>NC_089869.1:14280882-14621715 GCF_036373705.1 Amia ocellicauda
CTAGCCATGTAAATCAGAGACTTTGTCAAACAGCATGCCATTAATAAAATAAACCCATGACCATCTCTCAAATTAATAATATAGATTTACGTATGATGTGAAATTAAGCACATTTGAAAATAAAAAATCTAAATGAATAGAATCCCATTTCCTTTTTAATGATCAGCATCATCTGAAATTAACTTCAGCAGCCATTTCATTTTCAGCCCCAGACGACCCCCGAGTTTTGGTATTGACAGCTGGCCTGCAGATTCATCTTCTGTCAGAGAGCTGGCGAGGCGCGGGAGACGGGGAAGATGAATGACTGAGCAGGAAGCCACCCCCGACACACGTCCACTATCAGACACGGCCCGCATTTCTCAGCACCCTCTCCCCAGTGTCAGGCAAATCGTTTGTCTCTTGGTTGGACTCAGGGAGCTAAATCGATCTAAACTTAATGTCTGCACTACAGGAAGACAATGATGCGAGAGAAAATCAGCTGGCTCCGCCCCACAGTGACAGCCCTCTCCATCTTTGCGTAATAAGTTTTCTTTCTATCAACTGAAGGCGTTAACAGGCCCTGAGAACACTGAGGGGTGAGCCCTCAGATTCATGTCCTTCTCTCCACCCTTTAAACTGAAGAGGGACCCTGCTAGGTTTAGTTAAAGAAAAACTAAACATTTCAATAATATTGGATGACTGTAAGGGACATATTACATTTAGGTGAGGGGTAAGGGATGAAAGAGCTGCAAAGAGTTAGTGTGAATGCTGTATCCTTTCCCCAATTATAAAAATAATATTACCACAAAAATGTTTGGGTTTGTACACAATAGGATTGTATTTTAAAACATTTTAAGACCAGAAACTTTTTTTTTTTTATAGCAAGCTGATTGTGTATTATAACAAGATGCACCCCTTGACCTTATAGTCTGTGTTATGTAACTAAGAAACACAATTGTTTCCATCTGGAACTGACAACTGTTCAGAAACACTGGCAACAAATGAATCCACAACAGGATTCTTAGTGTGAAAAACCCCACTGCATTTGTGAATGCGTGTTACATGACAAAATACATGTATTACTCATGTCTCATATGTGCATCAAGGCTGTAACAAGTCTGCCAAAAGCTAAGATGCAATTGACACAGACCACAAATACATTTGACATGTTTATACTTGAAAGCTTTCAAATCAATCCACTTACATACAGAGTGGAAAATGCAGGAAGGGCTTGACCTAAAAAATACTGGAACCAGAAGCAAAAATGATGCAACAAACTAAAAACATCAGTCACTTTAAAAAGTTTATCTGCGGCAACGTCTGTTTTAGGTGAAATATAAATCAATATAACACATTTAGAAATTTTGCCTAAAACTATACTGAAAGTGACTATGTAAAGAGCAAAGATGTATCTGTTTAAAAGAGTGTTCAGGTGACTTACATAAACATACAAAAACAAGACTTCCACCCATCTCTTGCAGTGACCATTTTCTACAACACAAGTTTTGAAAAAAATACATATCTGAGCTTTAAGACTGAATGATAAATTGCACTTAACTAACAGCCTATATATTGCAGGAGAACATTAAACACTTTTTAGTCATTCAAAAGTATGCCAGTCACATACCCAATATCAAGAGTAGGCAAACCCTGCCCTACAGACTCACAAAGGCATTCTGGTTTTCATCCCAATTACGGTCTAAATGCCTTGACCTACAATTAGTGCAATGGTTGGTTGAATTAGTACAAGTTCATAATTTATAATTGAAAGTTAGCTATACAACTTATAGAATCACATCTTTCCGGGAACAATGATGGATTCAAGAGGCTGTGACAAGCACAACACTTTCACTTTTGAGACAATAAAAGGAAAGTGTTGTGTTTTGGGGTAGACTTAATAGGAAAATAATGTGACAGACACAGAAGTGATCAAAAATAAATACATTACAAATGTCCAGCGAATATACACAGTGTACCCATAATCCCTTACTAAGTAGAATCAAATGTTCTTGTTAATCTATACAGGCAAATCAGATAGTCTCTTACAGGAAAGCAGCTCCATTTCCTTTGTCATTCCAGGCAAGGACAGTATTTTTAGTGTACACTCCTGGTCACTGTCTCTCTCATTACAGGGACTCGGTGGTTACATCAATACTAAACCTTCTAATATTACACCTTCTGGCGCCACACAACAACAATAATCCCACAGCCCCATGTTGTTTCTCTCTCAAAGGAGCAGATATACGAGCTGAGAAGGACTGCAATTATCTCTCAAAGCTCTGTCCAGCATAGACAAATCCACACTTTTTTATTACCTAGATATGGTCAGATTGGACTGGTAAAACAGCGTCCTTTATTTTATACCCAATACTTACAGGATGTGTCTCAGTCAATGCCCATGTTATACTAATAAACAATTAATTAATTAGATACTTATAACATAGTCCACAAGTCGCAAAACATTTTCTAAGACATTAACGTAACGCCATACGTTTGCTATTTGACTGAATTGACTCATTTCCCCCCCCAAGGCCTGTGGGAACACAACAGACCAAGGAAGTCAAGCTTGCTCAGGGTTTAATAAAATATAGCAATAACAATACAACATAACAGTAACAGAGCTGTACTCAAATGCCAGATACTTTATTTCATTTTTTTGGATAAACAGTTTCTGCTATTTTTAAATACCTCGTTTGTTTTGTGTTTTCCTCAGCATTCACTAATCTCACAGCACTACGCACACACCGGATGTTTGGCTTTGGCCCTTTCTTCCTGACGTCATCAAACAGCGCAAGGCTAAGGGAAGTCTGGTAGATGTAGTTTTTAAATATACATTTTCCCGTTTAGCCTTTTTACTATGACATCTGTTTATTTAATAATAATAATAATAATAATAATAATAATAATAATAATAATAATAATAATAATAATAATAATAATAATAAGATATAACAGTGCACGAAGGAAAACACAAAGTATTTTACTGGGAACAAACAATAGGTTTATATATAGAACATATAGAATTAGAATTACATCAATACTAAAATTATGTTTTTTGAGACACTGGAATAACTCCTGCTTTAATTGAGTCATTATATATATGTAAAGCTATCTACTTTGCATCTCTGTTTTTGATTGTTGTTCCATCATAATTGTTCAGTGCAATTATTAGATTATTTCCTATTTGGAGGGGTTGTTTTGCATTTATATTTATCCCATTATTTAAAATGGTTTCTTTGAGTAGGTTGCTATTTTCCTTCATGGACAGTGTTGTTTTCTGATAAAATAACATTTAAGAAGTTCAGGAAATGGGTCTACAGATTGTATGAGTTAGAACATGATTTACAGTGCATCCGGAAAGGATTCACAATGCTTCACTTTTTCCACATTTTGTTATGTTACAGCCATATTCCAAAATGGATTAAATTAATTATTTTCCTCAAAATTCTACAAACAATACCCCATAATGACAACGTGAAAGACGTTTGTTTGAAATCTTTGCAAATGTATTAAAAATAAAAAACAAAAAAAGCACATGTACATAAGTGTTCACAGCCTTTGCTCAATACTTTGTTGAAGCACCTTTGGCACCAATTACAGCCTCAAGTCTTTTTGAGTATGATGCTACAAGCTTGGCACACCTATTTTTGGGCAGTTTCTCCCATTCTTCTTTGCAGGACCTCTCAAGCTCCATCAGGTTGGATGGGGAGCGTCAGTGCACAGCCATTTTCAGATCTCTCCAGAGATGTTCAATCGGGTTCAAGTCTGGGCTCTGGCTGGGCCACTCAAGGACATTCACAGAGTTGTCCTGTAGCCACTCCTTTGTTATCTTGGCTGTGTGCTTAGGGTCATTGTCCTGTTGGAAGATGAACCTTCGCCCCAGTCTGAGGTCCAGAGCGCTCTGGAGCATGTTTTCATCAAGGATGTCTCTGTACATTGCTGCATTCATCTTTCCCTCGATCCCGACTTGTCTCCCAGTTCTTGCCGCTGAAAAACATCCCCACAGCATGATGCTGCCACCACCATGCTTCACTGTAGGGATGATATTGGCCAGGTGATGAGCGGTGCCTGGTTTCCTCCAGACATGACGCTTGCCATTCAGGCCAAAGAGTTCAATCTGTGTTTCATCAGACCAGAGAATTTTGTTTCTCATAGTCTGAGAGTCCTTCAGGTGCCTTTTGGCAAACTCCAGGCGGGCTGTCATGTGCCTTTTACTGAGGAGTGGCTTCCATCTGGCCACTCTACCATACAGGCCTGATTGATGGAGTGCTGCAGAGATGGTTGTTCTTCTGGAAGGTTCTCCTCTCTCCACAGAGACACGCTAGAGCTCTGTCAGAGTGACCATTGGGTTCTTGGTCACCTCCCTGACTAAGGCCCTTCTCCCCCGATTACTCAGTTTGGCCAGGCGGCCAACTCTAAGAAGAGTCCTGGTGGTTCCAAACTTCTTCCATTTACAGATGATGGAGGCCACTGTGCACAATGGGACATTCAATGCTGCAGACATTTCTCTGTACCCTTCCCCAGATCTGTGCCTCGATACAATACCATCTCGGAGGTCTACAGACAATTCCTTGGACTTCATGGCTTGGTTTGTGCTCTGACATGCACTGTTAACTGTGGGACTTTATATAGACAGGTGTGTGCCTTTCCAAATCATGTCCAATCAACTGAATTTACCACAGGTGGACTCCAATCAAATGGTAGAAACATCTCAAGGATGATCAGTGGAAACAGGATTTCAATTTTGAAATCAATTTTGAGTGTCATGGCAAAGGCTGTGAATACTTATGTACATGTGCTTTTTTATTTTTTTATTTTTAATAAATTTGCAAAAATTTCAAACTTCTTTTACGTTGTCATTATGGGCTATTGTTTGTAGAATTTTGAGGAAAATAATGAATTTAATCCATTTTGGAATAAGGCTGTAACATAACAAAATGTGGACAAAGTGAAGCGCTGTGAATACTTTCTGGATGCACTGTATCCCCACAGTCAAATAAAGTGTAATGTGTAATGGGAATTCAGTTAGTCTTTACTGTTAATTATAATAATAAAAAACTATTCCTCTTCATTGTGGTTTCTATAGTAGACACAAGATCTACTGTACTACAGTATTGTAATGCACTCTAATTAGCTGTAATAGAGATGCTAATAAACTGTATCACATCGTATAGAAGAGCTTTCTTCTGTCAATGGAAATCCAACTCCTAAACTGGAGAAAATAAATTTTGGTGTAACCTTGAACAGTATATCAGCTATCTAGACTATACTATGCAGCGCCATACTGTTACTGAAGTGGAGCGCTGTTCGCTGTCCAGTTGTCTGCCCCCCCCCCCACCCCCACCTAAAATCTCTCAGCGATGGTGAAGGAGCTCTTTCACAAATGCTTGTTTAGTTTATTTCCTGGGATCGTCTATAAAGTACAAAGCCTGTTATGTCATCTAATCAATATTTGAACATCAGATTTTTTTTCCCCTTTTCTACACACTAGATTTATTCTTACAGCCAGAAGGGCATAAATCACATATTCATACACTAAATTAAAAAATGATTTATGGCTTTTAAAAACTCTTTGGAAAAAGCACTGATGTAAAACATAGTAAATATTTGTTGAACGGGGCAGCATAGAATATTTGAAAAGCATTTAATTAGCCTTTTAATGTATAATTGCTGAGGTGTTTTTTTGTGTGGAGAGGAGGGGGTAAAGATGGGACTTATACAGCTTATTAGAATAGAGTGACAGTTTCAGAGGAATAACAAGGAAAGTTATAATATTTATTACTTTTCCCCGTGGTGATAAAAGTCACACCCCACTCTATTGTTATTTATTATAGTGATAGGTAAAATGGGCTGAAAATTTGGAAATAAGGTTTGTAAGTAATAACAGTCACAGTGCTAGAGATCAGATAATGTAGTGTTTTCTCAGTTGTTCTGGTGATAAATTGTTTGGTGCTAATCTGTCAGTAAGAAGTGCAGTAGCTGGGCTGAGGCCAGTAAATAGATACACATGAATCCATCAGGCAAGATAATTCAATTCAGAGCTTTAAATATGTCTCACGAATTTAAGTCATTGGTAATGGACATTCTCAGTTTTCAGATATTTGTGATTTAAGGTGACCTACAAAACTCACTAAATTGGGGATCCCTGGGACCAGGTTTGGAGACCCTTGAATATAGGCAATGTAATCTCTATGGTGTAATGTATGGAAATTGAGTCTTGAAATGACCATGACAAGTCTCTTTAGTAGTAGCTTTGGCTTGGGAGACATACACTTCTAATGATATTGCGATAAATCATGACACATTATATGGAAAGCTATTGTGATTTAATGCAAATTTTCCCATAAGGTACTCATTCAGTGCAAACCAACATGCTCTGGAGAATACAGCTGTAGACTACAGATTTCAGCCATTCCTTCACACAGTCAATCATACAATCAAACAGAATGGTAAATGTTTCCATCTAATAAGTTAGTATGCTATAGCATGAAAAAAGTGTCCTGGAAATTGACATACAGGAAGGTAAATGGAAAAAAACATGCTTTTACAATGTGAAACCTATTATGATAAACATGGATTGCCCATTCCTGATGGGGTACAATTCAGCAGAAGGTGAATTATGATGCATATAATTCACCATCAGTCAGGAGGTTATAGGACTGTATGAAGGAATCTACCAAGGACATTTACAGAAAAGTCAAAGCTGGTGATGCATGGAGCACTGAAGGCTCTGCATCCATGCTTCGCCTCTTGGTGCCCACAGAACATGGAGTCTGAGTCATCCAAGGGTCAAGGTTCACACGGCAGGCACCCTCCTCTCACATACAGGGAAAGCAATGACAGTGTCCTCTGTGGGATGGAGATTCAATATTGAGGCACTCTGTACATAAAGAACACTGTACTTGTATCTTTTTCTCCTGCAATTTCATGCATCTAATCATAAAATCTTGAAAGAAAACCTTGACTTCCTTCAAAACTGTTTTGTTTGATTTTCGTATTATAATTCTACAATCACTGGTGTGTATTATGTAACAAAGAGGTAAAGTGTATCTTGATCTAAAACACAATTCAGTTTTAAAACCCTTAGTGTCTATAGTTATGCTCCTGAGACTCTGCAGCTCACACCAAGCTGTCTGTTTTCACCTAACCAGACCACACATTTACCCAGTCATTCAGAATGATATTGGGCAGTGGGCAGTGTAATGGGACTTTAGCCAGTGCCGAGTATTGGGCTTGTCCTCATAGGTTTCTCCTGAAGGGGCATCTCATTTGGGTCCTGAGGGACTGAGAGCCTTCAGTAATGGTTAAGGATTTGAGATTGATGTTCCATTGTACAACGATGAACACCCATTTGATTGTGGTACCATAAATTCTTCTTCTAATGTTTCGTTTTGAAAAGATACTTCTTTTGTTGAGTCAGACTCATCTGAGTTTTAGAAGGTTCATCACTTCTCTGCTCTTACATGAGTCTCTGCCCAACCTTCAGCCTCTGAGGGGAGGTCACAGGAAGTCTCCTGTGGGGTTGATTAGCCACAGCCATGCTAATAAGGGTATAAAACTAAATTGATGGGGGACGTAACATTTACGAGCTGTCTAAACCACTCTCTCACTCTCCCTCTCTCATGCTCTCTCTCGCTCTCACCATGACTGTGCTAATCCAGGTGTCACTGCATTGCTTTGCAGCCAAGGAGGTGTTGCAGGTAGGAACACCAAGTTAGCCTTAAGGAGATACTGGATTGTGAATCCAAACTTCAGCTTGATTCTTTAGACATTGAAATTGAATTGAAAATTTAAACAGTACATTTTTCCACACAGGACCAGGGCACATCAGAGCTCTGCTTACCTGTATGTTTTACAAAAAAAAAATGTCTTCAAATTAATAAACAAACAAAAACACCATCACAAACAACATCAATATATTCTGTATTTGTTAATAAAACCTTAACTTGTTAAAATAAAAGTATACACCATTGTGTTTCTGAATTGACAATATGGCCTTTCCAATAAATACTTCTGCATCTTCTTACTTAGTAAGGATATTTTAAATGCATTATTAATTCATTTCAGTGTTTATTACATAATGCAGATCAAGAACCTCTCATTTGCCAACCTATAGAGGTCACTCAGAATATACCTTCACACATCATTCCCACATTGGAAACTAATATATATCATAAAGAATATGTGTATCAATCAGATTTATATCTAAAATAAATTCTACTCTGAGTATCATAAAATAAAATGAAAAATAAGTGAATCAAACTTAATATTAAAAAGAAATTAATTAGAATACTATTAATAATGAAAATGATAAGTACACTTAATTAAACACTAATTATTCATCCAAAGCTTCATTAAATTACTGAGGGACATATTAAAGACATTCAATTACTCCAATTTGTTCATGTTATAAAGGAATATTATAAGCTTTTTTTTTTTTTATCAGAAACCCACTGACAGTTATTTATGAGTTAAAAGCCCATAGGACTGAAACATCTAATTTTGGTGGGGATCCCAGGGGGTATCTAAAGCAGTGGTGCATGAATGAGGAATAAAACAAACTGCAAACAAGCTGCAATAAAAATGAATACTGCTCCTGGCTGAGGGCCCACCGCAAAGACACCCGTCTGCGGAGAGGAGGCTCATGGGCTCAGCTCTGTGACCTGCTCAATCAGACCCTATAATCTGCCAGCTCTGCAGTATTTGCTGGGGAAATTTCAACACATCAGGTAATGGAGAAATAAATCATAGGAAACATTAAACAAATGCGGGTATATACTTTTAATAACAGGCACATTTAGAAAACCATTAATTTTATAAAAACTTTTATTTTCTACTTTCCAGGAATCAATTTCTCCTGTTGGCAAAGGCTTCAGGAGGATCACAGGCCATAGCTTTTCCAGCAGCTGGCAAAATGAAAGAGTTCCATGAGCTTAGTACTGCTAAATTGGTTGCAAACAAATCTGTTTTCTTCTACAACTTATTTTACCATTAGACAGACCACTTAGATCCGTCTCCTGTAGTTTTCAACTATTCCTCAAGAATTAGCACTAGCCCTTCATTTTTGCTCCTGAGTGATGTACATATCTGATATTGTAGTGGCAGTGGATAACAAGAAATGATGCAATTTGTTACATTGAACGAAGTTATGGGATTGTATTAATGTACTGTAATTTCTATCTTCTGTATTATCGATGTTTTCTGTACCCTTCTGTACCCTTGCTATGTTCTTTAGTTTGTAATCAATCAATTAATCAAATCAAGGTTTTAATGACAATCTTTCCCCTCTCCAATATACACACACCTTATTTTTTGCGCCACAAATCTGTCTGACTATCGCATCAAAAGGGAGTAAACATGGGAACATTTAGCCTTTTTCTTGCCCTACTATTAATTTCCACTCCATTCAAAGTCCCAGCATCCAGGCCCACCTCCAAACACTAATGTTGTTTAGGTTAAAGGTTTCCTACAATGGGACTGATGGTCTTTACCAGTGTGAAAGCAATCATCTCTCATGGCATTGATCTCTTCCTATTTCAGTCTCTCAGTCTGTCAAACTGTCCTGCTTTCATAGTATATGGACAGGTTTCACATAAATCAGCAAAAGCAACACCCAGTCATGCCTCTGCATGCTTCTCATTGGCCAGACCCCTCAATTCATATTCAAACAGCTCTCCCATGATTGGCCAGGCAGTTGCACAACAGCTTGCATAAAGCAGGAGCCTAGTAGAAGTTGTGTAAGAAAAACTAGGGAAGAATTGAAGAGATATTGGGGACACACTGGGCACAACTTAAGGAACCACTACTGTATGTCACTCAGCAGATTGACAAGTTGGTGACTGGCTGATCCCTCTCTTCACTGTGAGTACTGAGGCTTTAATGAAATTATTCCTGCAGTGCTGGCAGCACAGAGCATGGTGCAGCTCACACTGTACCACAGTAACTACTGCTTCAAACTACCTTGCAATTCATTTTCTTTTCAGTAAGCACAACTGTCATATCACTGCATTCTGATTCAACACCATCCTTTCCTTTTTTTTTTTTTGCCTGGCTGCCAGAGAAAGAAAAAGAAAAATGAGAGGTGATGTGATGTTGGACATTTACCGGAAACTGGCATGTTTAATGTGTTAGAAAATCTTAATCTTAATTATGTTTTTAAATTCAGAACATTTTCCCTACTTATTCTTTTGTTAGTTTTGTTTTCCATAAAAGCTGTTTGCATATTAACAAAAAAAATCTATGTAATATATTTTTATTTATACAAATACACGCATACATAAATGTGTGTTTGCAAATATGTGCTTGGGTGTAGGAATGGGGGGGGCTGTTACATTTGAATTCCACCTTTTCACTTGAAGAGTAAATACTAAATTCTGTGAACTAAGCATTGTAATACAATTGTTCCAGCATGAGAACTGCTTTACATTTTCATTATAAATTACAAATATGAAATGTAGAGACACAAATGATACACACATTCATATACACATATACTTTGCATCATGCAGATGTACATGCAGACCTGAGGCCATGCATGCATATTGTGTTGGTAATGATACGAATCACAAAATAATGCTTTAGAGTTAGATTGTGTTCATTATATATTGGTGAAGACATCATTACGTATGTATGATCTATTTCTCTGTTATTTGTAGTCTATGGTATTTCTATTTCATTTGCTATGGACAGGGCTCAAACAGTTAATTTGTGTGTCAGGGCAATGCTCTGAAACGTGCTGTGAAATTATTGTCAGTGTCTAAGGAATGAGATAAGAATGGTTATCTCAATTTGCAGGTTTCTGTTTTGTTGCTGTTGTCATTGCAAAATGTAAAAGCAGAGATTCGAAACAACTACCATAATAGCTGTTATGAACCCAGATCTGTGTGTTTGTTCATTTGCTTAGAGAATGCAGAAACCAATTTTGGAAGTACAGATCTGTAATCTGGAAGTACCCTGAGAATATGAAAATAGACCATCTTTGAATAACTTTTAAAAAGCTCTACTTAACGGAAGATTATTTCATAAAATTACCTATTATCACAGCGTGCCATAAGAATAAAATGTATTTGTTTTAAATGATATATACAGCTCTGGACAAAATTAAGAAACCACTTCAAGTTCAGAAATCAATGTTAAGTGGTCTCTTAATTATTTCCAGAGCGGTATATATATGTATATTTAAACTTGCTGGGTTTAGTGTATTGAAAGAGTGATTTGTCCATCATAGTTTTTGGGATATGACAAAGAAATGGGAAAACAATATTAGTGTGCCCAATCTTAAATTTTCTATCCGAAAAATAAAGTATGGGAAGTTCACAAAGTACTATAAAAGAACATGAGTTTTGGAGGTGCACTGTTAGTTAACTTATAGGATAAGTTTCAATCAAATGTTGCAAAACTGTTATTAAAATGTAGAGAAGGCTCTTTCTGGTATATATATATATATATATATATATTTTTTTTTTTTTTAACTCAGAAGAGTGTGTTTTGAATTGATGACTTATGTTTTTTGTTGTATGCCGTGAAAAAGGCTACGAAGTACTGGAGAGTGGCCTTCTGTCACTGTTTTTACTGAGCGTAAACTGAGCAGTTTTGCAGCTTCTTGCTTCATCTGTTAAAGCCACTTGACCTTTAAGGAAATCTTCTATATTTTCAGTGAGGCGGCGTTATTCAATAAAGTATTTTAAATGAAGTCTGCCTCTAAATTGAAGCATGTGACCTGTGAACAGGGAGGTATACATTGATTGTAACACTAAGGAGTTTGTAACACTAAAGCAGTCTTTGATAGGCATGATATTAGCTACATATAACTGGCAGTGGAAGTAAAGTCTAGATTAAGCATGAACACTGTAGTAACAGTGGGTATCATATCTGTCTTAGGACTTTCTGTGACCACACCCCATAGTTGATGCCCTCCATCTTTCCTGTGGCAGATGCCAGGTCTCTCTGGGGAGGCAGAGGGCAGTGTGGCCACTATCAGCGCTGCCTGCCATCTCCCAGCCCTGCTGCAGTACTGTACTGGCTGCTGGCTGCTGGCACGGCCCTGGCCTGAGAGGCTGGTTGGAGGGCTCACCATGACTTGGAAATAGGGTGCCTTGGTCTGCTTTTACCCACCTCTCAAGAAGCAATATTTGCTTTGCTTGTTTAATAGATTCTCAAAAGTACATTTACATGACAAAGTTTCTGAATTGAACTGCAGACCCTCTCAAAATGCTGTTGAGACTGTCTCCCGACCACTCCAATTAAAGTGCTCTATAAACGATATCTAAATGCAGGCTTTAGATTTTCTGTATACATGAAACACCTCCTTCCCCCTGAAAGTCCTCTATTTCTTTGTTCTCCATCACCATGCCCTGCCACCGCATCCCCCCCTCTATCAGTCTTGCTCTCCGCTCCAATACGGTGTCTGATTAAAAGCCAATAACTCTCGAATGTTCTCCTGAATGCTCTGTGCTGCTGCCAAAGGCTCATCATGACTTCATCAGTCATTACATCCTCAGTCAATAGAGGGAACCTCCAACATTTTCAATAAAGTTGTTAATTACTAGGCTGCTGTAATATCTACTGTACTTAGTAGCTTTTTTTCCACATTAGGACCAGGGGTTGAATGTTCCAGTGTGAGGGAGTATTCTTTAGTCAGTGGAGTGTATCTATGCGTTGGCATTTTATAACTCTGCAATAACTTTGAGCTGTCACTCCCATACAAATTGTGCAAAAGGTTGATTTTAATGTAAGTATCGATCTTGAGGTAGGTATAATGTTAAATGTTAATCCTTAGCTCCAAGAAATGAACATTATAAAGTCTTCTCAAGTACCCAAAGAAAATAAGTCTAAATAAAAATGAATGTGTTTTTGTTTGTAAATCTGCCAGGTTCACGTGGCAGCTCGTAAAAAAAACAATTTTCCCTCTTCGCCGTGTACAGACGGAGGACATTGGTCTTCCTGCTCTGCTCTGGTCTGTAAGATATAATTTGCAGGTGCCAGTGTTATTCTCTGCATTGAAATAAAATAAAAAAGCGCACCAGCTGGAATGTTATTACTGCATAGGTCAATTGTAAACTGCAACTTGACAACTTTGCCTCCGAAGAAAAGATTAAGCCACTTAAGTAGAACATACAGAGCAAAATCAAGGAATTGGATGCAGATAATGTAAAGTGCAACACTTGGGAGAGCAAAGCGGCAGGCAGTAATTCAGAGTCAGAGCAGTAATGAGGAGATCCACACGCCGTTTCTCAACTTCCACTGCCGCAGTTTACGGCTCTTGCCTTGGAAAGCTGTCTTGTATTGTACAGATGTATTTAAGCAGGTATATATATATTTGTAGTCTGTTTTGCTAGGACATTATTTAACTTTGGGATTAATAGCATAACTTTAGTTAATAAAATGCCCTAATACTTCATCTAATATCCAATATAGGAAATGCACTGAATTTGGTGAATCACTCATTTGTGGCTGCATAGTATACTATCAACACCAGCATCCGTGATTAGTTCACTTCTCAACCCCTTTTCTCTTTGACCATTGACCCACATAGTCCCTAAATCTGTTAGATCAAAATATGAAAGACAATCAACTTTGCCTTCCAGTCTCTCCATTAACACCCAATGTATAAGCACTGAGCCTCTTTACTACTTTTATCTACAGCTTACAGCATTCTGTATATATAATCAACCATTTGCCCAAGTCTGCTGTCTTTAACCAGTAAGAGAGTTTGCCTCTTCTCACTTTAGCCATTTTACTGATCTCCAACAGATCCATTTTTTATATTACTCTTTCCGTCTGTGCCCAAGATCAAATAACAGTGGTCTGCAGCTGTTTATGGATTTTCTTCTTTGTGATTATTTCCCGGCGCTGCAGATTGCTTTACCTTGCAACTTCTCCGTCTTGTTCTGCTGCTAAACCTGTCCCTGTTTCATTATTTATGTCCCTCTCCAGTTTAAATGTTTTCCTTTACAGGTAATTACTTTTTATAAAGAAAGACACATTGGCAGAGCAGATTGTTTAAATATCAGGGGAACGCCTGATGGTTTTCCTTGAGTGGCACATTTCTCCTTCCATTTGGTTGTGGTTTCACATGAGCAGTTTTAATATTTAATTTTATGTAAAGATTATTTTAAGGTTTACCTTGTGTACAACAGCCAACGCTTAAAAATTGCCTATTGCTCTCATTCGGAGAAATTAAGCAAAGGGATCTGTGCTACAGAATAAGAACATAAGAAAGTTTACAAACGAGCAGAGGCAATTCGACCATTCGTGCTTGTTTGGTGTCCATTGATAACTAAGTGATCCAAGGATAAATAAAGAGTCCTGTCTGTAATTCTGACATCTCACTGACAGGCAGTAAAGTTGGTCTAATAAAGGAGTTCAAGTTTGGGTTCAGCTCATCTCTTATTTGGCACTATTCCTGCAGCATTGTTCTGTATCAGTGGTAAACATTGAATGGTAGCATATGAGGGATTTAGCGGTTGAATGTTTGGAGGCATGGGAGAGCTGTGAGGGTGCTGTGGGTGACAGTGTGACTGTCTCAGCAGGGGGAAGATGGCTCTTTGGCCCTTGCTACTCCTGCTGGACCTGCCTGGCCTGTCCTGTAGCCAGCGCTCAGAGCCCATGTTTATGGCAGTCACCAAGACTGTGCTGCCCCCGGACTATGACAACAACCCCACGCAACTCAATTACGGAATGGCTGTGACTGATGTGGACGGGGACGGGGACCTGGAGGTGGTGGTGGTAGGGTAAGTCTCCTCGACTCTTCATTCTGACCGACAGTCTTAATTCTCCCTTTAATATGAAGTGAAATTTTCTCAGCCAAAAGTTTATTTGAAAGGTTGGTCATAAGCCTGTTGTGTTAACCCAACACTCGACTGGATTTTCTTCTCTCAGGGCCTGGGGTACAGCCCTTTTATAACAGGGGAGTCTGAGCAGTTCCTGTATTTTTTAAAGTTTTGAAGATCTATTTATTCTGCACAGACAAATACAATTAAAGCAATTCGCATCAGAGCTATTTGCCAGTGTAAGAGAGATAGGAACGTGACTCTCTTGTTTCTAGGTTTAGCCTAGCTTTCAACAAAATCTAAGGGCCTTTTTTGACGCCTAGAGGGACTTTTGCAGATCGAAATCGAGGTAATTAGGTTACTGTCCTTCAGCGGTGACAATCGGGCAGGTCCGTCAGAAACAGTTTCCTGGGGGATGGAGGCTGAAAGGCTGAGCCTGGACCGCAGCCCCACAGTCACTGTCCTCGGGGCCCCCTCCTGGCAGGCAGCAGGGCCAGGACAGCGGAACGGCCGCATGCCAGAAAGGAGGATGTCAGTGGGAGCATTGAGCCTCCCTTAATCACATCACCCCCTGCCTCTCTAACAGCCATCAGACAAACATCCAACAGTGGAATAGCACTGAGAGAGTACGATAATTGCCCAAGTTTTCATTTTCACAAACGGGACGCATTATGGGTATGGTTGCTAGACATGATTTTTTGGAAGCGATAATCCAGACATTAGGATAAATCAACTTAATTGCCTCTCCTCCCAGAGATACAACAACACAAGACATCAATAACCCTCCATGAATGGACTAAATAAAATATTGATTATATGTGCATATAGAAAATGTTTTTACTTCACATCTATACAAAGGAATCCTTGAATTTGCTTCATCGAGGTGATGTTACTTCAATGCGCTTTTTAATGGACTTTCAAAACTCACCCTAGCCATGTTCTGAGTTCATAATAATTAGTCAGCCCGTTTGTTTTACCGTTGCCTCCTCACTTTGGAACACTCTCTCTCTGAAGACATCAGTAGTTATCCCACCTAAATTAAACATTTTTGAGTTTGGCAAAACTTGAACTGAGCCTTTAGATGACTGGGCTTAGCAGGAATTGAATATTTAAACTGATTCATTAATAATGTGGTGGTGTTTTATTGGGATATTACAATATTCAGCCTTTGGTTCATTTCCTTAATTTTCTTCCTTTTAAGATGCATATTATTCAATAAGGTCTGTGCAGTTTGGTGTCAGGGTGACGGAGTACAATTTCAAAAACAATTTCGGCTTTCTCATGAAAAATAAACATTCAGCATAATAGAAGAAATTACTTAAAGGATCTTTGTAGCAGAAACAGATACAAAACTGCAAATATTTGCCCAAGTCATTCAGCCCCAAAACTGAATTCATGTCAAGTTTTGGCAGGAATTCAAGTTACACAAGCAGTGTTTTATAAGTGGAGTTGTGTAAGGTGTTTACTGTGTGACTGAACAAGACTTCCTATCCATATCCACAGCATATATGAATTCGAAAATACGAGTATAGGAGTTTTGATATTTAGATTTTTGTAAACAAATAGCACAAGGACCCTTATTCGAGATTTTAGGAACTGAACCCAGATAATTTTTGAGATTCAAAATGCATGATATATGGTTAGAAAGCACAGATTAAGTTCAAGATGATAAAATAAAGATTTGCAGAAGAACAATGACGCAGAATTTACAATTATTGTATTGTATATAAAAGTCAAAACCATTCCTTTTAAAATAATGCCTGCCATTACAAAATGACAGACAAACATGATGGTCGTGTCGAGTATAAAATTTGTCTTGCTATTGGTGAGTGAGTAAAAATGTTGATTCCATCCTAAATCACTAAAACTACAGATTAAATGGTTTGCATATCCTTATCTCTTGCAGCTATAGATCTAAAAACAGTTTAAGCCTGCTGGCCTCTTCAGCCATGTCATGTGATGTGTTGTTGTTCAGGTACAATGGTCCAAACCTTGTTCTGAAGTATGACCGAAGCAAGAAGGTTCTCTATAACATTGCTGTGGACGACCGGGATTCCCCCTTTTATGCCCTACGCGACCGCCAAGGCAACGCCATCGGAGTGACAGCTTGCGACATCGATGGCGACGGCAGGGAGGAGATCTATATCCTCAACACCAACAACGCTTTCTCAGGTACGCAGGCAGAGTCTCTTATGATAGGAAACGATTCTACTTCTCATCTGAAGGACAGAGCAGAGAAAGGTGTAGTGACATCTTCAGGGTAATGCCTGGACTTGACCCACAAACGTCTAGGAGCAAGTGCTTTCTCTTAAGCACTGGATTACCTAGAATCAATTGTTTGGACATACTTGAATAATAGAAAGTATAGTCTTTAAGAAGATTCATGCTGGTGCCTTTTTATGTCTCAGACAGCTCTTTGTCAGGTTTAAATATATACCATTGGTCTTTCTAGTAGTTAGAGAGTCACAGATTGGCATCAGCCTCCATACAGCCATGCACTCAGGGAAGACAACGTGTATTATATGAAATTAATCAAACTGTCAGATTAGTACCCTGAGATTAGTATACTGCTGTGTTCCTGTTCTGTCTTTCACCATTCTCAATTTCTTCTGTTTCGATCTAATTATGCACTTTTTAGGGGCTAAGAGGGAAGTCTTGTCACCATGTCTGTCAATCCATGGCTCATTTTCCCAAAGTGCTCTGTTCAGTTCTGTCTTAGGCCTCTACAATAAATGGAAGTCTCCTCTATTAATTTTGTACATCAATACCTGAAAGGGCCCAGACAGATGCCTTTTCAGCATGGAAGACAAAATGGGTGGCAAGCTGATGTCAAAGTAAATCATTCTCCTGTTTTGTTTAGTTTGTTTGTGCCTTACTATAACCTAGACTCTGTTTTTTCCCATGCAAGGTTTGGCAACATACTCTGACAAGCTTTTCAAGTTCCGCAACGGCCGCTTTGAGGATCTACTGAGTGATGACATCAACGTGCGCAGAGACGTGGCAAATCGCATGGCTGGGCGCTCAGTTGCCTGTGTGGACAGAAAGGTACCCACAATTCCCTTTTCCAGCTTCCTCTCTCACGTTGTCTGCACACAGCCCTAATACATAGTGTTCTACATACACACCATCACACATTGGTATTGTAAAAGACCTCACTATAAATGCGTCTATTTAAGAAAATAATCTGCAGGTATCTTAGTCTTGTGAAAAGGGTTCGTAGATTGGGTTGTATGTGCTGGTTAACATATAGTATGATTTGCTATACTTATTAACTGCACTTATGTTTTAGATACACAGAAATGAGGATGCAAAATCTCTTTGAAATTAAAATGTTATGTAAAATTGTTATTCAGAAACTACAATTCTTGATCAACAAGAATTAATGAGCATTCTAATGTTTCTTTTCTCATTGAGATGTACACTACTATTTATCAAATTACATTTGCAACATCGATCATTTCCCTCCTTCTCACCAAATTATTTTCAGTAGCAAACCAGTTGCCAAGAAACATTTTTAGGAAAAATTGAAGAGGAATTATAGTAATCCTGGTACTGAGAAAAGACCATTTCAAAATGCACATAAAATAAAGCACTGAGCCTACAAGAGTATATTGGTAGAATTTGTGAAAATCTAAATTGACAGTGTCTAGCCCTCTCATTTGAGGCACCCAAAATAACTTCATGGCACTTGCACTTTTTACTTGAGAAAAAAACAGTTTATTTTCTTCTGTCAGCTTTTACCTGTCAGAAGCCTCCAGTCTTGTAACAGCAGCTGTCAGTATCACACTGCATATCACAAGACCACATACAAAACGTTGCTGAATGTTTCCAGGAGTTTAAAACTATGCGGCTTGACATACTCTCTAAGTAGGGAGGGAGGGTAATAGCTCTGACTCCTGTTTAGCAATGGCTCTGTCACCCAGATTAAAGCAGGGTGGCATCCCAAATAAATGTAATTCAGCAAAACCAGTAATTATAAATAGTTTCACTACCCACAAGCTTTATATACATGGAAAACTACAGGATTTCCATTTCTCCTCAATGCTTGCATCTATACCAGAGAAAGGTTTCCCAGAAATCCAGGCAATTTACAGTAATGTACGATAAAAACATTATACAGTACTATACAAAATACAGTAATTTACAGGTGAATTTACAACAATTGTTTACAGTGTACTTATAAAACTTTAATAAAACTTTACTGTATAAAGGTTAATCCACAGTAAAGTGTAGGAAAGTATGTGAACACAGATATGTCTTTAGAAGCCTCATGTTGGTGTGAAGACACTATTCTCAGCCCTCAGCATTGTACCAATAACTTTTAATATTCAAACAGCACACTTGTCACTTTCAAAGCACTAGAGATCATATTAATCAGACAGGAGTAACCCAGACTGCAGTGCCCAGCTCTTTGATTTTTCTATAATTACTTTTCATGCCGGCGACGTTATTTGATATTTCTGAAATAATTTATCGAACCCCTATGCTTTTGCTCAAGTGATCCAGATCCATTAGACTTTGGATTAAAAATACTTCTATTTGCATCTGCAGTTATTTAGTCACAAAATCTTTAAAAACATAGATGGAGGTCCCTGAAGGTGGGCGTTCCTGTCTCCTGAACAGAGAAGTATTGAGATGACGGCACAGGTCACATGGGTAAAATTGCTCTTTTGCTTCAGATCTTCCAATAGCAAAGTCACAGAATATGGGATTTCTTTGAACCCTTTTTTTTCCCCATGTACACGATTTTTCTGGAGAAAACAATGCATGTCAGAATCATTAAAAGGTCTTAGTCAAGCAGCAACATTGATATAGTATTTCACAAGTGTGCATTTAAGCACAGATCAATGAGCTAGGCAGGAGCAGACGTTACTGTAATCTGAGGGACATGGTGGTTGGTTTAGGGGTCTTGAGGTATTCTGTCTGTCTCATCTGTTTATTGCTTCTGATAATCAGCACAGTCCAGATCACTGAGAGGAAATGCAAGGTGACAAGAGCTATAGGCTATTGAAGAGCTGTTGAAGTTCTTTGAGTAACGGAAACATCAAATAATAAATAATGCACATCTGTGCAATAGGAGCATGACTGAATTGTACAATATCAAAATAGTCAAAGAACCTTATGTGGATTTCAGTAACAGAATATCTGGAATTTGCCAGAGGACTATAGCCCATATTTACACCAAGGACGAAAATATCCTATGTTGTACCACTACTATCCAACAATTCAAAGTAATTTAAGATTTAAAGATGATAGCAATTTATTTGTCAATTGGAGTTAGAAAATCATTATCATTTAGTTACCTGCTGTCTGAAGGCTGCAGAAAGGCGACATATCCTGGAATCCTTCCCAGCCATTGTCAAACCCGTTAAACACACGTTTGAAGGCAGAAAGGAAGGTTTTAAAGGCAAAAGAGATTACAATATTACTATATTACTGTATTATAAGTAGGGGTATTACAATACAGACCAAATACATTAAATTTTTAACTCTTTTAAAATGTAAAGTAATGCTTTAAACTGAAACAAACAAAGCATTTGTAAAGCACTCTCTAAATTAGCTCAGTTTTGCTGGCAAATCGAGCGGCCCAGAAGTAGAGACGCCAGTCTTGACTGGAAATGGAGCAACAGACTGACAAACATATTCTGTTCCAATCAATTGTTTCAGTTTAACTACAGGAGGAAAACATGTGTTGAGTAAAAGACACCCTTGTTGTCTCATCTGTGTCTATTACTTGAATATTCCTGACCACTTGCGGTTTATTGATTTATTTATTTTGGGATTTTGTAGTGCCATGAAAACCCAGTGTGCTGAAGCTCTGAAGCCCTTAATCTCCTCATTGAACACCACAAAAAAATATGAATTTAAATGTAATTTACTCAGGACAGGACAAAACACAAATCATCCCCTGCTTTGTAATACTGAAAACAGATACTTGCTACAAGGATTGTGTCTAATAAGCATAAGCGTTACAGTCAGACGTGCTGGCTAGCTGTACTGTTATGGTCGAAGTAAGCATGTTTACATGTTTGGTTTGGTCACAAGAAGCTATTCTCAGAGCGCCTTCATTTTACTGGTGGTTTTACAGACTCTCTTCATCTGTAGATTTTGTCATCAACAGCTTTTCCCTGATGCACAGAGAACTATCACAGACACCATTTCACTCCTTCTGGTTAAAAGCTGTTGACAGCAATGGTGGCAATGAGGTGAAGGGAAAATTAGGGTGTGTGCATATAAGGTTATGTAATTCACACCATTTGTTTATCATACAGTCATTTGATTTTACATTTTTGTTGCAGTTTAAATTCAGTCAGCACTAGAAAGTAACCTTGTCTCTGAGAAACGCCATTGTGAATGCCAACAGAGTCATGCTATCGGGATATTAAGTGCCTTGTTCCTTTCTGCAGGTGTTTAGATATTTCGAAGTGCAATGTGAAACACTAGTATCCATAGAATATGACCTGCCTATTAGTATAGTTTCAGGTGTACTGCCACAAAATTAGAGGTCATTTTACAGGGGTTACATTGCAGAAACACAGTACTTAAAACAATGTGCTATCTAGTAAACCTAACATTTTTCTTCCATATTTATGGCAATTATATAGTGGCAATTTTAATGTTGAAGGGGAAATTGCCACATCACCGTTTGCATTCACTACATTTACAATTTTTGCATAAGTCTATTAGCATGGTTCAGTATATTTGTTCATTTCCACAGAGACTCCGTCCTGATAATGGAGTGTGAAATTAATATCTGGAGGGATAGGGAGATTGCTCAGCACTGTGATTCTGCATGCGCACCATCTTGGATGTGCATATGGGCCTGAAAAAACAGTAGGGGCTATTCAAACAGGGTTGGTCAACTCCCTGTTGAGCCAAGTAAGGGTCAAGTTGTGAAGGTGGCCCATCACATGAGCATCATGCTGCAGAAATCAGTGGTTCAAGTCGCAGCTATGATGAATCCTTGACTTTGACCTTGACTTTCAGATACACAGGGAACCTCATTTGGGCCAAAGCATTACCCTGGGAAAAGAATGGAAACAGTCTTACTATTCTGTACTTCAAGATACGGTGGATCTCAAGTTTCAACCAATTGCAATCATCTGCTGATCGGGTTCAGATCGGGTGATTTTCACGTCCCTCATTTAGTTCTCTTTGCCAACATGGGAGTCCCAATTTGTGGTCAAAGTTGCATTTGTCTAGAATAGGGATACTAAAACTGGACAAATGCTTAATTATGATTATGATAAATTTAAAGTCAACTGAGCTCTCCTTTATTCCCTCTCTCTTGCAGGGAACTGGACGGTACTCCATTTACATTGCCAACTATGCCAGTGGGAATGTGGGCTCCCACTCTCTGATTGAGATGGATGAAACTGCTAGTGACCTCACTACAGGGGTCATCGCTCTGTCAGATGTGGCTAGTGAAGCCGGAGTCAACAAGTTCACAGGTGGATATACAGTAGGGAAAGTTAAGCGAATAAAAGACAAGCAATAGTTATTATAAAGCATAATTTAAAAATTAAATTGAGCTATATGATGTGATATTCATAAGCAGAAAGCACAAGTGAGTGATCAATGCAGAATTGCATGTATATCCAAGGTTGATAAAATCGGTGTAAACTAACTTAATACACATTTCTGGGGCACTGAAGGATAGAGCATAATTATACTCTAAAGATTAAATGACCTCACAAATATTGATCTTGATCAAATTGCTTTTGTTTCTTCAGTAAATTACAGCTGCTTCAACATGCTTTGGTAGACCATATGTTAATATCACCTCATTATACATTATTAAGTTTTCCAAATTCAAATATTTATTCAGAGGAATTGTTTGTACTTTCAAAATTCTCAATCATCTCGATTGGGTGATCTATAAGCCTTGATACATGTGAAGTAGGCAGTGAACATATATCTGCTACACTTCTAGTAAATTCTGTCACTATGTATAGTATGAGGTAAATGGAATGTGCCCACCTCTTCCAGCCAATCTGCACCCACATGTGCATGGCTCCCTTGCCCTGCATTGCATTCTCCAGGCTGTGGATTTATGAAGTGCCTCTGTATTGGAGGGGGGACGTTGAAACAGCAGCAGCAAGTGCACTTTTGGCCCAGTCAGCTTTTTGCAGCACAGAAAGTCACGGAGAAGCGCAAGGACGATGAAGCTATATTTCAGCCCTGACTTGCTCAATGGGCCAAAGAGTCAATTAATCAGTAGGTTGTATAGGCACAGGCATGAGTCTGAGCCAGAGACTGACTTCTTCATGCAACGGTGACACACTAAGGGGGTAGAGGGTTAAGATGGCTCAGGGTGTAGGAGCTCGTTCAGGTGAGTTGTGGTTGGGGGGGTGCTGAGAGACTGCTGTTCGAATCCTGACTGCACATGCTACAAAAGACTTGTTAGAGATGTGGAAAGGGGATCTAGAACTGGCCTAGAGACTGTATAAAACACACAATGGTTGAGGGTGACTCTGCATCACCATTTCATCAGCATCTACCTTGGAAGAGAGTTGAATCTCTTTTGAAATGGAATAGGGTGAATAAAAGTGTAATGATTTAAAATTAGCACTAACAGTTACTGTTGGATTTGTATGGAGTTTAAAAGCATGATGATATGTACTTCAGCAAATTAAAGATATGCTAAATCTAGGAATATGTGAATGCTAAGTTCCTTCAATGTCAGTGAAGGGACAACTTCCCACAATCCTTACTCCCTTTCCCATCAGTGTGCTGCTCTGAACCTTCTACTCAAACCCTGCATTTACCCTCATGAGATCAAGATTTCTTAGAATCTGTGGTTCACAAAGGGTACAGAATATAATTAAGGACTGACTAGGGATGCTACAGTCACAAATTACTTTTCACCAGAACACCTTTCTCCCTCCCTGGTCATAAGAGAATCACAACAAACCTTTTGTTTATCAGAACTGTGCATTAATTCAGTCATCTAACTACAACTACATGCTACCCAGGGATGCACAGGCATGAGTTAAAATATGCTGTGCGGTTTACAGTTGGTGAAAGAGATCTTCGTAGGCGCATTTGTGGCAGTGCTGTGATGCAGAATGAATGCAAAGTGTAAAGACTCTTAATGGAACTAAAATGCATGTGTCAGCAGTACGCTCTCTGTACTAGGTAAATGACTTGGAAAGAAAGGGTAATGATTTTCACACTGCACTTAGCACTATTGTCTGTTCTTGTCTTCATATGCAGGGGGGCGTGGTGTAGTGGTGGGACCAATCGTCAGCAAGACGCGGTCAGACATCTTCTGTGACAACGAGTATGGGGCCAACTTCCTGTTCAAGAACAATGGGGATGGGACCTTCACGGACGTGGCAGCCCAGGCAGGTGGGTGAGTGAGTGAGTGTGCCAGCCAGCACTCAGGCAACTTCAGTTTCCACTGCATCCTCGACAACAGGTCTACTCTGAGCTGCTAGTCAGATTACTGTGAAAGAACTGGAAAAATCCAGAAATGTGTTTTTGAATTTGTACCATGATAGAAAAAGTAAAAAAAAACAGCCGACAAAGAAAACATTGTAGCTTTCTGCAGCGGGACAAAAGACAGTTTGAGCTACTGTGAAGAGTTAAGATTGCAGCAGTGGTGAACAGATGAAGCATGGAAAAGCAAACCCAGATATACTGCATATGGCTGTGACATTCTGCAGTTAGGAAAGCAAGAAATACCACTGTCCATCTTGATGACTTGATGACAATTGCGGCTGTATTAATAGGTTCTTGCCCAGAGTGCCACGAATTGCATTTAGAAACTGTACCGTGCCTGAACCTGTGAGAGTGTCCACCCCTGAGAGGAAACCCGATAAGAGACTTTCCAGACACACGGGAAGATATGAAAGCCTCTCTCTTGCTACCCTTAGCCTGGGCGAGAGATGCGAAGGCTGTTTGGGCGTGGGCTTGTAAAAGTGACGAGATGCCCTGTGTCAGCGGTGTGGGAGTCAGGCCTGGTCTCTTGACTGTGGTGTGATGTGCCTGCAGGCTGAGCGCTTTTTCGTCCATGCACCACTCTGCCACAGTCCGGCTGAAATGCCAAGCTCTGCTCATATCTGAGAGAGCCTTTTCCTACAGGCACTGCCACTAACCTCCCCTTCACAGAGCTCACAACCCAGTGTTCAGAGATGTTAAGCTTTAGTTTATCCACTCAGCAATAGCTCAAATGAAATGACATTTAAAGAAAGAAAAAAAAAAGTTAGCAAAGCCAAGGTTCAACAACTACTTGTTTCATAGAGAAAACATGTCTTAGTTCACAATAACACCATTAGTTCATATGTTGCTTTCTTGGCTTTGGCATGGGCTTGCTCACTTTCTTTTTGTGACAGGTGTTGAGGACTCCTCGCAGCACGGACGGGGAGTCGCTCTGGCTGATTTCAATCGGGACGGGAAGACAGATATAGTGTACGGCAACTGGAATGGCCCACACCGCCTCTTCCTGCAGACCAACACCAATCGGAAGCAGAGATTCAAGGTAAGGGGTTGGAGGTCTTTACAGACGTTTTCACAGCACATAAATTGCATGTTCCTTCGGTTTTAGGAAAGGGGGGATGCAGGGGTGGTCAGAGGTTGCCTAATTTCTCCCCTCATTAACTCTGCCTCTGAAGTCCAGTAAAGAGTAATTACAGCTGTGTGGGAAATGTGCTGACGAGGAGAGTGCTGTCCTCCTCAACAAGACCGACACCTCTGGAGACTTCCTCTCAACACTGTTGGCTGCTGTCCTCATGTTCACTGCTGCAGTGACCGAGCCCACCACACGGCAATACGATGGCAAAACACACAGACGGATGTCAAACGTTGTGGTGCAGGACTGTAATATATTCCCTGGCACACATAACTTAACTGAAATGTCTAAGAATGGAATTAGTATAAGAGATTGTTACTAAACACAATATTTCTTCCCACAGTATGGGGTTTTAATCACTTAAAGCAGAGCCATGTTGATTCCTCTACCTATAGTTTACTACCAGCCACGTAAGCCTTTCAACCTGCAAACACAGCTCCATAAACTCAGTCGTGAAGATCGGCAGCACATTGGCGCCCTCCTCAGTCAACAGTAGCTGTCTTGCCAAGGACACTCTCATAAAACACTTCAAAACATTATGAAGCATCTGCAATGGTGCCTATTATTTGTACAGGAGGGTACATCTGGTTTGTTTTACCTCCTGTTTCTAGTAGCATCTCTAGCTTGTGTCCTCTTTCTTTCTTGGTAGACACAGTTCCTGTCCTTTCTAAAGGTCTTCTTGAGATTTGAAACAATTTGAACTGAAAACTTGGCTACTCTGAATTGCTGCAGATCTAGCACCAGCTCTTGTTCTTCCAAGGTCACAGTGGGTGACATCTTGGCCTCATTTGTTTTGTTTTTCTCTAAGTGATGTTGGCACAACAAGCTTGGATGAGATAGAGCACAAGAATTATTGTTGCTTGTTCTTCATAGCCGAAACCTCAGAAGTCAGGTGAACTCTGCCACGTACAATTAAATTGTAATGTCGCTGCAGTAAATTGCTAATTAAATCTGTACAAGCAGCTTGTACTGACAGTAGAAAATGCAGCTTGATGGTTTTTTTTTTAAATATATAATTAAAAATAATAGGTCAGCAAGCCTCCCTCCCCCAACTTATCAAATTAGATCTTTCTGTCTTTCTCACTCCCCCATCACTATACCTGTGAATATGAAAACTTTCCAAGCTATTCCTTCTTACTAACCTCTCACTCTGGACAATGAAAAATAAGTTGCATGAAAATGATGACTACTGGCCTTAACCCATTTTTTTTTTTTTTTTTACTCTTCCAGTTGTGAGGAAAAAAGGTTATTTCTGCTTTTTTGTTGATATTGCAAGTACAAGGTTTACATACGAATTTAGTCAAAGGGATTTTTGTTGAATGCTACAAACCCATCATTTCAAAATTCCTTTGGTGACAGCTAACTTGTGAACTATGATCTTTAAGCATGCATTTAAGTCATTTTGGCCTCCTCTTTGAACTGGGGGCGGCTTATACAGAAACAAACAATAAATCATACTTAAAAAACGATTATGAAAAACTAGGAAAACTGTTTGGAAATGAACTTTTACACAGGTATTCCTGTTCAAATCAGAGGTGGAAGACGGGGTAATTTCCAGTGGCAGTCCTACCCTTGACTTAGCGTGGCTGTCCTGTCCCATCAACGCCCCCGCACACCTCAGACTGAGCGAAGGTCACCCTCTCACTCTGTGGCAGCAAGTTTTATGAGGCTTATAATTAAAACCTGGAGTAAATACTGATGTGTTGAAAAGGTGCCCATAATTCTTCTGAAACTTATTGCAACGTTGACGAAGCACATATATATTAGTTACATTCACATAGAAGATATTTCCCCTTTGATTACAAGAGACTGCGGTTTACCTGGGGGAGTCAGCCATGTCCTGGGCTGAATGCAGGCCACACAGCTTAAACCTAGAAGAAAATATAATTGATGTGCTTCCAAAGCAGAAGACTGCGAGTTACGAAAGGGGTGTGTTTGTGAATCAGAGTCGGTGATGTTTGGCATGTCTTTCTCTTTCTCTCAGGACATTGCCACCCAGAAATTTGCCATGCCCTCTCCAGTTCGCACGGTCATTGTGGCCGACTTTGACAATGACAATGAGCTTGAGGTCTTCTTCAACAACATTGCCTACCGAGGGCCTTCGGCCAACAGGGTCTTCAGGTCAGTGTCACAGCTTGTAGCTTCTCTGCAACACTTCCATGTCTGATGTGGATACTTTTCTTGATCTAGAATCCAGTTGTATATCTTTCAAAAGGTTAAACCCTCCTTACAGGAACACATCAATAAGCAGGAAATAGTTGAGATTTCAGTTAATCTCTTTGGAAATTGACTATTTGTACAGGTTTGGAGAAATCCAGACAGAAGACCTAGCCAGTCGGATTTTCAGCCAGGCCACATTTCATTGAGCCAAAACCCTATGGTTACCAACACGACTGCAGGCCAGGCCGACTCCTGACACCCATGTGGAAAGAATTTATTCTCCACATACTCCAGAAAAAAACCTGACACATTTTCTCTCCCCCATTGTTATCAGGAAGCTATGAATCTCATATGATCCATTTTGATACAGACATTGCGTTTTGATCTCCGTTCAAAAGACTTGCCAAACTTTCCAGCCACTGTTGGCCCTGTGGTGTGATTTGCACATTGACTCGAGGCGGTTGGGGTCTGCACTGCTTCTGTTTTATAAATATCGACAAGTAACGCATTCAAAGTAGGAGTCAAATGAAAGTGGAAATCCAGTGAACTAAGTTAAGAAAGTTCATTGGCATTGAAACTAAATATACTGCAATGCTGTAAAGAAGAAAGGTCATAAGCCGAGCTGACAATATAGTTCTTAACATACGTGTAGAATCCATGTAGAATTCTAAATTCCATTTTGCACAGAACGGTTTCAGGTTCATACCAAGAGAGCGTAAGAGTGAAACCCATTTAAAAGCCTTCCCTGGACTTCATGTCTCTTCAGGGTCTCTCGGAGGGAGCACGCTGACCCCCTTATTGAGGAGGTCAACGTAGGAGACGCAGCAGAACCCGAGGGCCGCGGGACGGGTGAGTAGGGGAGCTGTGGCTTTATAGCAAACGAAAGTGTCCAAGCCACCCACATCATTATATGCTTACTAATACTGACTGACTAGTCTAAATACATCTCTCAGCTCTGGAATCAAGCTTTGTTAGGGAGAGTGAACTGCAAGCATAAACAACTTTGTCCAAATACCGCAAAGTACATCAATAACAAGGGGAGAATGCCTTGCAAGCTCTACTAAAGAAGTCAGTGTGATTTACCTTTTTCTGAGAGGAAAAATAAAAACATAAGAGAAATTAACAGTTCCATGATACAACGTGAAAGCAAGCAGGGATTAGGTGCTCTCAGATAAGGGAACGGTTGTAAAAATGTGAGTTGCAGGAAACCTCTGTAAATAATCTTTTATTGGGCTGTTAATGCTGCATTTTGTTGCATAGCCTATTTGCTCTACTGTGCCATTTTCAATAAAGTGGAAGGGTCTTATCAGCTTCACCCACAAGGTGGCATCAGAGATCCACTTCTCTGAGCGACTGCATGTTCTCCAGAGTGTGAATGAACATGTAGAGAAAATCTTACGGGAGTTTTGCTACCGAGATCAGTAGGTGTTTCTGGGCTTCTAATCTACTCCTTGGGTATTTTTTCCTCTCTGATCATCAATTTTTGGATTGCACTAAAAAAAAATCTCATAAGAATTAAGGCTTCAAGTGAATTAGTTTGTAAACATCCATGGATACTCATCTCCTCCACAGTAACAGTGCTGCCTGTCTTTGCTGTGCTGCAGGGGCTGTAGTGACTGATTTTGATGGGGATGGGCGCCTGGACCTGCTGGTGTCCCATGGGGAGAGTGCAGCTCAGCCCCTCTCTGTCTTTAAAGTCAACCCGGTAAGTGCACAGTCTTGGTGTCCCATCCCATCTTTCCATTCCTGAGGTGGTCTACATATCTGGAAGAGTTCTCTGGCACAATCTGAACATTACAATGACAGTACACGTGTACACATGACCAGCTATGGTAACCGAGTTTTTCCAGGTGTCCAACTTAAAAAATACTCTCCCCCCACACAGGGCTCTAACAATAACTGGCTGCGTGTGATCCCTCGCACGCAGTTTGGAGCCTTTGCACGGGGAGCCAAGGTAGTGGCATATACGAGAAGGAGTGGCCCGCACACGCGTATCATCGATGGGGGCTCGGGGTACCTGTGTGAGATGGAGCCCGTCGCCCACTTTGGAGTCGGTAAGGCCTGATCCTGACTGAACTGCACATCGCAGGCCAGAGAAGTGGCTTAAAGCAATCAGAATTTAATTATTTTGGATGTTTATTGAGCAGATGCCATGTGCAATCTGGACCAGACCCTTGTACAAGTGAACTGGATTGTTATACAGCTTGTTATATACACACACTGAGGTAAAGAGGAGGCTGCTGGAGAAAGGTCAAGCAGAGAACGGAAGGTGCTTATACTGTAACAGGGAGCTCTCGTCATCCCTTCTGACAGCATCGGAGATGAAACGCTGGGGACAGGGGCTTTCAAAATGTCTTGCTCTGAAGGAAAATTAGGCAGGGGTTACCATGGTAGCTATAACAGAACGGTCTGAATAGCTCTTGCACAGGCCAAGTTTATTAGAAGTAATTTTACTTTCAAAAGTTGCCCAATCCACCCCACCACCAACACCCTGCAAGGCACTCTACACAGACCAACAGGGTGAGGAAAAACAGACACCAGCTGGTCCTCATGGCAGAACAAATGCTTCACAGTCACACAACACTGTGAGCAACTCAAGGAATGCACAAAAACATTTAAAGTGGTGTTGAGAAAGAATGGTAAAGACACATTTGACGAGTGTGCCGTCTTTTCTGGCTGAGCAGTGTGACTTTTCAGTTTGTGTGGTGTCTCACTGGCAGTGGCGAAGCAATGGAGTTACTACAGGGCAGTTGCATTTGATCAAAGCCTGCAACTCGCACAATGAAGTACAGTCACAGGATATTAATTGAAGAGCAATGACAAATGGGTACAAGCTGATGTTACGTACTAATGCCTTAATGAAAGCAGCCTGCATTGGGTCAAGGCTGAAGCATAAAAAACCAAGCATGAAAAAAGCACTTTTGGGAAGTATTTCAGCCTGCATCCATTAGGACAATTCTGATTTTAATTTAAGTTAATATCTAGGACAGTAACCTGCTCTTTGCATCTACATGTGGAAAGCATTGTCATAATATCCCTCTTGATTAATGACCCAGGGGGAATGCACACAAATACAATGCGCTAATGCTCCATGCACAGGTGCAGTAACTGGTGTCTTCAGCAGTGCATGGCCTCCCGCAGGCCTTAGGTTTCCACCCTAGTGCTGCCATTAATGGCTTCCAGAGAGAGGCTGTGTTGCCCAGGCAGCATGATGCTATGTGTTTGGAGTGCAGTTAGGCAGGGAGCAACATCTGATTGCTCTTAATTTACTGTGAAGAATAAACCGTTTGCCTCGTGCCCTCAAAGCAAAGACCTTCACGTTTACTGGCAAGGAAAGCTGATCAGCCTTCCATGACTGTTGGGTTACCCCAAGCTGGGAAACGAAGCAACTCTCTTAGTGGACCTCCCTCTTGCCTCATCAGTGCTGCTAAGAAGCTGACTTTGAGATGCAAGACTAGAGTTTGAGCTGGTAGCAATGATACATTACCCTCCCCCTCCACTCTCCACATTTACCTTCTCAACCTCTCTCTTCAGTCCCAGCCCTGCTGTAGCTAAGAAAGGTCAATTTAATTAAGGACAAGAGGCCCTTCAAAGGCTTTTCACGCTTCATAAAAACGTTTAATTTGAGGAAAGACGAGCTGCTTGGGGCAGAATCGTCCCTCTGTTTTCCCGTGTCTCTGAAGAACTGCGCTCCTCCCAGCCGAGCCCTTGTTATTCTTGGAGCGTCTCGCTATTTTCAGCCAACAATGCTCGCCAGGAATCAGGATTAGCCACGCTCTCATCCGTGTGCCAGCCTGCCTGCCAGTGCGTCTGTCTGTTTGTCTGTCTGCTTGCCAGATCATTTAAAGATTGAGTGAGGGGGTGACGTTCTCCAGCCCTTTCCTTGTCCATCTGGTGAGAAGACAGAAGAATCCCATAGAGGCAGTATTACATCAGTCCAGTTTTCTTATAGGTTGTTTAAATGGCTCACTGACTTGACCAGAGACTTCTAGTCCAGCTCCCCGAACCAGATAAATATGATCTAAGCAATCAGTAATCTCATGGAAAGAGGCTGAGTTAATTGATGCCAGAGCTTCCTGGCCCAAGAATCTCCCTTGGACTGTCAGCTTCGAAACATACCATATTGTTCCTACACAAATAAATAAATAAACAGATGAATTTAGATTCTTCTGAAAGTACTACTCCGAACATATCTTACATTTCACAGATTAAATACTTTATCTAGCACAGGCTTCAAAAAGGCCAACAAGGACCTTTTAGTGTCAGGTGGAGGGCCCAAAGCTCCCAGTGAATCTGCCTAGGCAGCAACTATTGCCTGGAGAGTCAGAGACCCCTGACCCCACTAATTTGATTTCATTTGATTTGTGGAAACAGATGCATCTAGGCATGCTACTCTGGCCACTTACCGAGCTTTCTGAATGGTCCACAGGGAAGGATGTGGTGACCAGAGTGGAAGTGTATTGGCCGGATGGGCACTCAGTGGCACGCCCCCTAGAGGCAGGTGAAATGAATTCTTTACTGGAGATCTCCTACCCAAAGGCTGAGGTGGAAGGGACACAGCCCACAGAGATTGAGGTAGGCAACCATTCATCTCCTGGAGAACATTTTCTGGTATTAATGAATAACTAACATGTTTTGTACATTTAACACAAAAACAACATTTTCCCCCCATACATTTGTCTATTCTAAAACATTCACACATTGAAGCATAGAGGAATCCAGGAGTATAGTTCCTGGTACAGTCCAACAACAAATATTTTCTCCTTGCCAACACAAATGTAAAATGGCCAACTTTGCTTTCACTAGTGTGAGTTTCTGGAAACATTCATTGTCTTAAGATCTAGGTTATGAATCTCAGCGGTTGAATACTCAGGCCTTTGTCCTAAAATGCACTTGTTGTCTTTCAGTGTGGAAACGGATTTATTGCCAATGAAAACGGTCGCTGTACAGGTAAGCTGATCTCCAGCCCCTAAAATCAACTGATTGATTCACACGTGGTGAAATGTTATACGTTGAATTTGATTTGATATTTACATAGGGAGAGCAAGGATGAATACTATCACTCTCCTATAATAAGTGATCCTAATAATATTTTCAATACTTCTGTCCCAGCTGCAGTCTTTCCTGCAATCCACGGCATGGACTGAATTATGTTTTATGCTTTGCAATCCTCTTCTCCCTTCCCGTTTTAGAGAGCTTTCCTTGCATTGCTTTCCAGATTACTGCCCGTATTTACCCTGCTGTGGTGCATAATCTTTGACCTTTCATGTTTAAGAAGCCTGTAACTCCATCATACTAAAGATCCATCATCTCTACTTCCATTCTCCCCTTCTGTGCTGTGCTCTTATTTTTTCTGTTCATCCTCTTGTATTCTTCTTAGGCACTTTCTTTCTCTTTCTTGCTGGCAGGATACTTTGAGCATGATTTTCAAAAAAGGCAAAAACAAGAAGCTGCAAAGTGATTTTTTAAGGCCTGATTTATATGAAGCAATTAATTTATGTTTTTAAAAGGTAAATACATGAAATGTTTAATATAAGCCATTTGAAAGGAGTTGATGAAGTGAAGTGAAATGACCACATTCTTATTTTTGAAAATCAGTTTTCACTCCCCTATATTCTGCTATAATCCCCTATCACTGCATGCTGTGGGCCCTGTGTTGTGCTGTGAAACCCCAATCCCAGCTCCCTGTCTCCCCCAGACAAAGATGAATGCACCCAGTTCCCCTCTGTGTGCCCCCGCGATCGCCCGGTCTGCATCAACACCTACGGAGCCTTCAAGTGCCGCTCCAACAAGAGGTGTGGCCAGGGGTTTGAGCCCAGTGAGGATGGTACCGCCTGTGTGGGTAAGTGGCGACAGGGCTGGGGGCCAAGGCTGGGGCTGAGGCTCTAGACTTAGACGAAACGATCAGGAAATAGATGAGACACACCCTGACAGAAAGGGCAACATCACCGAGCTGCATTACACTTCATTCTCAGCTCCTTCCATTTCTGTCATGCTGCTTCCTATTACCGAGCCTAAAAGCACTCCATTCTGCGCTCTCCAGCACCCGTCACCACAAACCTCATGGGCGCACTCCAAGATCACCATGCATCTTTCTCCACGAGTGGCATGTTTGACAGTATGTCCGAGAAAGAAGTGAGACAAACCCTTTTCTTCTCTCTCTCTCACTTTCTCCTACAGCTCAAATCGCTTACTTTGGGGGGAATCATGCTTCCTCCTCTTCCAGGCTCTCTGCCCAGCTCTCCCAGTTCTCTCTTGCTCTGTTGGGGTTCGCAGTCTGGCTCCAGGCCTGAACACGTCACTCCCTGGCACCTCTCTCTCTCTCTCTCTCTCTCTCTCTCTCTCTCTCTCTCCCTCTCATCCCAGAACTCTCAGAGCTGCACCTTCCAAGCCCTTGGGGAATCTGCTCTCAGACACACTCCCCGTGGCATCAGGGCACCACAGCCTGCTCTGCTCCCTAAGGGCCAGATTCTCTCCAGCTCTCTCATCCTTTTCAGCCTTTAAAGGACTATTACATTCAACTCAGCATGCCTGCTGTGCACAAGGAATCTGTGTGTTTAAGTCTGATCTGCTACTTCATACAACTGTGTCTTCGTATCGCCTGGTCCTGTCGGGTCCGTCACCTCAGCCACCGAATGATACATGGACTAAACATACGGTTCACATATAATAGTGCCATTTGAAGAAGAAGAAGAAGAAGAAATATTATTTCTATTTTTCCATTTCTTTTGGTTTGTTACTTTTTCATCCTTCCCAGCCGTTGGGGATCCCTCAGTTTCTCATGCCTGGACTGCACATAGTTTCAGATTTATAACATTGAGGTAGAGCACTGAATCAGACTTTTGTACTTGGTGTAGCTACAACAGTGAAAACACTGAATCTGCAACTAGAAAGATAACTCATGCATTTCCTTTCAGGTTTCTAGTTTCAGTGATGGCAAAGTTGAAGTTTAAAATGCGGCTGAAGGTTTTTCATATGAAATGATCATAACTTATGTAAAAACAGACAGTTTTTCAGGAATCTCCCAGGGACACAACCCCCTCACTCCCCAAGAGAGAAAGACCCAGTGATGGGCACGACATGAAGGGCTCCTCTACATGTAGCTCAGTTGTACACCTCCTCTAAATACAATGTCAAAAACACAGACATACCATTGCCACCTATGTCCTGTGCATAACAGTGCCAGTAGACATGACAAAAGTTATTATCACACAGGCTGGTCAGTACAGCAGTATTTGAAATTGTTGAATATCAGAATAGCCATCTTTCCCTTGCTCTAGCTTTTGTTGGAAACATCCCATGATAGAAAGCAACAGTAAGAGAAAAATAAACAAACAAGTGAACAATTATTGCAAGCAACCTACGAAATGATAAACTCTCAATATGAATTATTAATATTATACTATATTAGCAAACCCCTGATGTGTGAAATTGCCATTGGCATGCTGGGAAGGATGCTTGACTGACTGGGATGCTTTGCACAATGACAAAATCACAGACTTATTTATATATATGGAGCATTATTGAGGCAAGATCCTCTGTGACATGATTTATGGTCTTGAGTGCATCTATTTTGATGAGATTTGATTTGTGCTATCTGTAACCACCTGAGAAATACCTGACATTGAAAATAAATCATGAAATGAGATACTGTGCTGACTGGTGAACCCTCTTTTTAATAGCAGAATCAAACAAGTCAAGATTCAAAACATAAAGCAAGAAACAGGGAGAAGCAGCAGATGACATCTGAATAAATAATGAAATTAATTGAAAGAAACTGCCAGAAGGAAAATATTTGGTGCAATAACAATGCCGAGTCCAACTGGCACAATTTACAGCAACACCAGTACATAGAGACTGAAAAGAAAAATATTTCCTAAATTTACTTCCCGAGTTGTTACTTGTTGGATCGGTAACAGTGACAGCTTTATGCTGTTCACAATAAGAGGTCCTGTCACCTTCTGGACTGAGACACAACACAGCGGACAGCGTTCCTTGTAGCTTTGCGTTCTCAATCTTCTCGTGTGTTTTTTGTGGCTTTTAGAGTACAAACACAGAGAACACACTAAACCCTGCTTCCAGAAAATAATGTAAATCATGTCCTGTAAATAGTCTGTCTCTTCCATTATTGACTGCTTTAATTTGATTTTATATTGTACTTTTCTTGGTTTTGTTTCAGTTGGAAACATATCACATTTAATTTAATAAACAGCTGTATTTTTGCAGAATGAACTTTGTTGGTGAAGATATTCTTGTGTAAAATAAAATAATCTCCACTTGGCTGAGTTTTTCTATTTACAGCTGACCTGTGTGAAACACACCCTCACCCTCCTGTTGGTATTGTCCCAGGGCTTGGCCCTCTTTAACCTTTCAGATTCAGTGAGAGGGTATGTGGAATATAAAAACAGATCTATTTCATTTTTCCCCGAGCAAAACAACATCTATCTTAACAACAGCGGCCTTTGCCAAGGGTGAAATCTCCTAAACATAGTTGTTCTCTGTCCTACAGGTTACATTTACAAACAGTCGTGCAAATGACTGTGCAGCTTTTGCAATTCACACCCTGGTCTCTGTAGGTCACTTTGATCCACTGATAATAAGAATTACTATTATTATAATTATATTCTTTTAGAGTTCGGTCAATCTTTGTCAAAAAACGAAAATATCTATGTTTTATTTAGTGTATAAAATTCTGATTAGAAAAGTAAGCAAAAGTCACAAAGTTATAGCTGAAATTTCAGACCTGGCTCGAAGTAACGTTCGAAGTAAATCACGGCCGGAAATTCAATAACCGTGCTTATTGAGGTGTGGCACTCCCTTTGGCTTCAAAAACAGGTTGACATACTGGAGAAGTTGTTTTTCTAAACTTTTAAGTCCATGTTAAAAATCTTAACTCTAGCAGCTGTTCCACATAAATTCTGTATGACAATCTCTTTAAAATGAACAAGAAAGAAAGAAAGTTAGACTTATTCTGCCATGTGGTAGTAAACATTTATCTGAATTTAAAAGGGAAATTGGAGTGATTCCTTAATCTTAGGGAGAACATTTTTCTCCAAACTCTATATTTTCCCCAAGAGTTAAGACTTGCTCAACGGAAAGTCGCAACTGTAACAGAATTTATGTCCTTTCTTGGAAGCCATTGTTTTGGACATGTGATGCTGCAACAAAGTTATTCACTGCTGCCTCCCTGTTTTGAGAATACCTATAAATTGTAGGAATTAGGCCTGATTTGGAAAAACAGGGATGAATTGCCAAGGCCCTGACATTAATCTGGGGTTAAAAGCAGGGCACTTATTGACTGCCACTCAGGTAGCCAGCTAGATGTCATGTCTAAATTTAAGACTGTAAATTATGTATAAGACATGGAAACGAACAAACAATCCATTTATAAATTTAAACCATCATCCTACAGTCAAATTAGATCAGTTTGGTTGCACCTGGGGATCACTGTTCTAGATATATGGGGTGTTTCTACAAGTCTGGAAACCACCATCTGCAAGGTCACTTCAGGACTAAACTTGACAATAAGAACTGCCCAAGACACGTTGTGAAAGAATTTGGTCACTGAAGATTTCAGAAGTGATGTGTCTTGCTCAGATTGGAGAGATCTTAGGGGAAGTCTGCTGGAAGGAGCCCCAGGGTCAGGGTGAAGTAAGGATTCCCTTATCTAATCTGCAAGTGATGAACTTCAAAGACCAACAGATGGAGTGAGTTCAGGAGGGGAAATATTCAAAGATGAATGGTTAGAAAGAGCCCAAAGTAGAAAGATCTTGTCTGAGAAAAGTTAGGCCTCGAGTTTCCCTGCTATAATATAAAAAAGGGTATAACAAGTGTCCACATTTGTGTGAAACAAAGAAACCCAATCCTTTACTGAAGTCAGTATTTTTGCTGTCTGAATTATCGTGAACTTTTTTTTGTAGGTCTTTGAATTAATGCATCACTTTCTATCAATTAAAAAAAAACAAGGGATAATCATTTTAATTCTGGTTTTCCCATACCATTACTTTATTTTGTAAGCACTGTGTTCTTCAGAAACGGTTGGCTTATGACGGTCACTCTACCGTTCAAACGTTTCTCCTTGCAAAAAGAGAGGCGGGAGAGATCTAAGGAGAGATTAGATCTGAGAAAGGAAATGCAAACAGATCGGGCTGTCGTGATGCCGCTGTCTGTTTGTTGTCTTTGAATGCAACATTAGGTTCCTAAAGCCCTTTGAAGAGGTTTGTGTTAGGGAGACGGATTTGCTGATACGCGGTGTGAGGCAGCCCCTGGCAACGTATACTCTGTATGGGCCAGCAGGAGCGGAACAGAGGGCACACGCCACAACGGCATCGCTGTTTACTCAGGTGCGGTCCTCTGGCCGTTGACAGGCATTGTGCCAAACAGGACAGACCCACTAGACTTATTGACTCATCTCTTCACTGCCGAATAACTGGGGGAAACCTGCTGAAGTGCAAGGGATAAAACCGTGTAGAGAAATAGAGTTTGACTTCCAATACACCAAGGTCATCTTCAACATAACTGGCAAGCAGCTCAATTCTGCAGATCTTTCCCCTTCTGATCTGTGTGCTGTGACTGCCGAGCCAAACCGAGGGAAATCAATCATATTATTCGGCGTATGAACTCATTTATGCACTCCTCCAACTGGATGTGAGCTATGCCTTCGCTCTCAAGGGCTGGCGTTATCTGATTCAGGCCCTGCAGAAAGGAGAGCAGTCGGTGATAGAGAAAGGGAGAGTGAGTGAAGCGAAGCGAGGAGGTTTTGGGCCTAGCGGTGAGGTCTCGAATGAAATTGCTGGCTAGTTTAATCAGTGGGGCATTGGAGTACAAAGCAAGGTGCCGACTGATTGAAACCCTCCCCGATAGAGCTGGGAGTCTTTCTGAATCAGGGCATGTTGCAGCGGCTCCCCCTGCAGAAACCCCCCCAGGAAGAATGGCTAGGCCTTTCAGTGGTGTTGTAGCATGGCAATGACACATGAGTGCACACCAAAAGGAAAATGACATTCCAGGCAAGTGCCATAACAAAAGCTAGAAAGAGAAGACATGATGCGATATCATCTTTACTGCATTTGAAGGTTTCAAAAAGAATACCACCCCCCCATTTGAAATGCATCTTTTCTGCTCCATCTCTCCTCTATTGCTTTTTTCTCCAGGCAATCCTCTAATGTGTGCTTTGATACGGTTTGATATGATATCTATTACTCTAACCATTTTTAGTGAAAGTTTCTGATAGACTTGCAGATGAGATAAAATTATCAAGGTTTTTTTTTGTTAGCTAAATAAAGGAATGGATGAATTAGTCAGAATGATGAGATCATATGTTGAGATGTAGATTTATTGTCTCATATAGGCTCAATATGCACAACGGCAAGAGTGTACATTCTTTGACCTGAAAGGAAATATCCATGTGGTAACCTCTAGTAGGTTTCATCATTACAGAAAGTTAATTGAGCTTAAAATGCAAAATACTATACTAAGGTGCACCCTTAAATTAAACCTGACATGAAACAACAGGGAAAATGAAAAGAATAACACACTGGCTGCTTCTCAGATTCAACTGCATCAGGTGTATACTATATCATTACAAAAGCACGCCTGTATCAACAATAACTAATTGTCATTAGTATTTTCCCAAAATGTAAAATAATATCCATGACTTTCTCTTCATTTGAATAACCACAGAAAGTGGTTCTTGACTTGAATTAGAAACTCTTTCAGAGCCTTTATACTCAGTCTCAAAATCAGCTGAGCAAACCAAGATGGATACGTTTAGGAATCATTGTTGGGTTACAATAGGTTTAGTTTAATGAGCAATATCTATTAATCCTATGAGTGACTGGAAAACATTGATTCAAATGAAGGGTGTGAATACTTTCACCTCTCAGAGGCAGTTGCTGGGACTACATGGCAGTCTGAGCATCTTTGAAAACCATCATCAAAAACCTCACAGCAGTCTCATAAAAGGAAATGTCCAAATCAAACTTCAGATCAGTAAATACAGAATAAAACCTGCAGACACAAAATGCATACCAAGAGGGAAACCAGTTGCATTGCATTTTATAAATGTCCAAGCAGCTGGGTGAAATGCCATGAATCTTTCTTACAAAATAAAAAACACTGGCAGAAATATAATCGGCAAAGTCACACACAATTATCAAACCCACTGTACAGCTACACCCAATATAACCACACAATTGTAAGCATTTTTGCAGAAAACATTTAAAATATATGAAGGTATTTTGTATTGTTAAATTGCTGCTTTATAATTAAGATATAGAACAGTTCAGTATACATTAACCCATGTCTATTAGTTAGAGCTTGGTGAGGGTATGCTACATTATAAGAGTAAGCTAGCATCCCCTGTCTCTCTTAGACATAGACGAGTGCTCTCGGGGCCTCAGCGAGTGCAATCAGAAATGTCTCAACACTCAGGGGTCCTTCTCCTGTCACTGCCATCCCGGGTACAGACTCACTGTGTCTGGCCAATGTGTGGGTGAGTTGGCCATTTTATTTCCAATAATATTCTATGAGGTATTCCACATGCTGTCCCATGACAACTTGAAAAAAAATGAGATCATGAGGTGTTTAATTAAGAAAACTGTAATGTAAACATACAGGAGACTGAGGTAAAATTACATTTGCATTAAAGTCATATTAGCTTATTTTACCACCAGCACAAACTGAGATCAAAACACCCAGGCACTTTCCTGTGAATTTGCTCTTGCCTGAAGGTACAGGTAGATAACAAAAAACCATTTAAACAGAGCAGAACAGATTTCTTTTTGTTAGTTTTGTGGACTAGCTTTAATAAACCACAGTCAACTCTATCATACACAAATGATTGCTACCCTGTGTTTTTCGCCTCCACTAGTGAGGCTATCAACATATGGGCTGATGACGTGTTCTCTGTGTATGTGCCGTTTCAGATGTGGACGAGTGTCAGGAGCAGGCCGGAGCGTGTGAGCATGTCTGCCACAATGAGCGCGGTTCCTTCCACTGCCACTGTCACCCAGGCTTCAATCTGGCCAACGACCAGCGCCGATGCCAGAGAGCCTAGGGTGCTAACTGTGCACCTCAGCTCTGTCTCTCCCAGCTGCAGAGATATTGCCATGCCTGCATCTCTTTCTAGATCAAACTCAAGAGAGACACCCAATACAGGTGATGGTCAACCTTCTTTAGCTTTTAGGATAAATAGATCCACTAATATTAGGATCCGAGTGTCTGAAAGGCACACTGGACAAGTCCTGAGCTGCTTGTGCAGACTGTCACCCCTTCCCATCTTAACTTCAGTGTGTACTGTGTTGGTCTTTCAGTGGTTACCGAAAATGATGAAAAGACTGATTGATTGGTATTGTTCTGCAATGAGTTGAAACGGAGGTGTTTCAACTTTAAACTTCAAACAAATGATACATAAAATACAAATAGTATTTCAGCGGTTACTGAAAATCTCATGTGCTCTAATAAATCTCTATTATCATCTATACGTGAGTGTCCTTCATCTCTTCACAGCAGCTTGTATAGAGTTGTCAATCCATGGGTTACTGGAGGTTTAATGATAGGGCATAATGGCTTTAAGAACTACGATCTAAAACTAAGCTAGCACAATCTTAGTCTGAACTAATATATACTAATATATAATACTAATCATGGTAGTGTAAATATAAAAATAAACTTAAACCAATAAACAAATGCACATTCATTCAAGCACAAACCTCTAGAATTACAAAAATAAAATGTATTTCCATAAACTACGCTACGTACCATTCTAAAATATAGATACATCATGTGTTGCTTTTCGCTATAAATATAAGAAAGTGGCATTTGAAAGCCGTTTTTTTGGGTACACTGCCAAGAAAGCCCAATCAGGAAGTGTTTTCGTCAGTAACGTCACCTACTAAACATCACCAGTAACAAAACGCGCAGGATTTAAAATACAATATTATTATTAGATCTGATATAAATAAAAAAATATATACTTGGCACTTCATAAGATAAAGCACAAAAATAATAATAATAATAATAATAATAATAATAATAATAATAATAATAATAATAATAATAAAAAAATCTGATACTTAATTTATCCTAAATTTTATCTGGGTAGAAAGTCACTTCAGCATAAACAAAGCTCTTATAGCTGTTACACTGTTGCCCCTCCTTCCAAATGTAATTGAATGAATCTTCTAATATATTTGAAGAAATCCAGAAAAATACAGATAAAAAGTGAAAGAATACTCACCAACAAGATGCTATTTTGTCTCCATGTGGCACCAGAGATATATCACAGGTGTTTCCAACAGTGGAACACACTTCCTTTTCCTGTTTACCTACTGAGTGTGTCAGGGAAACAAGCCCCTAAACAAGTACAGTTGAAATTGTTATATTTGACTCTCTGTAGCGAGAAATGTTTTGATTTTAAGCACCACAATGACTTTTCTAATTTGAACATATAATTTAAACATTATGATGCTTTTTGGATTAACATTACAATCATTTCCTTTCTGCATTCATCAGGAGTCCAGTCCTAAACCAAATACACTTTATTCTCATATAATAATAATAATAATAATAATAATAATAATAATAATAATAATAATAATGCTTTTGTACTGTAATAAATGGCTCTAAATGTTTCCAGAGTATAATAGCACCTTCTTAAACACAACATGATGGTAGCGTTCAAGAAGCTGTTATGATAATGATGATGATGATTATTATTATTAAGCATTATTATCTAGCTTGTTTGAATGAAATGTATACACATATTTTGCTCTTGCTAAATATCACTTATATCACATAGAGGTGTTTTCTGTTCATGCTTTTAATAAAGGAGACAGAATACTGGCCCACAATCCCGCTGGAATCTCCTCCAGCAGGTGAAGAACGCCTGACAGTGGCCTGCTTGGCAAAAAGTTCAGAAGCTGGAGGCGGCCAGTCACTCCAGCTGTGGAAATGTGTGGTAGCCGGCAGATTAGAAAAGGATGTGCCTCCGTTTCCATCAATAGAAATGAGAAGGAGCTGTTTCAGTTTGACTTCTCTCTGAAGAAGGGGCTCTGTTTCTCTTACCTCAGGCATGACACGGCTTTGGTCTTATGTGTGTGTGTGTGTGTGTGTGTGTGTGTGAGGCGGTGGGTGGGGGGGGTAATCGCGACAGATGCTTAAAGGCCAGGCCAGGTGATGCATTCAGAGAGTTGGGCTGCAGCTGAGAGCCGCGAGCTGGGCCAGATAACTGGAACAAAACCTCCCTTGTACAACAGAAATGGAAACTCTCAGCAAACACCATGAAAGCAGAGCCTGACCTTTCTGCACAGGTGTTGTGTCATTAGTATAACTTTTTGGTGTTTTCTTAAACACTCCCGAATTTGTTAAGCTCCATGGTTGGTGAAGGCTTATCTTTACTGGGAATATGAAAGGGCCCTGATTGATGCATGGGTTGCACTTTCTATTCTGATAATCCTACAATAACAACGTTTTTTTTTTTTTACCCCTACTTTGATGAATTAGCCACTTATAAAAGGCTGCTGCAGCAACAGTGACTATAGCCTTCACACTAGGTGCTTCTGTGCCAAAACCACCTGTTGTTATCTGTGTATTGAGGACCTGTGATAGGAATGCATTTGAGCATATCACATTAAACCATTTTAGTCCCTCAAGGTGGCACTAACATCTAAAACAATATTGTTTTATGAACTGAAGCTGAAACCATATTTCATTCTGAAGGACTCTGCATATGCAATGCAAATGCATGTACTAACAGTAAAATAAGAGGTGACAATGGGGCATCACTTTAAATTATTTCCACTTTCAGGCACAAGCCTTATAAATAAATATCAGCACTAGATATTGGTCTCCTGATTCCTTAAACCCAATTCACAAAGGATTCCTAGGGCTCAGGAATGACTGAATTCCTCTCCAACCATCAATCATCATTTGACATTCAAATGTATCCACTCTTGAATTTCCACTAATTTAACACCGGTTCAATTTGGTAACCAGTAATACTGGCTATGGTAACATATCTTCACCCAGTGCTGAGGGGACTACAAGTCATTACCAAGAAGGTTTTAATCTTTATTAATAGGCAATACCTGTGTCAGTGCTTCCAAACTGAATTCCACCAAACAGCGTTTACAGGTCTGCATTTGACAGCCCCATCTCATTCATGCTGTGCAATAGCTTATTTTCAGCTAACATGATCTGGTCACCTACTTTTAATTTATGATTTTGTTTAACGTCCTGAAACACCCTTGCACAACCAGCCATCATACCTCACTCCTCGCTCCATATATCTTGTTAATGCAGAAAATGAATCATCTCTTTGAATCAAGTTGAAAAGGATATATTTTTATTTGATTTATTTGGTGCTAGTTTCTTTCTCCTCATTTCTTTTTCTCCATTAAAATCTCTTTGTGGCAGACAGGAAGATTTATACTGAAGCCTCTGTTAATGTGAGAAACCCCTTAATTAAATCGCTAAACTAAGGAGCCATTGTGTGGGCTGGTTAATGGTGCTGGTGTTTACTGAGTCACGCATCCCCGATCTGACCATTTGATAAGGCAGTTTGGTGACTCTCTGTAACAGTACATTCCCACTGTGCTCCTCGGTTTATGGTCGTAGTGTTGCACTGTGTGTTTACCTTCTTAATGGACCACATTTAGGCAAAAGAAATGGAACAAACTATGTAAATATTTGGTAACAATATATTTAATCTTGAACCGACCCAAAACTTAGGAGCTTTTTTCCTACCGCAAAATTGAACAATGTATGCAGAAAAAGAGAAATGCATCATAGCTGCCTCTCTTACTGAAGAGTGTATATTCCCTGTAGGTCTGTATAATATCATGACTTGACATGACTATAAAAGAAGCAAATATAAAGAGGAACCTTCATGGGCATTGCTTTTGAAATATAATCACTCTGCAATGTGCAGATGGTAAAGATGAGGTATGTTCCAAAGACCTGCCATGTGACTACAATTTTGGCTCTTTTTTTATTTTGGTGTGTTTGGTTTGAGTACCCATCACTCTCACACACATGCAAACACACACATTCACTGGCGATGAAGTCAGTGGCTGTCTGGGCAGGTGATGAGAGACGGACTGTGCGTCAGTCTTATCTGATCTGACACACACGGTCCGGACTGCCTCCAGCAGCCAGGCGCGTCACCCTCACACCCCGGCACTGAAACAGGAGCTGCCAGGACGGCTCGGCCCTGAGATACAGCAGATTCCCCCGCTGGGACTGGCTACCATAGAAGGGTAGGAAGGTTTCATTTGACTGGAAATGATTCAACCTCCACATATAAAGTGGTTACCATGGTACACTTGCAAGGTCCCTTTTCAGATTTCCCATGATTCTCTAGTGCGTTCTTGATACTTGCACTGTACTCTTCCATCCCACGCCATCCTTTAGCGGGTGCGATGATACTATGCTATTATTCTGTCATGCTTTAATACCTTTGTTATCTGGCATACCAAGGGGGATCTTTTCACAGAGAGGTATCATGCATGCTGCTATTCTTCATTAAGAAACTGAATCTACAGCCCCAGTCTTCCCAGTGGGGAATTCATCTACTATGGAGTGGGCAATTCATGGATAGGGAAAAATCTCACTCAATCACTCAATAGTAAAGAAAATCTAACTTTTCTCCTGTATACTGCTGCCTGAGACATGAGGAAACTGTTTTATAATAAACAAACTAGTAGAAAAATCAGCTGCCACTCTAATCTCACTTCTATCAAGGAAGTTTTGGTGTATTTCTTCTATAAGGTAAGCAGAGTATGTTTTCACAACAATAATTTAATGTATGTAATGCTTTTGTCCAAAGGGACGTAAAGCAGAGTGTGTCGTTAAATGCTTTGTGAATGGGCACCTTTGTTTGTGTGTCCCTCTCTCTCTGAAAGGCGCAGTGTTTCTCTCATTAAGGTCGAGTTTGGCGGAGGTTACCTGTCAATCTCAAGGCTGGGGGGTTAGAGGTCCCGGCTGGCCTGCGCCTGCCCATGTCTCTGGATCGGCAGCCTCCCCCACACTGGAAAAGCAATAACTGTTATCTGCAGTCCCTGGGCAGAGCACAAAGCTGTCGGATCAAGGATGATTTAATTTCTTTTAAAACAGGGGAGCGATTTGTCCCCCCCTTATAATAGCACTTTTGTCTGTGGCTGAGCCTTTCCTATCGCTCCCATCTCGGCGCTGCGTGATCTGGCCCTGAATTGAGCTTGGGCTCGACTGTGAAGTGTCCCAGGCCGAGAGGCAGCAGGTGCAGGGTGGTGGTGGGCAGTGATGGAGCTCTATCCCACACGCTGGGTCTGTTTTTGCTATTACTATTACTACTATTACTATTGCTATTTTGCTATTACCAGATACAGCCAACCTTGAAGTCAGCTATGTGACCATCTATATCCAGACATTATAATCTTCTCTGTGAGCTACAAACGCATTGACAATGTCGTGCTGTGGAAACACTAACTGAGCTTAGAACATATACAAGTTCCAGAGGGTTTCTTGACCTTAAACCCTATTTTGCACTCATAGCGATCTTGCAGGCAGTAGGAACCTTAAAATAAATTAATTTAATGAGAACACTCACATCCACATCACATGCCACACAGAGACCACACACCAGTCATCCAAAAATCGATAAAGGAGAGATCTTAAAAAAACGAAAACAAACACAATTTATTTGAAAACATGCTCATGTCAGTAACAGATGCATAGCAATTGTAAATGTCATTGAATAAGGCGTTGAGACCGCATCACAAATCCAGTTTGATCAATGTTTCGCTGCACAGGCAACATTACATTCAGACTGAAGTCACGACACAGCGTTCTGCACAAAACCCAGTGTGAGGACCTGTATGCTTTGAGGGCCTTTGCCGTTTGTAGGAGTCACACGACAGCACTTTCTTTATTCTTTCCTTGGAAAAGAGTTGTAGCTGCCTAGGAATGCAAGCAAATATATGTTGAGATACTTACTTTAGCTCCATCCATAGTCTTGATTACTCACAACTGATTGCAGACACTTTGGTTCTGTATTTATTTAATACTATGCTCTACTGCTAGATTAAATCATTAATGCTGTTCCGAAAACGATGTAATTATTCAATGTGAATTCCTAGGACTTATGGATACAGAAAACTCCTGGTGCTGGAGATACACACATTACTTACTACTGCTGTCCACTGTATCTTATGTATGTGTAAAAATAATTAAGATTTTTCTGATACTTCCATTCATAATCTTATAATTCATAAATCAACTGCTGCATGGTATCAAAATCAAATCTTCAGTATCTTCTGATTTGGGAACATATAAAAAATAATCTGAAATGCTGTATTATGTTTTCGGATGTAAATTACATAATTGGAGTCATAAGACAGTCCTGGGACAGTTCAGCAGTAGAGAGCACCGAAACCCTGCAGCAGTATGGTAGTACTCTGAATTGATTTATGTGCATGTTAAATATCAGAGCCATTATAATTATGTTGGATATGACATTTTTAGAATACATAACAGCACCATGTGCAGCAGCAGTAGTCAGGAGCGTGTGTTATGAACACCACTAGATGGTTGTGTAGCCCATCAAATTCTAACCAGTTATTTCTAGGTAGAGCCACATTAAATGGCCAGACTTCTTCTCTGTATACCTGGATGTTTGATATTGATACATGTGCTCACTGTAATGTACATTGACACATCTTTTCTCTGGTTCTCTGGGGTGAAGAGGCAATGATTTGATCACAGATTTATTTCTTAACCTAATGAATGTTTACTTGTGTGTGTCCCAAAGCTCTTACAACGTATTGCTTCCATTTGGACAAACCTGATTTACCATGGAAACAGGATTCACAATTCTGAGCAACATTGAGAGTTATGGGTGGAGCTTACCACAGGTTAATAGCCAATGACTTTAAACTGTAGAGCGTCACTTTGAATGTCTGCTCCTTGGACTTTTGATAGGGGCCCATTATGTTTTAAGTGTTTTCCAATTCAATTTGAACATTCTGGAATGAGCAAATCCAGAATTAACTGAGAACTGTACAACAAGTGAATTTCTCCCCTATGTTTTGAAACAATGCCTTGTCTTAACAATAAATAGAATTTTTTTCAGTTGTGAAAAATATTACTTGAAACAAAATCACGTGAGCACCATCCAAGAGATTGTACATATTACCAACAACAACAAAAAGGAAACTATACTAGGTTTCTTTACTTCAATATCAGTTCACATATTTTCTCATAGTTTCCCCTGTTTCAGACAGGAACACCAGTGAATCCTCAGGAGATTTTCATGTGTTTTAGAAAGTAAGCTCCACCCTAGGTCTGTTCTTTCTCATCTGTAGGAAGACTTGCTTAATCCCCTTTATATTATGGGTTGCTACATCAATATAATACATTTGCATTAGAAATACAAAATTGATCAGACAGTAGAATACAGAAACGTGGTTCCTGAAGAGAAGAGTTGTAGGATACCCTCCCCACATCGTCTGCTTCACAGATCCGTCTCCTAAGTCTCGCTAGTTCACAATGATTTCATTCAGATGTGAAAACCTCCAGTCATTGTCCAGTTACCCTTGTTATCCCTCATCACAAAATCCTAAACTTCGAATCTCACACTTTACAAAATGTTATCCCTCCATGAAGGATGCTGGGTTAGACTCATGGTTATTACTCTGTTATCCCACTATGACTTCTCATTTAAACCAGGCCTACTTGGCCTCTAACCTTATACTGCCTACTCAGGCCTAACTGCCATCATGACAGAATACACTATGTTGCATAGTCAGTGAGACCAGGCTGTTTTGCTCCTATGCTAGTTTTGCCCATCGTTCAGATTAGGTCTGCCTGTCCCTCATCTCTCCCACCCACCCCTGTAACCCGTCCCCCTCCCCAATCCCAGGATCCGTGTTAAGGAAGGGGATTTTTACAGAACAACAATACAAGATTCCCACTCAGTTACAGTACACTCACTGCTGTACAGGAAGGTTTTTCATGCGTTACAGTGCTCATGTACAATATACAACGGCTCAGTGGCAGTTCAGAATCCGTTTGTCAGCCCCAGGCTGGGGATCCACAGGAATGAAACATGAAGGCATCAAGCACAGGAGGCCTTGAGCGAGTACTACTGGTCAGGTGTGCAGTTTGGAGGGGTGCTGGAAGAGGCCGAATGGGCAACTAACCTTTAGAAATGCGCAAAGTCTGAGGAGTTTTTAGGGTAGCCAGGTGAGAAACTGAAAATAAACAGAAAAACAGAAAAAACAAATAAATGAGAGTGAATTCAAAAACAAAGAAATAAACAAACAGACAAATAAATAAGTAAATAATTAAATAATTAAATATCAGCTCATAAACGAGGACTGAAATGTTGCTTTTTGTCAGCCGTGAGCGGGGCCGGTCACTCACCATACCTCTGCCTGCGAGAAGCTTTACAGTTTCTCTGGCAAGGTGGGCACTGAGAGAAACCTTGTGAATTTTGGTAATTTCACATCAAAAAAAGACCAGACTATAAAGCGATTAAAAAAATGGAAGTGAAAGGATGGGTCTGTTGGAAATGTGAACAATGAATGAATCAATAATAACTGTAGTAGTAAAAATAATTATAATAATAATGTGAAACGATGAAAACACATGTATGAAGAATAAAAATCATCAAGACAAAAAAGACTTGCGTTTCCATGGGGACCTATTCTCAGTGGATATTTTGGTGTATATAAATGACGTCTGCAATCACATTCTCTGCATCTTTATCTGTTTCTACCAGTCGCTGCTTTTAGGATTCTGGTCGAACCCTTGTTGTCTTAGCAAAGATGCATATTTTAGATTTTATTATAGCCTAAACTATTGGTCTCAATCCTGACACGCATAAACCCAATGAAATAGAGATAGTTTAGAAGATAGTTTAGTTGATCTTGATAGAGGATAAATGTCTATTGATTACCTCATTAAATTCAGCAGCAGGGTATCTCTATTAAAAGCTATGGCTCTATTATTCGCCAGTATAAACCCATAAGGCTGTATTTAACAATCAGAAAATGCCTACTGCCGTGCTAACAGTGGCTGTGTACTGGATAATTGTTACTTGTAATTCCTGTGAAGGTCAATTCTACAGACAGATGGAGAGAAGGCTTCCTTCTTTCGTAAACTATTTTTGGTTACTTTAATCAAAGGTTCTGTCATAAAAGGAGGGATGAAAACTGCAGCACACAGTTTACAATAAGCCTCCAAATGGATGTGGCTCTCCAGTATGTTGGCTTTTGAATGAGGTAATGTAGAAGAGGACCTGCTTGGTCTCCCATGCCACCAGTCCTGGTCAGCACTGGAAGAGGCATTGGTGAAGGGGAGTGAGTTCCAACAGTCTGCACCAGTTGGACAATGGCAGTGATCTAAAGCGGTTTTCATTTCTTCAATGGAAAAAATGAGTTGTTCTATGAAAAATAGCAGCAGCGTAACAGCAGATTAATGGCACATTAGCAGGCTCTGTCTGTCCAGGAGGCCAAGGATGAGATGGACACTGGTCAGTAATGACCTGAACCTTGGTTAGGGGCCCTCCATGGCAGAGTGGAGGCACATTGGTATAGAAAAATTACTTTGCCCATACCAACTAAGGATTGCAAAGATTCATGGGTAAATATGATCATTAGAAACATCTCATCAGCACTAACTTCACCTATAAAAACTGGAAAGTGAGATGTCCTTACGTCCACCAAAGAATAGAGATCACCTTTTCCTAAGTGCTGCTGCTGAGGCAGATCAAAGTAGTGGATGAATTGGGGATGAATTCTTGCCCAAGGAAACGCAGCCAGTGAGAGGGAGGGAGAGAGAGAGAGAGAGAGGTCGGGGGTGGCGGCGAGAACACGTGTGGGTGTGTGTGAGAGAGAGATCCCCTGGCTGTGTGTGTGTGTGTTGGTGGGGAGGATGCTGGGCCCCTCCCATGTCAGAATCTGGTGCTCTCATGTTTCAGCATGCGGATCTTGGGGAGCCTCCCGGCCCCCCTGTACCCGTACCCCTGGTGCTGCTCCTCCAGTCACCGGCCACTGCTGCTGGATGTGGAGCTGCTGCTGGAGCTGGAGCCGCTGGATCCCCGGTCCTCGAAGATGGATATCTCAATCTGAGAATTGGGTGTCAAGGACAATCAACCCTCACACTGGTCTTCCCATCTGTCAACACACCGTCCATCAGCCATCACTGACACAGTCTGGAGCAGCTCCAAGAAGGCATGGCTGCCTTTCCACCTACCCTCACACAGATTAATTATTTTACTATCTGAAGCTATTCAAAGCTCTGATCTCTGAAAATCTAATCTCTTCAAAGTAACCCATACTGTAAGCCTGGCCTCAAGGATGAGGGATGAGATGACGATGAAATTGAAAGGCAAACATTAATGGAGCACATATTTTTGATTGGGTACAATGGTCTGGTATTAGAAATACCACCCAAACACTAAAGAGGTAAGAGAATAACTGTTCCAAGTGGTCAATAAAGGAATATAACATTTTAAAGGGGTTATGAAAGATGCATTTGTAGATTTGTTTGGGTGAGCAGTAGTGCTGTAAGGAAATGCGTAGACCACATATTTGCACAAGTTTTTTTTCTTATTATGCCTAGCAGCAGTTTTGTTACACTTTATAGTCCAGGGATGATTGATAGCATTTCACCAAGTTTTACTTTAGGGGAAAATATTTTAGTAGGCTAAAACTTGCATTGCTGAGCTGAGAAATCCACAAACGGAGAAGAAAAAAAGACATCGAAATGAGAAAAACATTTAGCTGGGGATGAATCGCCATGAGAGCATGCTCTCTGGAAACCTTTCATCTGAGATGCTACAAAAGGAACAGCTCATTTTAACATCGAACCCCATCGTTCATAGACATGGTTAACCACAGCAAAGCAGCCTGCCATTTGAAACCTTTCAAGTTTGCGGAGGGCTGGCATGTCAGGGACTCATCTGCAGCGTGGGACCACTTAGCACTGTGTGCAGAATCATGCAGTGTGAGGTGTGGTGCTGCAGGGCAGGGGATTCGGTTTCTTCAGGACTTGACAGGGCAACAGAGTCTGCATGATGTCACCCTTTCTGAAGGGGCCAGGGACAGTTATTTATTGGATTATTCTGAAAAGCACTGAGACAGCTGATAAGTATCTCGAGCCATCTCTGGTAATTTCTTGTTTTGTGTTGTGTGTAGTCATATAAGCTGAGGTGAATTTGGAATGCCTTCTGATTAAATAAAAGCTTAAGTAGTCGCAGTGCCCTGTTCTCCCAAAAGGAGGTGCTGACACCAACATCATCGTGATTGATGGACAGGTGCAATTGCAGATTTACCACTGTGATAAGTGACAACATCCTCTCTGGGTGAACTGTTGCATAGAAACAACTCTTGGAAAAAACACATTTTTCCTTAAGTCATAAACCAAAACACGTGACAGTCCTGCTAGGGCTGTGTGATGGTCTGTTTGATATATATATATATATATATATTTGCTCATGAAATCGACAACTACCCTGAGACTAATTAATAAATTATAGAATTTAAAAGAATGGCATATTTCTTGGAAACATTCTCGGAGAAAAGCTTATGATTACTGTACCTGGAGAGCAAAGGGTTGAGCGTAGCCAGATGGGAACTCTAGTTAAGTGCATATTAATACATGACTTTACACAGACACGCAGAAACCATTCCCTCAGACAGCTCCTTTGGGTCACCTAATATCTTCCACCCTACATAAAGCGTTCACTGTACGGATTTGGACTGGAGAAAAGTTGAGGGGGAGGAAGAGTTACAGGCACACAGTTCCAAGTTCAAAATACAAAAGTGTTCTATCTTTATGGCAGAAACCGTGCCTTTACAGTTCCCTAAAAACAACTGATATTGTCTTCCTGTCAGTCTCAATACAAATGATGTGCAGAAACAAAACTAAAAACTCGATTTTGTCTGCGCGTTACACGCCACAGGGGTTGTATTGTCTGTTAGAATGGGCATGATTCTAATTCTTCAAGTGTTAGTGAAAACCCATTCACAATTAGAAAAAACCCATTGGGGGGCAGTAGTCATTATTGACAAGCTTGTATTTGTTATATTAAGGCTAGGCCTGTGATATTTCCTTCCTACTGTGACTGTGTGTGTTTTGGGACTCTCAAGTCAGGTGATAAATAACCAGAAAATCTTGTATAGAGCTTGAAAGTTTATCTTTATGGATTGTAAAGTGTTCTTGACTCTTGTAGCTCAGTTTAAATCAATGGTGAATAGCTTGACTCTGCAAGTATATTAAAGGAGCATGCATTAATAAAATAATAAACCTTAGAATATAACTACAAATGATCTGATGATTGCATTGCTCCAGGGGTGTAATGCTAGCAGGGTTTCGTGGCCTCCACCTGTTGAAGGATACAACCCTCATGCCTCTTTCAATGGGGTCTGTGATGAGGAGCCCTCGAGGCGCGTAGATCTTCTCATTCTGCTCCTGGATGAACCTGGAGATCTTCTTCAGCACCTGTTACAGAGCAGCACGCATATCAGCGAGACAGAGAACAGATCCAGCAGCAAAGTGCATGGCCACGCACAGAGCTCTGCTGTGCATTACATCACCGCCTTCCCAGAAGTCACCTGGGGGCCCGAGACTGTAGGGCTGAAACAGTATCTTAGAACCTTAGAAACTACTGAGTTTGCATAGTCTTTTGATTCCGCTCTTCTGGTCTCTTGGAAACTGAGCATAATTTCATCAAACAGTAAACAGACACTTATGATGTCTTTGTAGTGCCCTTGAAAGTAATTACTTCAATTGATTGCTTTAGTTTTGCTGCATTAGCTTTCAATTTTCCCATTTTTGCTTTTCTCACTGAAGCGAGATCATATTAGACAGCACCAGAAATATTTCAGGGCCATTTGGAAGTACAAGAAAGAGAAGGAGATAGTTTATTTAGATTGGGTCAGTACAATATATTTTAATTTAGCAAATAAGCAGGGAATTGGCTGCAACTCCATAACTGCATGACTCACTGAAATGAACCTGACTATTAGCCCCTGAAGTTCAGACTTCTTTGTTTTCCCTGGTAAGGTAAGACACCATGACTGAATAAAACACATAAGTGCTTGGGGAAGGGTATTGCCTTGATCTGGTTTCAGTTCAGTGATAATTGCACATCTTACTGCTATAATCACCTGTCTTTATTTTATATCATGGAGTGACGCTCCATATAAATGTCAGTTTGGCATTATTTTACATGCTTTTATAAAGTTTAACTAGGCTTACCCCCTGATTTGCCGTGCTTTCTAGCATTTATCATGCTTAGCTGTGCTTTGTGTCAACTACTACAATGGGTGCAGTTTTAGAGGATGGATGAAACGACTCTTTGGCCACAAGCATTGCCTGCTGCCTCGTTGTCTGTGTGAGGTAGGGCTGTATTTTTTCAAGGTTCGCTAAAATCGTAGGCTGGTTGACCCAAAACCTTTAAATCAGGCTTCTTTGATGGCCCCAGTATAGTGGGCTGTCCCTGCCCAGGGGAGTGTAGCTGGCGATGGGCTGTGTGCCCAGGCAGTGAAGGGAGACGCCCTGGTGCACTGAACCCACACTTTGCCATGCACACAGAGAGCAGGCGCCAGGGGACACACAGCCTTTCTCATGCAGATAGAGTTGCCCCTGAAACAAAGGCCGCCTGTGCAGAACAGGGGCTGGGCATCAACGGGGCAGTGATCTGAGGAGAATGAGCTGCACCACACTGCCCCGTCACCCAAGGCCTCCACAATGCCAAGTGAGGGGGAGCGACTGCTGGCACTCCAGAGGCGGGTAAAGAAAACCAGAGGAAGATGGAGAGAGATCTGAATGCTAACCTCTATCAGCTGGTTTCACAGACCTTGAATGGCACTAGTCTTGGACTTCTGTAGCTAAAATACCATCGGGGAACACAAGACTAGTGCTAATCTGGGTCTGCAGCAGCCCAATATATTTTTCCTCATGTTCTCTCTGCTGGAAGCTTTTTCCTATACAGTCCAGTTTCCTTGTGATTAAAGTGCTAAAATCCTCAATCTGAGTATTTAATCTTTCCCAGCTGTCATGGTAATCGATGCGTTAGTGTAACCCCTGTTCTTTTTCTTGATTGATCTTTATACAACATGATTAAATCGGTTAGCTTTGCTGGGGAATTCTCCCGAGTTATGCATTATTGTGTTCGTTTGTGGGCTTTTATCAGCTTCAAGAAAGTCTGAGAGCGTGAGTGTAAGTTACCAAACTTGGTGCAAAAAATAAATCATAACTTTTTGCTTACATCTTATAGTAAACTACTTATGATAGGTTAAAGAAACAATTCTTACAGACTTCATTTTAGACAGAGATACAATCTTAAAGCTACAGAAATCTGACTGAACATGAAAGGGGCCTCTTATAAAACAGCTTTTGTAATCATGATTAATCTAGATTAAAAGTGCAGAGTAGGCTTGAATTTTCCATCTGTTCAGTCAAATGAACCCTTTAATTACATGTTCTTTTTGAAGGTATCCATTATACTGTACACAATGCTATCATTGGCTCTAGTATTTATACCCACTGGAAGCACAGTGAGGATACTTCAAGGGAGAGTTTATTTAATTGTGGCTGAAGTGGATGAATAAAATGTTATCTTACATCTTATAGTACATTTTTACTCTATGTCTTTAGTAACTGCCAACAAAGACCTCTCTGCACAGTGGTAGACACAATTGAATACAATGTCAAACACAAACTGTCACATTCTTCCTACATGAAGTTGGCTGTCATAGGACATTCTTCTTGATATGTACTGGCTTTGTTTTAGGTGTTTTAAAAGTGCTAGTTCAAACTAAGCGCAACATACACCACTTTAAAACTAATAAAGAGGTTTAAATAACACTATGTATTTGGGAATCATTGTAAATACCGTGAAGGGTTTCACCAATTAAGATTTTTGCAAAGTTATGTAATAGCCCTGTACTCATGAGTATTGACAGCCAGGGGGTGATGGCCTCACCTTCTCGTAGCGAGTCTCCATGCACAGGAAGATGATGTAGGCGGTGGCACAGGCTAGACAGCCCTCCAGGTAGGACTGGCCTCCAATCTTCTCAGCCTCAGCATAGTAGGTGTTGAGAGTCTTCACTGTGTCTTCGAAGAGGGTGCGCTCAATCTGCCCAAGAGACCAATAGATTTGAGGCCACTGCTACACACCACAGCCGTGTGGCAAAATACAGTCCAGCCTACTGCCCCATGGGGTAAAATCCATGATTATTATTCACTAAAGTTGTCCCCCAAATTCCTTCTTTGTGCTTCTCTACAGATATTCACTGAATATAGAAAGACACAGTGGTTCATTTAAATTATCCTCAATACAGCATTTTTAACACAGTAACCCTGGGAACAGTGATGTATCAGCGATAATCTAAAAATACCGTTCCTGTTTAAATTGATCCATGTGTCTCACGTTTATTCTGTACTGTAGTGTTTTGGTAAGACTTTCACCGATGTCATTGATGTCTACAGCACTCCAAGAGCAATGACCAAATGTTGGTCCAAAATGAGCCCAGAAGTGTTTGGTTCGCAGCCCTCCAGCACCAATAAGGCCCCTCATAAACGAGAGCTGAAAAACTCTATTCTAAACTCTAATCTATTTATATGCCTCTAACAAACACTACAGAAACACACCTTTCCTATTTCTGCATCACAATCTTGTGGTGGAGTGATTAAGCGTTGTGTCAGAGGAACAAGATTTAGAAATTATATTTTACATCTTGCCAATTTGACAGTGGGCTCCAAAACCTCATCTAGCTATTGGGCTGTGGTGCACTGTAAAGAGAAGCCTTACTTTAGAGACAGCAGAAAGGGCACTGTGTGCGGAGAACTCACCCTGCTATCCAGTTCGGCGGGGAACTTTGTCTGGAACTGGCAAACGGTGCCCTCGCTGTAATCCCTCTGAATGAAGACTTTGGTGGCCAGCGAGGCACTGCGGCGCAGCTCCTGGAGGTTGTGGAACTGGGAAGAGAAGCACAAGGGGGGTAACTGTCCTGTCTGAGTCCACATTGGCTTCTCTGAAGCACTGCATTGCGGCAGAGACACAGGCAAGAAAGTAGTGTTATACCACAAGAAGACCAAATCAACAGTCACCCTCTGTAATAATGAGAATCACAGGCCCTAGAGGAGAGCACTCCAGATATTGCAGGGAAAGTCGTCAATCAGAGCCCAGGAGAACATACTGAGCTGGTGTTGAAAATGTGACAAACTAAAATGAGAGAGCCACCAGAAGGAATAAGATATGAATCGCTAAGCTCAGCTCCTTGATGGTTGATTTTTAGAGAGTGTGAAAATGAAATGATATCTCAGGAATAATCAAGATGTACCATTCATTAGCTAAAATAAACGATGAAGGCCGGAACTAGAGGCTGAAGTATTATTAACCAAATACTCAAACTCCTGTATCATAATTCAAATGGTTCAAGAAAATAAAAAAGATTGGATCCATTAGCTGCATTACAATCATGATCTGCAGTGCAATTTAACTGGAGCCCTGCATGAGACAACAGATTAGGATTTGTAATTACTTGATAATATAGCCACTTAGCGGAGTTCTAGTACCAGACTTTAACCGGCTGGGTCAGCAGAGACAAGGACATTCTCCCCCTTTCACAAGTTTGAGGGACCTTGTTCCAAACAAAACACAAAGGCCTCAAAGCCAAGACTGCAACAGCTCTTCACTAATCCAGAAAGGCCCTCTTGGAAAGACAGACTAGACACAGATGCCTCTGCTCAAATACAAGTGGTACAGCTCCATTCAGGGACAATGCAAGCAACCTGTGGTGTGATGTCAACATCATCTGCTCTGTGGTGTGAGAGAACAGTACAATCCCAAAGACCGCACGCTGCCGTGATGGAGGAGCTGGGATCGGAGACAGAATGATTCCACTTGCGTTTGTTCTTTTGTTTCTGTTTTCTGTTAGCGCTCCTTCCTAGCTAATTTCCCTGGAAAACATCCTCCGTGGTGTTAATCCCAGCGAAGGACAGTGATGGACGAGGAGCTGCGATCCTGCCCTCCTGGGGTTGCCAGTTCTTGTCAGGACTGCAGAACCTCTGTTCGTTTGATTCTCTTTCATTTTACATTCATGGAGGCTTTTCTTGGCATGCAGTCACTTGTTGCTGCAAACTATCAATTTAAAACACACCTGCTATGTATTTCATGGGAAACCAACATTAAACTATGCAATTTTGTATCACTAAATATGACCTTAAAATTAAGTTGTATGTATGAATGCTTTGGTTAAAGTTCAATAAATCCCCCAAACAATTAGATTGTGTACTGCTAAGCTTCAACCAAGCATGTTTTATTGATCTGCTGAAGAGGTGGTGAACCTAAAAACTTTGCACTTGTTATAATAATTAAGGAACTTCCACAGTTTCTAAACAAGTATACCCTACAGGGTACTTGTTTCAGTTGGCCACCAGTATCAAAGTCACTTCAAATTGCTCCCAGGGAACTGTTTTAAATCTGATTACTTTGATGTTTTTTCTGTACTACAGCTGCCATCAGGGAGACAGCGATACACAAACAAAACTGAAGCAGCTGATTACATGCAGTGTTTGTCACAACTAGATGATTAACCAACACCACCAGCAACAACTCATCATAATAATAAATAAATAATAATAATAATAATAATTATAATTCCTAGAGAGAACAAGGAATGAGCCAGAGAACTGTTTGCTAAAAGGACATCTTTTAATGATTTATTCAGCTAGGAAAGGAGTTGCGATGACTGAACAAGATCCAAATCAGAGGTCTCTCCAGCACAGACTGGCAGCGCTGCCTCTGAATCTCATTGCTCTCTGTATCGCTCACTCCTTCTGTGTCCTTGCCCTCCCCACCCCCCACCCCTTCCTTTTTATGTCTGTCTCAATTGGGCTCAGTGCTTTTGAATTAAACTGCTTTTTCAGCATGACATGTATTCCAGTTTGCCAAACCGATTACAGTCCACACAGCCACCGAATGTATACATTGTGACAATCAGCATATGTGGCGCCATATTGAAGGGAGCTTGCTCAGCTGATTCGACTGGGTCCTTGCAGCTCCAACGTCCCTACTCTCAAACCTACAGCTCGATTTTAAGGATTTATTCTCGAAATAGTGGAAGAATCCATTCTAAAAGAAGATTCTAAACTCCTCTATAACTAAAGTATATTAAGTCCTGTAGAAGTTTTAGCCTTTGCGTTTTGCTGTTTGCCAGCAGATACATCCACAGACAAATCCATTAAATCTACAAACTTCTGTCTGTCCACTGCACTGAATTATGGATTTTTTATACACATGTACACAAGATGTATTGCCCTGCTACAGAAATAGCTTTGTACAGTCAATATTTTATTGTGCATATACAAATAAAGACAGTTCTACAGAGAAGTATGGACAAATCCTGAGGAAAAGAACAATAAATAAAGGTGGCTTTGGTTTGAGGAAAATGTGTACATAGCATTTCCCCATTTGGGCCATTTAATATGGAATGTTTGTCTGACAAATACAGATGAAACACCTGGGAGATAGGTGTCTATTTTTGAAGAAAGCATATCTATCTGAAAATTAAGACCGTTGGAAGTCCGTCATAAACACAAACACAGTATTACTGAGTGACTATCACTGTGTGGCATAATAATTATTACTGCTTGTACTGTTTTCTTGTTGAAACAGAAAAAAAAACATTCACCTACACCACACATACTACTGAATAATGGACTTGCTTCCAACCTGACCTGAAAGCTGAGGCAAATAAAGTGATAAATGACTTTTTCTGTCAGAATGCAACTTTGATTACTGATATTGTAAGACCCATTGTGAAAACAGCTACCAGGCTGGAGAGAGTTTATAGTTACATTCACAGTTTGGATACAGGGGGTTAAGCTAACACTCGGGAGCTTATTATATGTGAGGCAGGACAACGGCGCACACTATCTGAGATACACAGCACCCCTTTGCTCTCAGACCAAGCAACGCAGAAGCGATCTTTACTGGCATACAGAAACGGAGCCAGGGCCATGTGTCAGTGCACCTAACGTGCCGCTGATCAGATCCAACAGGCATAAGCAGCTGCGGGGAAGATTAGCAAGGCAGAAGACATTTCAGAGAGTAGACACTACAGGAAATGCAAAAGGAAGGGACAGGGAGACAGACGACAATGTGCATCTCTCAAAACGGCAAACTATTCAGCTGTGCAGGAGAGGAATGATTCACAAGCATAGGGAATACATATAATTTAGAAAAACAGCATAGAGGAAACAAAAGTAAAGCCCGAAATTCATACTCATATATTGTGTGAGCTTTGGTAATTAGATCTGCTATTATATTAACTTTTTTTTTTACTTTCTTTACTCAATAAACTGCTTAATGGTCAATATAGGTTTCATCTCTAGATGCAGCTTAGACTTTTTCGGGCCTGGTATTTCATCTCCCATCTGAACCTGAATAGCCAACATAACTATAATAAGGACATTTTCAAATTTATTAAGAAACTCATCAGGGTCTTATATGAGATTCACTAGTGATCGAAAGGCTTCTGTCTTCTATTTGGCACTGCACAAGGTTTCCAAATACTATTTAGATATTTAGCCAAATTAATTTGTATCCATGTAAAATCTGCCTATTTGGATGTTACAGTGCAAAATGTTCTAGTGAAAAAACAAATGCAAATGCTTTATCAATCCATGTAAACCAAACCAATGCTTTGATTTAAGAACAAAAATATCAACAAGCATACCTGAGCAAACCTACCCCCAAATTACTAAATTTATCTGCAAATGCTCTCCCTTCTCTAATGCCTAGAGAAGATAATAGAACAGAACCATGAATAGTATGCAGTGCACACCATAGATATGACATTATCTAAAAATAGCCTCTCTCTTATGTTGCAGAAAATGATAAGGATGCAGGGTGTTCAGTAAGCAATTAATCAAGACCTGTCTAGTTGTTCTGTGGGCAATGTGGGCAATCACTGTCGCAATAACCACACGGCAGATCCTTCGTGTGATCCTTGTGGCCCTAATATGCAGAAAACACAGTGAGGGAATGTTGCAATACAACGTGAGCAGTCACTTTTAAAAAGGATTAAATGAGCTATGGCAGATTGGAACTGCAGCAGGGTTTTATTTACTTGGGAAACAAGAAACTTCAGTTCCATAAAATCAGGATGTCAGATTGTTCCAAAGTGTTCCCAATCCTGATTAACATAACCAGACAAAATGACATTTTGGTCCCGCATCACCATATTTTCCAGGTCAATAGATACTTACAATATGTTATCTTGTAATGTCATTCCCTACAGATTCCTACACTGTAACAGTAAATCCAACGTAGACCGATGCTTATGTTTGCTTTTAAATATCATGCAATGTTTTCTAGATACATCAGATATGTTTTGTGGCTATTGTGGACAGGATTAACTTTATAACCCTTGTTCTGAGTCAAACATAGTTTATCCACATATTTAATAGGAAACACGTTTTTTGTGCGTGTGTTGGGAATCAGGGAAACCTAAGCTTGAATCGATGAGAGTGTCGCTTCAGTTTCTCAAACATGCACAGTCAGACCTAATCAAGAGATTAATCAATCTGTCTAGTCGGAAACCTTCAGAACATGAACCAGTCTCCGGAAGACCAACACAAAGACATGAAACAATTAATCACGTGAGGGTTAATCAGACTATTATAGCCTCATTTTCATCTCAGACCATAACAATGACAGAGAGCTCTACACAGATGATACAAGTGATATAACTATTGTGTTTGTATGCTGAGGAAATGTTGTTAACCGACTGGTACAAATGTGTTGACTACAAACAACAACAACAACAGTCCTTTGAAAAGCAACACCACTGCAATTGAGATAAACCACTGACCGTTATTATAAACTCTAAGATCTGAATATTTTTCCAGCTCTGTGAGTTAACAGAACACAAAATTAGGGGAGAAGGTCGGAGGGGGTGTAGGTAGATTCAAAAGCTGTCACCAGCATGAGGATGACTCTTAAGGATGTCAGAGCTGAAAAATGACCTTAGAAAATGCAGCAGTCTCTGTACAAAGCAAAGTCTTTCTCTGGAAGTCAGACAGAACCGCAATATAAATGGCTCACATTCTGAAGACAAATCATTCAGCCATGAAGATTGAATCTCTATGTGTGTTTCTCCTAATACAAATAACAGAAATCAAATCCCTTTGTCCTTCTGTTGGGGAAGAGGACATTTGTCTCTCCAGCAGTATCTCCCCTACAGTGCTGTAGGAGTGCTAGAGCAGCTCATAGACTCTGCTGGCCATCCAGATCCTTACAGCAGGCAATTATAATCAGGACATAAAACCCTCCGGAACAGAAATGTACCGCTTTTACCATTTACATGAGTTGTTACTTAGGAAGTATACAAAATGCTTTGTGTTGTTGTGGTGCACACTGCACTCATACTTTTCTTATATATTTTATGTGGTATACTTACATATTTGGGATTTGTGGCATTTGACATAATAAAACCCAATATGCTGTGAACACAGAACAGATTTAATAACAGATCACAAATCGTTTATATAATATTTAACAGTAGTGTTTTTTCCAGCAGCGGCAGACCAATATCTTGTATTATACTTATGAAAATGTCAGTTTAGGAACATCCCTGGCAATTACAGAATTAGAATGCTATTTATTTGGGGCAAAATTATTCTATGCCAGATTTTGCCAATACTCTTCTGGTGTACTACATCTCATTTGAACAGTTACATCCCAGCTAACACACAGCGTTGCCACAAGGTTGTACAATGTTGTGACAATGTACATTACATTGCTGCAACAGTGTGTGTTAGCAGAGATTATATAAATTCACAATCTTAAACCAGCTGTACTCCGTTTTCTGAGTGGTTTTGCAAGGAACTTTAATAACATATACAATTATTATGACACATACATTGTTATACTGGATGATGGATTATATTCTTATTCCCACATTCTACGAAATCCTTCTTTTAAAAGATTTGTGTAATTCTTCCGCAAATTAGGAAAATGATTTCCCTTTCCACACTCATCTAAACTGTGTGTTAGCTGGGGCATTATAACGTCAGAAATAGAGCCAACAAGATATTTAAAGCAAGGGAATACTAGAAGAAGCTTCTCTGTTGGTTAGAGGAAGCAAGAAGCATGATGGCACTGATAAGACTCATTCAGTCTACATTTTGACAATATCACAAAAAACTATGAATGATTTATGTGTAAAAATTAAATCATGAATAGTGGGATTCAGATTTTTTTTTTTAGAAAGCCATTATCTCAGCATCATCGGACAGTGCACGTCCAAAGTGTCCTCTACATGCATGGCAGTGTTCAGTACGCACGGAGCTACTGTCCACGGTGCTGACAGCCCTGCTCTCAGTCTGCACAGCACACTGCCTACATATCCTCTCCGGTGCCGGGAATGTCTCATTCATTTTGCCACTAGGTTCAGGGGAAAAAAAAGAATCTGTTTTGCACAACAACAAGAGAATTCATTAATGTTGCATGCAATTTTTCTTTTTATCCTATGTTTGTTCTCCTTTACAATATAATTGGGCAGTAGTTTTAACACGACCGTAGCGGTTATTTGTTTTCAGTTGTACATAAATAAAGTTATTTCCAAGAAGCTTTACAGTACATGATCACGATCAGCGGATAATCACAGTTCAGTTGTTCACACCCATTTTAAAAAGACGTTAAGACAATTTTAGGGTTTAAGCCTCCCGTCTGTAAACATGCATATAACCCCTGTTTAACCCACATCCCTGATCCACCACGACCTCAGTGAACATCACGCCGGGTTTGGGCGAGTCAGTGTGTTTCGGGATCGGTTCCAGCGTCGCTTTTGCTCTCAATGCAATGTATTTCAGTGCAAGTCGCAGCATGCACAACACTGCATGAAATTATCTTTGCCGCAGTTTAGTCGAGATATTTTTAATACTGGAGCGGGCGATGGCTCAGAAGTAAAGCACACTTGTGGCTATTTTAGAAATACAATAAGCAATTCCATCTATCTTGCATATCACCGCGGGTCTCCACTGGCTCCTGGCAATACAATCCAGGCCCAGTTTGTCTCCTTTGTTCCAGTGGAGCAGGTGCATCTGTGTTCACTACAGACTCCTTGAATTGACTGTATTCACATGCGGCAGCGTACAGTCTTACAAAATACATCTCCACATTATGAAGTCACATTTTCACTTCACACACCCTTGCAAAAGAAACACCCGCTATCCCCCCCTCTGTATTTCAGGTGCCACAAAAGGATGGTGTATGAAAGAAGCAGCTGGCTGTCAGTTTCTTACCTCTGTCGCCATGTTGCCATTAGCCAGAGCCGGATCTGTCCCAGTGCTGAAATCGCTGCCAGTCGCTTTAACGGGACGGAGCGCCGGTGCTGCTCGGGAGGGAGGGATCAGCGGGCGGGGGTGGGGAGGCAGATGCTGCCGGGGGCTTAACCATCGCAATCGGGGGATTTCACAGAGCTCCACGAGTCTGTCCACAACAGAAGAGTTCATTGAAACACAGCTCTGGGGGGGGGGGGAGCAAGGTGTCAACAGTGCCTTTTCAGCTACACACAAAGTTAAATATATATCTATAGGGTGCAAAAGGACTTCACGCTTCCGAGGTGGTTGTTAGTGTTGGAGTATTTGTAAGGCACACAAATTATGTATAAGTGTATTTATATATGCATTTCCAGACGGTGAAGCACATTTATGGAAGATCTATATATAATATAGGCTGTGCGGTGCAGCTTTTGCAGCAGAAGCATCCAAACGAAAATATTGGAAAATATAATAATAGACACATGCATTTATGGGTTGTCTTTCAGTTTAAGATATTCATGTACAATGCTGTCAGTCCGTATTATTTTATTCATACAAAGACACACACATTATTTAAATGCTTCCAAGGCACCCTTTCTGTTGTTCTACTGTTATTACAATCAGTATTTTCCATACGACTGAACTTTAATATGCAAACAGCAAGGATTTCATGTTGCATCTTGACTTGGGGCTAGATTTCTTTTTCGGTCCAACATGTGAAGTGAAATAGTGAAGATGTTGTTGTAATGTGACACCCAGGCTGTGCGACTGACTTTAATTGTCCAACTTAACCAGCCCCAGAGGCAGTAATGGTCAGAGTAAATGTGACAGTTGATTACACTAATCGTTTTAATACAAATTAGACGTCCAATGGTTGCATAGTATGTGAGAGTAAATATATTACTGAGGTTTAGTTATGGGTTTTGAGTGTGCTTCATTTGTATTTCAAAATAGAGATATTCACTTAACTGTAACATTTGCAGGTGTAGTTAGCCTCCAGCTTGCTGTAGCCTATGTCTTCCAGTCTAAAGGCCACACATGTCAAGTCTAAGTAATAATTGAACTATCCATTCTGACAACAAAATTCTCCGAACCTACACACTTTTATAGTCTTTACTTTCTTCCCTGCTCTATGCAAGACATACAAAAGTAAATAAATAAATAAACTTTAAATAGACTGCTTGGTATACACAAAGAATACATAATTAAGAGCATCCACTTGTTCCATTCTGTTCTCTGCCTCATTAGATGTGTCTAATTACAGGTTGGCTGCTCAGCAAGGGGCTGTAAGCAGGTTTGTTTCAAGCTGCATGTGTACCTGGGAACCAGATCCCTTTTCTTATGAAGAATGGATCTCAAACAGTGAAATGTGACTGAAATGTGAATTACAGGGCTGCAAAAGGAGGGAGGGACGAATTGAGTGGCTGGGAAACACTATGGCCTATAGAGGTAATAACTGAGTGACCAATAGCTATTTGTGTTTCTTTTATATAGAGAGGAGGGTCATTACTGCAGGACTGTGCCCTGAAGGCTACAGCAGAGCTATTAAGAGAAAGGGAGACCTGCGGAGAATTCCCAGGCAGTGCAGCCCTGATAACAGCGAGAATGGACTGAGTTACCAATGTTCTTCATTAGCGAGAATATCAGCCCTCACATCTTGTTGTCATTGGTTTTTAAAGGCTGAAGTAATTTATATCCTAATGCTTCACTACAGCATAATTAAGTATCGCCTTACAGCTGAGTAAACCGAGGGATAAGTCTCACACCCAGGGGGCTCTAATTCCAGGGGCAGGAATTTGTAATTTTAATACCCAATCCTCCCCCATGGTCATGCATGTCACATGACGAAGGTTGAAAGTCCAATTCCACAGGGAATACATTCACAGATAACACACACAGGGCTCTACAGGATGCAAGCTTTGGTCGCTCTGATGGTGTTGATCTTAAAGAACCCCTGTTGGTCAGATCTGAGGTACTACAGTACAGTGAAGGAAGTATCAGAGCGATCCAATATTGAACAGCTGCATCCGGGAGATTCGGGACTATCCAGGGTTTGTTGTGAGGGCAGTGCCTACACATGAGAGTTGGGTTGGGTATTATGGACAAGGTAGTGGGCACAAATGGTGGCAGACCTTGACTATGGTAAATTTATCATCTGTATGCATTTCTTCAGATGTACCAGAGATGGTTTCAGGATTGAACAGGAGTTATTTGATCAAATAAAAATAATACATCAATTGGAGGACACACAAACATGGTACATTAGTTCCCTATAAACTTAAACAAAATGTCACTCACAGGATAACAGCTTATAATGAGGTTGGCAAATGCACTACAGACACATGCAGGACACAGTGTTTGATCAGATGACAGCATATGCAACCATCCGTGTTAATAAAATGTACACTATTACTTTGGCACTTCATTAACAATCTATTTCAAATTGAGACTCTCTGCTCTTCAAGGTGACGAAAACCGTTTCAAAAACATTCAGCAGCTTCAATGTATAAATGCCGGTGGTTAACTAATGGGCAAAAACTCTGCTGGAAAATAAATGTATGAAACCATGTTAAGGTAACATAAAAGCTTGGCATTTGATATTTGATATTTACTTATTTGTCATTATTTACATGTGTATAGTAGTTGTCTTTGATATTTACACACATTCTGTAAAGTGTTATAGACAACGTTTGGATCATTTTGTGTAATACTATTGTTAGGAAAAATATATGCAAGAAGTATATTATGATATTATTTGAAAAAGAACAATCATTCAATAAAGACTAAAAATAACTACAGTGAGCAAAAGTCCAAACCACTATTTGCTGCGTAAGCATAGGCCATTATTCATAGCCTTTACCTTATGGGACAGATGTGTGAAAGGGAGACAATCTTACCCTTCTACTCCCACATCAGAGGTCAGCAGATATAGAGAGAGATGCCTCCTATAAACTGTGGATTACAGGGTTCTGGTGGGGGAGGCAAGGAGACGAATCAGGGTGCGAAGACAGATACCAGACAGTCAGGGTGGCTTGTGCTTCCATAGCACTACAAGAAACAGGCTCTGAGACCCATGAGCTCTGATTTCACAGCTCCAAGAGGGCAAATCAGGGCACAGGACATTAAAAGAGAAATATGGTGCACTCTGTCTCCCTAACAGAGCCGCGGGTTTGTGCTTGATATGGAGAGTGGAAACCTACCTACTCTGGCCTGGCATTCAGCAGTATCATTTTCATTTCAAATTACTGCCCAGGCGGAGACTGACAGCCCACAGATCATGGAGAGGTTACTCTCTGGTTGTGGGTGTGTCCTCCACCCTGGATTGTCTTCTGACCCGTTGCGCAGAAGAAGTGTTAATGTCTTTGGCCAGACCCGCCACGAGGAAATTGAAAAACAGTTTTCAGGAGTGAATACATTTCCAGATTTGAGATTTGAGCAATCGCCGACTCTAATCTTTGATCTCCAATTAAAATGTTCTCAGTTCGTTTTCTGTAAATAATAATCATGTTGAAGTACTGCCTGTGAGAAAAACATGTCAGCTGTAAACAGAATTAATTTAACTGCAGATACAAAACTGTAATAGTGTAATTTGCTCCTTTTCAGTATGATCTTTTGGCATTATAAATACTGTTACTGATATGAATCATTTTCCATTCAGTTTTATCATTTTAATGATCTGTTCAATAAATGTAATAAAAACATTGTAAATAGGGGTTGGGTAAACAGCACAGCTTTGATGCGACTGGTTGGTAATAAAAAGAAACCGTAACGCAAGTAAAATAGTTCACCCCCCTTGGCATTTTTCCTATTTTGTTGCATTACAACCTGTAATTTAAATGGATTTTTATTTGGATTTCATCTAATGGACATACACAAAATAGACCAAATTGAAAATGAAATGAAAAAAATAACTTGTTTTAAAAAATAAAAAATGGAAAAGTGGTGCGTGCCTATGTATTCACCCCCTTTGCTATGAAGCCCCTAAATAAGATCTGGTGCAACCAATTACCTTCAGAAGTCACATAATTAGTTAAATAATGTGCACCTGTGTGCAATCTGTCACATGATCTCAGTATATATACACCTGTTCTGAAAGGCCCCAGAGTCTGAAACACCACTGAGCACGGGGCACTTCTAAGCAAGTGGCACCATGAAGACCAAGGAGCGCTCCAAACAGGTCAAGGACAAAGTTGTGGAGAAGTACACATCAGGGATGGGTTATAAAACAATATCTGAAACTTTGAACATCCCACGGAATACCATTAAGTCCATTATTAAAAAATTGAAAGAATATGGCACCACAACAAACCTGCCAAGAGAGGGCCGCCCACCAAAATTCACAGACAAGGCAAGGAGGGCATTAATCAAAGAGGCAACAAAGAGACAAAAGATAACCCTGAAGGAGCTGCAAAGCTCCACAGTGGAGATTGGAGTATCTGCCATAGGACCACTTTAAGCCATACACTCCACAGAGCTGGGCTTTACAGAAGAGTGGCCAGAAATAAAGCCATTGCTTAAAGAAAAAAATAAGCAAACACGTTTGCTGTTCACCAAAAGGCATGTGGGAGACTCCCCAAACATATGGAAGAAGCTACTCTGGTCAGATGAGACTAAAATTGAGCTTTTTGGCCATCAAGGAAAACGCTATGTCTGGCGCAAACCCAACACCTCTCATCACCCCAAGAACACCATCCCCACAGTGAAGCATGGTGGTGGCAGCATCATGCTGTGGGGATGTTTTTCATCGGCAGGGACTGGGAAACTGGTCAGAATTTAAGGAATGATGGATGACTCTAAATTCAGGGAAATTCTTGAGGGAAACTTGCTTCAGTCTTCCAGAGATTTGAGACTGGGACGGAGGTTCACCTTCCAGCAGGACAATGACTCTAAGCATACTGCTAAAGCAACACTCGAGTGGTTAAGGGGAAACATTTAAATATCTTGGAATGGCCTAGTCAAAGCCCAGACCTCAATCCAATTGAGAATCTGTGGTATGACTTAAAGATCGCTGTACACCAGCGGAACCCATCCAACTTGAAGGAGCTGGAGCAGTTTTGCCTTGGGCAAACATCTCAGTGGCTAGATGCGCCAAGGTTATAGAGACGTACCCCAAGAGAGTTGCAGCTGTAATTACTGCAAAAGGTGACTCTACAAAGTATTGACATTGGTGGGGTGAATAGTTATGTTTGTTTCAAAAAATAAAAAATATTTTGCATCTTCAAAGTGATAGGCATGTTGTGTAAATCAAATGATACAAACCCCTAAAAAATCAATTTTAATTCCAGGTTTAACTAAAGGCAACAAAATAGGAAAAATCCCAAGGTGGGTGAATACTTTTGCAAGGCACTGTAGGGGAAAACGAATGGGAAAGCATTGCATTATTGTGTCTGTGTGTGATTGCTGGGTGTAGAAAACAAACAGGGATGAGGAGGGAATATGTCTTAATGGCTTCTAGTGAGAGAGGTAGGAAATGTGGCTGACTTTGGTACGCGAAAGGAGAGCAATGAGATGGGAAAGCACCAATGGGGACAGGCTGGAAAATGAACACACGTCGGAGTGGGATCCCTCCACTCACAGGAGTCGAGGTGGAGAGGAAGCTTGGCCCCTGGGCTCTCTTGCTGGTATTGGCTCCAAGCAGTTGTGTTTTCATACATTTTTTATGTTTGCAAAGTGTGAGGGAGTTATTGCAGCTGTGTCAAGATGTGTTTCTGTTTTTCTACTACTTCCTTTAAAAACCGCAGTCAGTTGCTCTGTGCCCTGGCTGCAAAGTGGATTATCATATAACTCCCAGGAATGACATTGCATAGGCAACTTTAGCAAAGCAAAGGAGTTTGTTGGAAAAACATATTGTAACATTTAATCGGTCATAGCAATATTGCCTTTGTTTCTGGAACATGTTCAGGAAACGGTTTTCATTATTTGGCCAAGAAGCAATGTGACCTGATGTTTGATAATACATGTTATATAAAATATGTATATCAAAAATCTAAATTATTATTATTATTATTATAATAAAAATAAACTGTGAAATTGCACAGCTTTTCTGGTTACAAAATGCACCTGTTTACGGACTCAACAGTAAAAATGCTTGTCCTTAATGCACATTTAAAACTGAAAATTAATTTCAAAGCTAACACACACATTTACTAGAGGAAACACCTGAAGGATTTCAAATATGTTCCTAGGTTCGAATTATCCTGGCTTGTTGGCAGCTTTAGCCATGAATGACAGGCTGCATTGGCACGTCCTAGTATTTATGCTGAACCATTTTATTTTCTTTAAATATAATTGTATGATACCAATCAAAGATTATGCATGTCTAATGAAAAGCACACAGAGGTATGTGAGACAATCATTTGGACATGCCTACTTCTGTTTTCTTTCGGTAGTTATTTCTATTTCTCAAGTGTTTTATTTGTATTGGTTTTTTATAGTGGAGACATGCAGTAGAGTACCCAAATTAACAGCCTTCTCAGTTTTAAATAAATGGCTTTTGTGTCAGCTGTTTTGATAGACAGCTTGTGTTGAGAGGAATGCCGTGCTCTGTACACTGAGCTGAGTCAGCTATACAGTTGTTGAAAGAGGCTCAGTGCGAAGATCGCTAATGAAAGGAACACCTGTAAATTATATGTGGTCAAGCTCACACTGCCATCGTGAAAATATCCACCCTCACGAACAGCATGCGTGTGTGCGTATAGTTTTGTACTGTCACCAGCATTAGCACAACGCATTTGATGTGCAATTTTACCGTCAACTATCTCCAGGTGCAACACAAAACGACACTGATCACAATAATGCAGTATCTGCCCTGTGCACCAGCACCTGAGGACGCACGTTCTTGGGAAAGTCGTCCATCGTGTAAAACATATGGATAGTGCAGCTGCATGTAACAAACGGCTGATACATTTTCAACACAGGTAATCATTGCTCTGCCAGAAACAATCACATGCCATCGCTTCAGTTCTTGCTGCAAACCATATTTAGAATTAATTGAAGGTTTTTAAAAGCATCAGGGAAATCAAAAAGGGCAGCTGCAATGGTCTACTCTATATTTTACTGAAATTATGGAGGACTCTGGTGTGGTTCTGGGTGAGTGAAGCTGAGCAATCAGATCAGTTATAACTCTGAAATCACTTAAAGTCAAGCATGTCTTAGGTGAAAAACGATTTGTCCTAGTTTGTCTTGTGTAAGCCAAGCAGGGACCACTTCCCCTTCTGGGTAAGGCTGGGGAGTGACTGGGAGACAGTGGGTGGGCTGCTATAATGACCAATCCAGGTTATTGCTTTCCTCTCGAATCCCGCTGGGAGCATGAGCTCTCTGGAAATGACAATGCCTGGCAGCTTACCGAACGTTTTCAACTTACTGATTCGAGGAGGCCTCCTAAATCAAACAGGCTCAGAGGGGGCTATTTTTTCATTCTTGCTGGTAACCAGGGAAAGTTGAGGCCCTCTCTGTAGACGGACACCATATCCAGTGGATGAGGCGGGCCCGGCTGTCTGCCACCACAAACATCCCCCGCCTCACTGTTGACATAACCACAGGGGGAGCGGCTGGAACCCTTTCAAATCCTGTTCCGTTCCAAGAGAACAGGAAATGAGAATTCTGAAAAAGAGAAAATAAAATATTATTAACTGGAATCTTTAAAAGGCAAATAAACACAGATAATAGCTTCCAAGTCTCAGGACTTGAAAGTCAAATCAACTTATTTTTGAATGTTTTTAAAACAACTGTCTTCAGGATGAATTCTTCTGCTCCCACCAATCTTCTCATCTCGGTCAATGAACATCGGAATATTTGAGGTGCAGTCGTGGCCAGCAAGCTAATCTAGTGGAGTGGGAGACTGACTGGCGTACAGATTAGGAGCAACAGTTCGCATTCATCTGTCGGAAAAACCCCGGAGACCTCAGTCCTAACAGAGAAATGTGATGATTTTCACAACATTCTTGTCTCGCGCAATATTCAGCGTCTTCTCCACGGAAAACAGAACATTTGGTTCTGTTGAGACAACCTTAAACAAACACATATTCATTTCAAATATTCCTTCTTCTCAAAAAGTAAGCTGTTTCACACTGGTCTTGTCAGTCGAACAGCATGCTTTCAAGAAACACGGAGCAGATCCAAGGAGCTCTGAGAACCCATCTATACGTCTGGAAAAGGAATAAAGTGGCAAAACCGGGGGCAGGGTGTCACGGCAGAGAGGCAGGCTTTGGCTGAGCAGTTCAGGAATGGGGAAACTGTGAGACCTTTAGGATAAAGCTCAGCAGAAACAAGGAAACAATATCAAGGGCTGTTAAAGTTTTAGTTTTTGGAGCTTTATTGTAAATATGCAAGTGAATGTGCATGTACACCTTTTCAAAACAGTATGGTGAATTCATTTACAACCCTTCCACACTGTCTGTCAGTGCACAGTTAAAATGTTCCCTCTGTATGTTGAAATCTGGGAGGTGGAGAGAGGGGTCACCGAGTCACTCGTTTCAGTTTGGTGTGCTAATGGAGGAAATGTGCTTTATAGCCCAGTCCCGCCATCCACAGTGACCGCAAGCACTACAGGGCTTTACATACGTCCATTTCAGAGACGTGTAACCTCACTGCAGAACATAATAGACTATACTGCTCATGTAGGACACTGATTAATCTATCCTGAAGTACATTTCATTTCCTACAGTTAGAGTCACCAAAGGGATGAAAACAGTGTGTTATGAGTACAGTAATTACAAAAACACAACTGGGTTAATTAGGTTTACACTGAGAAAATAATGAAAGTCTGTGATTCTAGATTGAACCCATATCAACGATATTACACAGTATTACATTTGAGTGTGTTTCCACAATGAATGTATTGCTTGCTGCCAAAATTCAACAATGCTGTTTACTTTTACTGGCCACCTGACTGTAATGTACCCTTCCTCCGTTTGGTGGAACAAGAAACCTGCAAACATTTGCCACCTTCTACTGCCTCCTCAACACACATCTATTCAATCTCTCCACCTACCTACACATTGTGACCACCAGAGCGGTGTTATCTGACGCCCTTTACAGAAGATAAGATCACAAGCACCTTTCCTTAGTTGTTCGGTCTTCAAATGTATTATATTGTCATCCTGCAACTTAGTGATTGAAGATATTAACTGTTGTTCTCGTCTTCCCCGGCTCTTTCTTTTCTTGCTGCGAAGAAAACTTCACAGACCACAAGGCAACATCATTCATTTCAAAGATGACAGAATGGTGTCACGCTCAAAGGAAGATAACTGAAATTAATACTTTTATAGTGGCATACAAGTCTGACCATGAAATATAATTTTATATTATATTTGAAAGTACAACTGCAAGACTTGTGAGAGCAAAATGAAACTTGTGAGAGGCAATCTTGACACAAATACAAGGAAAACTCTTAGAAGACACTATGGCAAAGTTCCCTTCAAATTACGTTGGCATATGCCCTACGAATGCCCTCAACTACACAACTGCTTCAAATGTAATGAAAGGCAGCTGTCCTCTTCCTTGCCTTCCCTCACCTTGCTAAAAGTCCACGTGGAACGCCTATCTGCTTGGGATCTGTTCTGCTTGGGCTAGCATAAACAAACAACAGCACAAGGAGATGCACAACTCTCCCCTGTATGAATGAAGCATATACTAAAAAAGAAAGGCTGGCGGGCATGAGAGCCTTATCTGCAGGAGTGTCTTTAGTTACTTCCAGACGTTACGGACAACTTCCAGCCTGACTAAGAGAATCTGCTCATCCGAAGTCCATGCTAGACTGAGAGACACTCCGGGGGTGACTCACTGCCCGCTTGCCCTCTAATAAAGCCATCCTTTACTGGGCCCGGCTGATGACACAGCACAGAGAGACGGAGGGAGAAAGACAGGGAGGCTGTGTGCCAGCAGGGCTCTGAGCAGCCACTGGTGAGCACATCTGCCTCCCATCTCCTATGATGATGTAAGGAGGAGCTCTATCTGAAACAGATGTGCCTGTGCAGCACTAGATACATTAGCCAAGATTAAAAGCAAGATGTTCTTCCTTGATTTGATTGTGGTCTTTGGGTCTGCAGGATTATGGCGAAAGTATAACATAGTTCAGGAAAGCATAATAAAAAAATCCCGTTCCATAGTGATAAAATAAATAAATTAAATCATTAATACATTCATAAATCAATAAATAAAAGCAGATTGTGATTCTAAAAAAATGATGAATGAATTTTGAAGTACGTACAAGGAACATAATACAGAAACGGAATCAGATGAGAACTAACTTTAAATGATTTATAGATGGGATTTGTATTATCTAAGCCTCTTTTAAATAGAAAGTCAATAATCTACAACATCAGTGTGTACATTTTGTTAATTTCAATAAACTGAAAGCTATGCATATGTAGATTGCTTTTAGGCTCATTTTAAAATGGTTTCTGTCTTACGTGGGGTTATCAAACTGAAGTACCGAGTATCTCCAGGGGGTGCCAAAATGAATTTGGTCAGGGGTGCACAAACCAAAAAAGCTTCGTCACTAAATCTAATGGGAAGGTCTTCTCACAGCTACAGCCCACAGGTAATTAAAGGACACTAATGAGAAAGGAGTGACCTTCCATATTGCCCAGCTATGGTCACTCTCTCACACAGTGGACCCAAGTTAATGCATCCATAAAACACAGAGTTCATCCTGAGGGTTCACACGCTGTTCAGTATTGAAGCAAACCAGGTCTCCAGCCATTTCTATCTGGAGACACTGAACAACCTAAACACCTGGAAGACAGTGACCTCCTGTCCCTGTGATGAAACCGAGGGAGTGTGCAGTCGGAGCTTTTGAAACCTGGATGTTTCTCGTTGGGGTTGAAGAGAGAAAGAAAAAAAAAATGCAATCTCTGTCCTACAAAACAGGACAAAACAGCTCAATTCAAATTTGTAGAAGTACTTTGAGACTAAAGTGTTCACCTGATTACAAACAAGCAGAAGGCTAGGATACATTTTAACTTGATCTTACCCAAAAACAAACAATCTAGAGACCAATGCGAATCTATAAAATCCAAGACATTGTTAATGCACCGCATGTAAATCTGGTTTCTTATGATCACAATATGTTAAGCCAAGTTAAATGAATCACCGCTGTTTATTATCTGTAACACAGTTTTGGACTCCCGAGGCTATGTTGAATATTCTACTCTATTTTATTTATTTATTTATTTATTTATTTATTTATTTATTTATTTATGTATTTCCTGAATCACAAACAAGCTCTGTTTTGGTTTTCTGACAACAACTATGTTTTTTATAAATGTAAAGGAATGATGCCTGGTCTCAGAATTACACTCCACACAGATGTTGTCTCATAAAATTGTGGTGCGGAAATGTTTATACACAAACAGAAAATAAATTCTTACTGGTCTTCTCTGCAGTATTAATAGTCATGAAAACTGTTATGGACCAAAGCATCTCAAAGCAATGACTTGTGACAGCTGTGGCGTAGTTTATATTTTTTAAATGTAACCATGTAATGTGCTTTGTGTTCAAATCACTTGGTGGTTCTTGACTCATTAAGCAAATACATGTGTGTTCCTTATTTTTTCATTTTATTTTTCAAGAGATTTAATTTGATTTATTCAACTCCAGGCACTAGTTTGCAGTTAAAATTAGACCACTTTCTTATGTAGTTATAATCCTTCACTGCGTTCTTTTTATATCACTAGTTAAATTGCTTCCTTTGTAAAATTAATGTAATGCTCTGTTGTCTGGCCTTGTCATCTTTACTTTTATAACAGATCCCACTGAAAAACAAGCGTTCGAAGACATTTACAATGAGAGATTTCTATTAATTCAGCTGACATTACGCATTACATATCATTAAAACACAATAAACAGAGGACCTGGCAGATTATTTCCAGATATTTTATACCTACCTGCAGTAAAAGAAGAATCTAAAAATAAAATCCCTTAATCCATAGCTATCTCTTTAAAACCCCTCAGTTTAACACTAAAGTAATGCCTTAAGACAAAGAAAGTCAGAAATCAATTTTAATGTCTAGATAACTCCTTGATTAAACCTATCACTTGCTATCGTGTGTCCACTGATAATAGCCAGAGGGAAAGTAATTCTCAAAGTGGTGTTAACTAAAACTGGTTACAATAAGAAAAATCTAAGATAAAAGTCCTTTATAGGGACCAGAAAGTATTATCCCATCCCAAAAAACTCAAAGATTTTACATGTGCTTTGATTGTGGAATCAAAGGATTTACATTTATGACTCACTTCTCAGTGGGATGTACGACCACATCAAGTCAAACCATTGAAGAAAAGTCACCTCTGGGTGTCACTGACTTAGGTTAAAACACACACAAAAATTATATGATTTTAGATTTTAACAGGGAAGGAATTAAGCCAGTTTTATGTGAAAGGTTTGCCAGACACATTTGCAAACTCTGTTGCTGATCCATTGAAGGGTGAAGCATAAGGGCCATTGTGTGCCAGCACCCTTCCAGAAAGCTGAAGGAAACTCACTCTGTGCCTATTTTGACATCTGTCTCCTTCACTGTTATTATATACATAAATACTGTCAGGCAGAAGACAGACTTTCAGTTTTTCATCGCCGATAACTGATTATTGTAGTGCTCTAACAGATTTTAAAGAAGGGTGATTAAAGGAAAAGCTCAAAAATAGAAAATGACGGGAAATAGGCTCAGATCTGAGAAGCTCTGGCAGAGGGGGAGAAAGCTGGCAGATCCTTGTTGACATCAAATTGCATCAAATTTGGAAACATTTTAGACTGCAAACATTGCAAAGATAGAGAGAAGACAGGCGTCCACAAAGCAAAGCCGGATCTCGACGAAGGCACGTGGACAGCGAGGCAACTGGGGATTTCAGCAGAAGACAGATGGAACAATAAAGTGGAAAGTACAGGCCTACTTTTAAATATTTGATTGCAAAATTCAATTGAATTAGTTTTGCATGAGAAAGCGAAGAATGCGGCATGAAACATTTACAGAAGCGTGCCTGTGTGCGTGCGTTAGTATTGCGTGTGCTGCGGTAGGCCGTAGGTGGGAATGGAGCTGTCTGCTAATATGGAGAGTCTATTTGGGAAGTGGAGTCGGCTGGCCGGGGAGTGGGCCTCGCCAAGGAATCCTGCTCTTGTTCTGTTCTGCTGTTTGGCTCCGAAAGCCTAATTTCAAAGCCAATTTTTGTGTGTGTGTTTTTTTCATATTAAGAAATAGTTCTTAAATTGCTTGGTTATTTGCTCACTATTTTGTCTTTATAGGGCTCGATTGCTATGTCTAAAAGCGCGGTTCAATCTGAAGACTGGCATACGTTGAAAGGGTTGAGCCTGAGTGAGGGAGGGAACTGCCACTGCCATGGATTACTGGGGAGCCAAGCCGTGACAAAGCCAAATCACATTTATTTCCATTCCTCCTGGCCACCTTCCAATGCTGTATTCTCAATATAGAGCAACTATTTCAAGCTTGTCTGCTATTGTCTATTAAAAATAACATTCTGTTTTTCACACAGAATCATTTATATTCATATTCAGTGCATATAGAAAGTCTACAGCTCTTTTCAAAATGTTCACCTTTTGTTGTCTTATAGCATGGAATTAAAATGTAAATAGTTTTTTGTTTTTCATTGATCTACACATGAAAAGGGTATCTTATTATAACAATCCTAAACTAGCTTAGGTGTAAGGAATCCCCTTCACAATCACACACCAATTTAAGTGGTCTCCAACTGTGATTAACATGATTTCAGAATAAATTCAGCAGTTCCTGTAGGTACCCTCTGCTGGGTAGTACATTTCAAAGTAAAGAATCAACTGTGGGCATCAAGGAGCTTTCAAAAGAACAGCTTTCAGAAGAAGTTGTTGAAAGGAACAAATCAGGGGATGGGTATAAAAAATACCAAATGGCTTACATATCTCTTGAAGCACGGTCAAGACGATTATTAAAAAGTGTAAAGTGTATGGCACCACCAAGACCCTGCCTAGATCAGGCCATCCCTCCAAACTGGATGACCAATCCAGAAGGAGACTGATCAGAGAGGCTACCATGAGGCCAATGGCAACTACACAAGAACTATAGACTTTTATGGCCAAGACTGGGAAAAGTCTGCATGTGACAACAATATCCCAACCACTCAACATATCTGGCCTATATGGTACTCAAGAAAGCCCACCCTGAATCTCATGTCAAGTGTGCAAAAAAAAAACTGAGAAGATTCTAGCCAAGAAAGCTGAAACTGTAATGGAAGTTCACCTTTCAGCATGACAATGACCCAAAGCACACAGCCAAAACTACATTTTTGAGTGGCTAAAGAACAAAAAGGTAAATGTTCTTCAGTGGCCCGTGAATGTCCTATGTGGCACGACAAGGAGCATAACAGAGCTTGAGCAGTTTTGTAAAGATTAATTGTATATAATATATAATAAATTAATATTATATATATATATATATATATATATATATATATTCCCACAATACAACCATCCCCCCCCCACCCCCCACCAACATTGAGTAGGGTGTGTAGATAATTAGAAACAATCCTCATTTAAATGTATGAAACTCTGAGGCACTGACAACAAAATGTGAAAAATATTCAAGGGGGTGTAGACTTTCTATAGGCACAGTATATTTATATATATATATGAACTCTCACACACACATACTTATATACATACACACCGTAAATAAGTGATCCCTTAGCAATGAAATCATGAAGATCAATCTTTCATAAGCATCAATTGGGCAATTCCTGCTTGCAATACCTTGGGACATAATATATTACTAAGAGACCTGAGGAAAAATGTGCATTATCTTCCCTCTCAGACTAAGGAAATTATATACAGTAGCTGGCCTCCATAAATCACCCAAGGATGAAGAAAACTGGGACAGGTCACAATATATTTCTCAGAAAATAACGTTGAATCCCCAGGCTAAATTTGTAACAGACCTGGGATCAGTGGGTCCGACAAACTCTGATTTACTTGGGTCAAATGTGGGCTACAAATGCAAATGGAAAGGGTAGGAATTTGGGATGCAATCTGAAGTGGGTCTTAAATTAGTCTAACTGGCCATTGTAACTGGGTTATCTAAGACAGAAATCGGGAGTCTATACGAGACAGGCTTTAGGAGGATTGATCCATACAAGATATCTTCCCTATCCCTAGGTTCTTCTACATGATTCTTTCAAAAGTACAAACATTAGCACATGGCAGGGCTAAGCTCCCTGACAGGAGCTCGGAGCAGAATGCGCCTATGGGAAGCAAGAAGGCTCATTCTGCTGAGCCAAGCTGGAGGGCACAAGCACACGGAGAGGGCAGCTGTACAGAAGAGAGCAAGACGGACAGACAAGTGCAGAAAAGAGGCCAAAGAGCATGCAATGGGCACAGCGCCCTCTAGTGGGTTGTTTTACATCCAGGATAGATGGAAACAAGGGAAAACGCTATTGAATTGCCAATGGAACATTCTTTAACATCAGAAAAATGCTTTATCCTAGGATGTGTGCTTAGCGTATTTTGTATTGATTGTATCATGGCACTTTGTAATGCTTTGAAATGTTTATTGTGTAAACTGATAGTCTTTCTGGTAAGGCTGTCGTCTAAGAATTAAGTAAATCAGTAAGAGTTTACCCTTACCTGAATCTTAAGACTAGACAGTGCTTGAATCCTGGTTGTCAGTTAAAGAGTTAGCATTCTACATTGATCCAGCCAGCAGACATGTGGGGGAAAAATAAGCTCCTTAACCGCTATTATTACAGACAGCTAAGAGCAGAGGGCATTTGTAATCTTCAAACTTCTGGAATCTGAAAAATAACTGCAGAACTCACATAGTCCTACAGCTTATTAGCATGTGTGTGAATGTCTCGCCTTGAATCTGCATTTCATACAAAAGCCCCCTTATTGTCCATTGTTCTGTACTTCCCCATCTAATTTTTCCTCACATCAGCTGAGGCATTTCAAAACCTGAATATGATTTGATAGCACACAATGCACTGCAATATTAATAGAAATATGATTCAATTTGGAAGAGAAAGCCAAGGAAATATATTGTTGTTTTCTTGCCATTGAATATCTTCGAATTACATTCCTCCACTTTGTTTAATAAAGGCATATTCTATTAAAATGAATAATAAATACCCAGAAGAGCCATTTAAAGTGAGTTTTCGAAGTTATTTGTTATTCCTGCATTTATTGTTTCTTGGATTGCTTGCAGTGAACTTGATTAATGAGTCAAAACAATTCAAAGTCAGCATTTATTTAAATTCTGCATCGTTCCACTTTCATTCTGGAAAATATTTAATGTGCAGTATTTGCATTTATCCTGGCTATTATCTGCCCATTGTTGTTTAAGTGACACTCCTCCCAGTATCTGCTTTTGTGGGTGTTCATGTTTTGATAGGAGCGGGGATGTCTGAACTCCGTGGGTCTCTGGGAGTCTGAGGGACAGCCCCTCTGGTCTTAACACAATGGAGAACGAGGAGAGCCAAAATAATCACTCTCTTCTGCTCTGGATTAACTTGTCAGATTTTTTTTTTTTTTTCTTCTTTTTCTCTCGTTTAAAAAAAAAAAAAAAAAAAAAAGGAGCAGCCAACCTTTCTCCGCTTTGAAGTTGTCTGTTTTCCAAACTGTCAGAGAACATCCCACCCTGCCTTGGCCCTGATTTTAGTGTGGCGGGCCAAAAGCTGTGAGGAATCAGTACAGTGAGAGGCTGATAATCATTATTGGGTGTCTTGCTTAGAACAGCAGCATGAGCATCCAGACCAGGGCATTGTACTGGTTCCCTGTAGCCCCACAGTTTCTCTCTCCTGAACTACTGCCCCTTTATACTCCTTCTGACCATTTCTGACTGATCTGCCCAATGCATTCTCGCCTTTCTCCAATTTGCCTTACTTTCTCATGTGTTTTATTTTCCTTCCCTTACTGACTCAGATCCGAATGATTTATTCATGACTTGGTGCGTCTGTCTCAGTGATACATTCTTAATTACCCAAACAACATAAACACCAGGCTGGCTCTCAGGTTCAGTGGCTCAATCTCTGAGGTCAGTGCACGGGCAGAGGAGATGCGAGTATCTGATTTTGTTTGGCGGGTTTGGTAACACTGATACTGTAAAACAACACTAGGAATAGATGCTCAATAACTTGTTGACATTATATTGGTAGCACTGCTGTGTAAACTTGAGTTTCTTGTGTGGTGTGTCTGGAATCAGTCTTAAATATGAAGATGAATAGTTGCCAACAAAATCCTAAAGAGCACCTGTACAGACACACAATTTGATCCTCACCAACTCCCAGAAGAATTTGTGAGCTGAGCAACAGAAGGCAGAAGTCTGAGTTGGTGCATATTTTAACTACAGCTAATCCAACGGATAATACATTTAATTAATAATACACGGAATAAAGGAAAAAACTAAAAATCTAATATCAAAAAAGGCTTTATAGACGTTAACAAGTTCCTCTGTCTACTTCTGTTACTTTATCTACACAAATGATCAGGTAGCAATTATTAAACAAAATTAATTGTATATGGCCTGCTCCTGCCATTGTTTAACTCTATCAATTGATACAAGATCACCAAGACACCTCAAGCCAGATTCATTGCATTGTCTTTGAAGGTTGTGTTCAGACTTATGGGGCCTGATTTATCCCACTGGGAAAACTGTGGGCAAATTGTCCCTGTAATTAATTTACTATGTACTGGACAGTTTGCAGTTCACCTAAAGAAAAAGTAATGGTCTTTCACCACATTCTGAAGATACATAACAGACATCCTGTTCCTTTAAAGCTGTATTATAACGTTTTATCTAGAAGGAAGAGGAGAACTAGCCTAAAGCGACTTTGACCTTAGCCCAATCATTTGCTTATGGCTAAAACTCAAGATATTTCTATTTTACAGGTTCTGTTCCCCTTTCACCATATTTTAAATATCAATCAAAACCCCAGTACATCAAACCTAAAAGCACAGCAAAATATTTTCAAAATAATCTAGCTGGGGAGGTGGTCTATGGAAGGTGGAGATGTCCTTATTTTTTAGTGTTATAACAGAATGTCCCCAATGTTGTTATTTGTCCCTCTTGTGAGCAGCTCGGCATGAACAGTTCATAAAAAAATATTTGTGATGGGAAAACTGCTCTGCATTCCTTCTTCATGCAGAAGTAAATGTCAAGTGTCAGAATAAATTTTCCGAAGTCTGCTGTTCCTCAGAGATCAGAGCGATGTGGGACTGAACAGAGAGAGATGTGGCTGCCTATCTTTTGATTTACATTTTTGCTTGAAGATAAGTATAATGGGCTGCTCTAAAGGGACCTCAGATCTTTGCTTCTGGGAATCCCTGTCCATTTTCTGATCTGAGTGATGAGGACGTCGAAACGATCACTGAAAATTGGCCACATTTGTATTGACTTATTTAATGTTGACTCAAAACTACCTTTAGGACAGACGAAGGGATGTAAAAAAACACCTTAGCTGTTACCTGCTTTCCCTTGCATTTCTCTTTGAATGCATGGCTGCCTCACTAACCTGATGGCTAACTCCCCACCCATCCCCCTCTCTATGTGAAACCCTGCACTGTAGCTGTGATTTCACCCCCTCTGCTACACTGAAAGGTCCTACGCACTGTGTGGGGGGGATGCACTTCTTGTCTTTTTAACGAAAATGAATAAAAAGCTTAATTCTGCTTCTCTGATGACTCTGTTAGCAGGATTATCTCTCGCTTGACTTGCTAAAGCCCTTGTTAAACACAGTTTTAGTCTCACAGGCTGAGCGGAGGGATGGTGTGCATGTGAAAGGTTATGCTCTTCTCTCACGCTGCTTTGTCAGTGGCCGGCTCCTGCTGTTCAGGGGAGACGTGCATTTCTAGGTCACTTTAAACAATGTTCTGACAGCCAAGGAAAACGGACAAGGGAAGAGACTTGAGTCCATTCCTTCGTGTATATATGCTGATGGGAAAGACCTTTGAACTATATGCATGAATCATATACTGGTCTTCATGTGGTCCAGCAAAATAAAATGCTAAATAAAAAACACCGTCTATCTATAACAAGAACATGTAATTTATGCAACTACTCACAACTTCAAGACCCTTCTATGGTACCAGCTATGCTCTCTGTAGCATTCTCTCTGTAAAAGATATCTTCCTTTCAATCTGATTTTCTGATGCTGCTGAAATGAATATTTGGTACTTCAAATGACTGTGAGCTGGCTGAGTATATAGTAAAGGATTGTGGGGCATTTCTGGGGCTTTCCATGGAGATATCAGTGGATGGATGTTTCCATTCTGTTACTTTAAAGGGTTTTCTATTTATTTCCCTGTGTAATGAATGACTCCAGTACTGATATGAATCTGTGTGCTCTTCACAGCTACATTTGAGCTCTCTTGAGCAACATCAGTCGAAAAGGAAGACTGTCATGTGACCTTTTGACCTTTTGTCCCTGGGTGATTCAACTGCAGGTCATTTTCTATTTTAAAATATTTCCAAAACCTCGAGAAAAGTAATGAACATCAACATGCATTTTGTTTTGTCTTCAGTTCAAGACATTTTCTCAAACCGTGGTCTATTGTCTTGTAATTCCCCTTTTTAATCAAATATCGGGATAACAAGTATTTAACATTATTTGAACCATCACATAGAAAGTAAGTGTCTAGTGAAATATTCTAATGGCATTGGAAGCTATTAAATCTTTAAGTAATAAAATTTGACAGAAGCGAAGCTTTTATCATTTAAATGGATGCCACAAGCATCCTCCCACTGTCAAATTATGGTAAATACTGAAACAGATCCCATATTCCTTCACAGTCCTCCCTGAAGGATTTTACCCAGAATGACAAAATATGTTAACTGTGAATTGAATAAACTTTCACTTGCAAAATAAAATGTTATTAATCATTTTACAATAAACACATTGGAATAGGTTCAGTATGTGTTTCTTTGTTGGTGTACCATTGTACTTTAGGTTGCTTAGTAACTAGCGTAGTTATTTGGTTTGATCTAACCTTTAAAACAAATATGTAAGAGTTATTGGCTTATGCATGTGTTCAAAATTCAGTGAGAATGTGATCAAAGCAATTCCACAGTTAGATTTTTTAATTATTTAAAAAAATCTAAGGAACTGTCACTTAATGTCTCAATCGAAGTGTTAGTTCAGGCATCAGTGCTGTGGTTTGTGGTGAGGGATGTGCCAACACAATACCATGCCAGTGGATAGGGATGCTATCAAATCAACCAAGCCACTCAGCCCTTTTTATACCTAGGGTCAATATATCTTCAGTGAAAATAATAATAGTAATAATGCAATAGAGCTCGCACATGTGCCTTTCGATAATTCTGAAGGAATCACATTCCTATTGAGCCACCTGGAGGGGTGGGTCAGTGGAGCAGTGAAGACAGGCTGTGCCCACCTCCTGACCCCTCCGGTTCCCCCCAGATCACACATCAAAGGGGGCGGTAAAACTCTGTGGCTGCTCCCTGCCCAGTACAGCTCTATTTGTATGTGGGCAGCTTAACCAAACACAGATGGGTGCTCACACCAGACATGGACAAACACCATTTCCAGTGCTGTCGTTATGCAGACCTTCGTAAAGTCACTGTTGTAATAGTGTATTGAAAAAGAACCAGTGCATTCACCTGAGTAATGCATGAACCGCAGGACTCTGTAATTGCTCTGTACATAATTACTTTGTTCCTGCCAGGCACCGTATTACAGATTTTATTACGTTATTTTAGTCAATCATTGAAGAAATCAGTTCAATCTGGTGAAATGCAATGAAAGATAAACATGTTAAATCTAGTTTCAATTTAAAAATCTAATTTTTGTTATTTATACATTAGCCCATTGGTAAATTAACAAAATAGCACTAATATTGTACCATGCATATATTACACAAATTACATCCAGTGTACTTTGCTAAGGTCTCTGTCTTCAATGAAGAGGCAGAATTATCTTCTTTGGAACCGATGTAGAATTTTGTGTAAATGATTCTGAAAGTGCACATTAACTTTATTATGGAAACGGCAACTGCTAAAAGCTGGTAAATGCCACTAGGTTATTGCTGTCCGGTAATAAAAGCCAGCACACCACGGGGAACAGACTGTGAAGATAATTAAAACTAAGGTTTTACAATGCTAACTAATATGCACTGAACAGAAGAGTAGATCATCAACTCAGCTGGTAGCACTTCACTATCTTATGGAGACGCCAGCCTACGTGATAACATCGATGGCTTATCTCTATCAGACAGAGACCTGATGCTTAGACATCAAATTGAAATATTTCCCAAAACCATTATGACCCTTGTCCCTGTAGAGATAAAGCAATTTGAATTTGAGGATTTCCACCTCTTATCTGTCGAAGCCAACTAATCATTCTTCATTGTTTCATAAGGCAATATTTATGTAGTGGCCAAATCCCTTTTTTGGCGGGAAACACTTCCGTCTCCACGATTTGGATTTGGCAGGGCATTTTCCACCTCAAGCTTCATCTGATCTCCGCAGTTCTCCCTTCCCTGCTCACCTCTTCTCTATTGGAATGCTTTCGAGAGATAACTCTAAACAAGAATGCATTTCTGCTAAAATGATCGAATCATACGGAGCATTTCACGAGCCTTTAAATGTGAGTGCAGTACGAGCAAAGGTGGCCAGTTTGACATTCCAGTTTGTGTTTTCACCAGCTGCTGAACTTTTGTAAACCTTGGACACTCTTAATTTAGATTATGTTGTTTTTTTGGTTATTTGTTTTCCTAAAATATGTTTGCTAATGTACGGTTTACCAAGAGGTCTGCGGCTTTGTTGTAAACAAGTGGCAGACACCAGTGGGAATCAAGGTTAGGTAGCCGAGCCCTGCACCTCAATAGGCAGTGTGTTTCAGCCATCTAATCTGAAGCAGAGAGCCCTGTTAATCCTGGCTGGCATCTCCGCAGTGTTCAGAGTACCGCAGCTCCATCCCTTTATATTTACATTTTACGACTGCTGGTTTTGGACAGACCTACTCCTTGAAAAGGAAACAGACCATTCACTCTTTATATATACACATACACCCTGAAAATAAATATGAAAGAGGTGCCCCACACCTCACACAAATTTAAGCAAGATTGAGTAAAAACTGCAGTATGTACTTTTTCATCAAAGCACTGCACTGTCCGTGAGCTCTCACTGCTGGATACATTTACTCCAGCTCTTATCAAAGGCCAGGATTGGTTTAGTTCCAAATCCCTCAATTAATTTTGAATAAACTCCATATTGTTTTGTTACATAATGTACAATAAATGGGAAGGTGCCCTTCTAATCTCCCACTTGAACTCTTCATTATCCATTTTTGGGTAACAGCTGTAACTGATAAAGATTTATAAAGGATTTAATAAAGTTCAAACCTCTACGTTCTGCGAGGATTGTCTCTTTATTCCTTGCCATGCTTCCCATTCTTTTCAGTTTTATTCTACCCAAGAACAACTATATGGAGTTAACATGTCAAACAGTTCAGCCAGGCTCTATATAAAAAGCGATTATTAGATGATGAGTTAATACTTCATGTTATTTTTCTTTATGCTCTTAAATTTGACACTGATGATAGAGATGCTAAAAAATAGCAAAGAGTCTGTTCCAGTGTTCGGTTTGGATTGCTTGTTTAGCGTTCTTTAATATTAAATATATAAAGGCCAAGAGTGTGTAGGCCTTGACCCCTGAAAGATGTAGGACTATAGTAACTCCGTGCACAGTATTCTCCTGCACTGCCCCAGCTCTGGCTGGTAAGAGCTGACTGGGCTGGGGGTATGGAGCAATGCCTACAACCACAAGCCAGGCCAATTACTTTTTTTTTTAACCTTAAAATCCGTCTCTGCCTCAGTGGAGCTCCCTGGCACCTCAGACTGCACAGTGTCCCTGTTTCAACTGCAGCGGCAAGCAGCCATGGATATCCAGCATCCGTAGCCTGGATGGGAAGGACCCTAATGTTGTATGGTGAAGGCTAACTAACTTCTCAGCTCTCCAAAAAGACTAAGGCAGGAAAAATGAAACAGGAACTAGCGGATCTGCAGGGATCAGAGACACTGGGGGTGGAGGCTACAGCAATCAGGGATAATTCCAGATGGAACGGGGGGAATAATAATGTTGCCAACTCCCTGTCAAGCTGGTTCCTTGTGTCTAGGCATCATGGCCAGACAGCGCAAGATTCTGGTTTCAACTGGCTATATTTGGTTAGCACTGAAAGGCTGCCAATCTTTGAATATCAATAATATTCTTTATGCTGTTGTATATCCTGTTCTTCTCTACAATTTCAAATTATACATTCAAATTTCAGCCCTTGTTGAAAGCAACATCTGAAGGAGAGGGTTTGAAGGTTGATGAAAACCCTGAAATCCGAGCTTTCCCAGAACCTCTTTACACCCGAGGAGCATGACTGGTGGATGTGGTTAAGCTGCTAAACCCCAAAAGCACATAGTTCAGTCTAGGCCGTTACTGTAAAGATGTAATGTCAGAATGATGGGGCTGATAGCGGTGGGAAGGAGAGAATTCGACAGACGGAGCTGAATGGCTCAAAATGGGTGGTGGGAAAGAGAAGGAGGGTGAATGAAAGAGCATGTTGGGGGACAGAAGGTATGCACACCTTGAATGTTATCTGCAGCGGTATTTTGCCCTCATAAATTCTTCTGGGAAACGCATCTGTCAGGCGATTGTAATCGAATGAAGATTCATGACTGGGAATGTCAAATCTCCTTCCCACTTCGAAAGGAGATGATGAACAGACTCCTTTGCCTGGAGAGAGCAGGGCAGCTCCCACCTTCCACTAGCAGTCCCCTGTGGACAAAGCCGTGGGCAGGGCCAGGGTCAGGGTCAGAGGGCAGCAAGAGAATCAAGAGGCAAGGTAGGCAAAGGTCCGAGAATGATAAACAGGAATGTAAAGCAGCACTTGAGTATTTATATTCAAGTATGTGAATTTACACATCCTGCTTCTATGGCATTATTGATCTCAACATTGCACAAAATGTGAGTAAATAATAATAATACATGTTTAAAAAATGAATTAAAAACATATATGCACACAAAATAAGAATCTATTTTTGGGGGGAAGGAGTTTTCCACGATCATTTTTCATCTCCTGCGTATTTATTCTTGGCCCTGCCGGAGTGCACTTCACTCTTTCCAGCAGCACTGCGACTCTAGCTGCTAAAGTCTCTCTTATTCATTTCACAACAGGGTCCCTGTAGCCACACAGTCCCGCGCTCTCAGAAAGGATGTGATCCGGGGAGGCCGGTGCCACAGCAGGGCTGACAGGAGCTGACAGGGAGTTGGGAAGAAGGAGAAGGAGAAGGAAAAGGAATTTAAAGCTCTCAGAGTGTTGTGTGTGTTCTCAAGATAGCTTCGCTGGCCAACAAAGATAAATGTTGGAAAGTTGGAATTTATTAAGTGCAAATACCAACTACATTTCAACACTCTTTCTGCCTGCCAGGGCTAAACCAGAGAGGCATCCTCCAGTTCCACTTTTTTTGGCCCAAAAGACATTTGGCACAGAGCATTTCAGCAAGGGCCAATTATCAGCCATGTTCCTTTGCAGTGCTGTACTATATATTAATACATAGAGCTACTCTGTCCCTTCTGACCCAGGGCTATTTAAAAGCAAAACTAGCTGGTCTTCATAGGGATGCACTCTCTCTGATTACATCAAACACTTATCAAAGTATTTTGATGTGGCAACTTGCAGCTCCACAGAGTAATGGTGTATTCATTTCTACAGCTGCCCTGCATGCTTCTTAAAATGTATTTTGACAGCCATTAGAACAGCTCAATAAAAGCCCAGTGAATGCTTGCCAAGAGATCACAAACGTTGTTAAAAACACACAATGCTTTAATAGACTGGCAGAAATGACAACACCTTGTACTTGGAATCTTATCACAATGACTCCACTTTGATAAGAAACGTTATCAAACTATTCTACATCTCTTCTTGGATAAGAAATGTTATCAGACCATTCTTGATCGCCAGAAGTAATGTTTCAGCATGCCTTTCTCATTTGACGAACCGAAGCTCAGCACCAAAGTAGACACCAACAGTCTCTTTACCTGTCCCTAAATCCTGGATGTCATACTTGTTCCAGAGTCAGTGCTTCTCTTCACGAGGTCGGTGCAAGAATTTTCATTTTCAGTGCCAGATTCATGCTATAATTTATTGGAGCAGTTCCCCAAGGCTAGCAATCAATATGAAAGTGTTGCGAACAAACAAAAACACCTTCAATGCAGACAATAAAACAATAAACATTCCAATAATTAACTGTTGAAAGATCTTGGTAATGAAATGTATCAGTGCGTGTCCTCTTTACAAAGGTACAATAAATCAGTCAGTCTGAGAAGATCATCAACAGTAGACACTGAAACATGGAAGACGGAGGATATTTTTGGTGGCACGAATCTAAATACTGAAGAGAAATTCTACTTGACTGCATAAAAATGATCCCAGTCTCCAACAAATTATTTGAACGGGACATTTAGACACCTAGACTAGGCCACCTGATGGCAAAAGCATTGAGCGGAGACTCCGTAAGCTGTGACCAGGATTATCTGGGCTTTACTCTGCCCAGGCACTGAGGTACTGACCTTGCACTGTTTGCAAACATCCAGCACAAAGGGTCTTTTATCAGCTGATGTGGTCAGAGCCTACTGCTCACAAAAACAATGGAAACGTCGGGATTAGCTTTTTCCAAATCACTTAGCGCTTTTCCTTCGTGTTAATCGGTTCTTTGTGCTTCTCAGTGCTGCAATAGCATCGTTTGTGATTCACAGTCTCCCCTAGTGGCAGTTTACCTACAGACACAAAGCACTGCTGTAGGCAAATTTAAACACTATACATTTCTATGAAGAGGTATTGATTAAGTTATTATACTCAAATGGGAGAAAATGGGATGCAATGTTTGCAATGCATGCTAATAATTTTAAAAATAGATTATATTTAAACCCCCACCACTCTCATGAAACCTGCAGAATGAAGTGCAATAACAATACCGTCAGCTGTGCTTCATTATCAATGTTAATTAACTATGTATTTGTCTATATATCACAAACACTGACAAATCTGTAGCTTCCAGAGCCAAGGACTGTCTACTGAACAATTGTCTTCAATCAGGACAACAGGTTTCAAACCAAAACATGTTTTGTCATTAAATCCAATCTGTCATCCTTAATAAAAGAGTATTTACATAATACATTCAGTTTGTCAGAAACGCCACTTTCAGATATGCAACGCGTTAGACTTAATCATTGCTTTTCCTCCCATCAATTATAAATATCACAATGGTATACTTGGCTTTCTAAGTCAGAAACTACATGATCAGATTTTTTTCCCCCCCAAAGCTGGATAGAGGATTAGTCGTTCTTCTGTGTCTCGTTTGTTTTGACAGCTCTGTAAACTAATCCTCTCAGAAAAAGGGGGAACGGGCCCACTCAGACTGCAAATTGCAAACATTGTGGGGGCAGAACGCAGCTACTGGATTGGTGGAGAGATTGGGCTTATCACCGCTATTGCTCAGTGAGAGGACTTCATTGGGGGACAAGGTCAGAGATAAAGATTGGCTTACCTCCGCCTGAAACTGGATTACATTTACTTTTTAAGTTCCAAGTTTTACTCAATGTAGTATGAATTGTAAGCAAACTGTATTCAATAAATCAAAGACGTACCCTGTATATTATTACTAAAACTAAATACAATCTCCAATTACAGGCAATATTGAGTGTATGTGTAAAAGCTGCAAGAAAGCATAACATAATATGCATTTCTGGCCTGTATCTTCCTATTAATTCCTTGCAGAGCATATCAAGAAATTATAGTGTATAACTGGGCTACAGGCCACTTTACTGGCACCCTAATGTTTTCCCTTTCAGTTACCCAATTTTCTTTCAATGCAATGCCTTTTCAAAGCCTTCCAGTACTATTCTGACATAATCTCCAACCCTGCAGCCCAACAATTAGACTACAAGAGCGTAGAAGGGTACTGCTGGGGAGCTAATACGCAGGCAGCCTTGGAAACTCTCCACAACACAGACAGCTTATAATGAGTGCCGAGCATTAGCGGCAATTATTCTCCCTAAACAGTGTTGGAGAATAGAAGGAAATGCAAAGAAACTGCATCAAAGAGAAGAGCATCAGCTTTTTTGAGTACTGTATATAGTATTACTGTATTTACAGAAGTTGAATGTGAATTGTTTAATGTGATCCTGAAGGAGTAAAACATCAGTTAATTATGAAATAAGCACCACAGTATAAAACACAGAAGTCCATGATGCAAATGTAAAACAATATACCCATCCTTCCAAATGGAACATTAGAATATGTTTAATTTATTTTGCTTTGGTCACCTCTCACTTATTATGATTGGTTGGCTGGTGGTAATAATAATTATAATAATATTCCCTCAGAGTCTGCACTAATTGCTACATTTAGCAGAAAGTGAATGTATTCAATTTATCTTCTATCAGGCCACTTGATCAAATAGTTATCAACTGGTCTTTTAACAGCCCAAATCTTTGCAAACGGATGGTTATTTAATCTGTCTTTGATTCAGAGTGTAAATGCAAAAACACTTTCAAAGGCACATTGCAGACAGTTAGAGTAGTTCTGTTTGTCTGCCACTTGTGTGAATGAAACAGCCCAAAACACTTGCTGGTAATGGGATTTTCATCACCTTGTAAGTCATGTGAGGGCCCCTCACTCAAAGAGATTAAGGTCCAATGGTGATTAGGGCTCTGATTATTGATTACCATAGGTGCAAAGGTTGAACAGCTTTATCAATCAGTAATGGCTAAACTGACACAATCTGGGCAGTAAACAGCAGAAATAGATGTGTTTTTTATACTTCAGAGAGAAACTAATGATTAGATCATTGCTTTTAACACGCCGACATCTGCTCGAGATATGTGGTCTACACAGGTTGTTCCAGTGGAATGTTTTCTGGAGGAATTATTTAATTTCCTAGCAAATGGCATCCACTATCCAGACCACAATGGACATTGAGTCAAGTCAGACAATCTGAATACAGTACTGGGAGGCCAAGAAGGAAGCATGAACATATTTCTCCTTAAACCACAATCATTCATTCTTATTAATACATTCACCCAGATATTTAGACCTCCAATGATGTGAAAACTTATTTCCACTCAATGTAAATAAGTTTACTTTAGTAATATGTCAAGTCACTATAAAAAAATGTAGACTGTAAAGCAGCTCTTGTTTTTTGTCATCAATGTGCAGTTTGAACATGTCTCTCATTGCATCGGGATTTTTTCTGGGAAGAAGCACTCAGGGTCTTTGAGATGAAGTATTAGGTACAGAGGAAAGATAATGTGAGTGCAATGATTTTGCATAATGAGACAAATTAAATTGAAAGCCTTCCACAGGGCAACCACTCAGAAATGCAAAATTTCTTTCAAGTATTGTATTGTTAAAAATGACTCTGCATTCATCTACAAACTCACAACAGACTGGCAATTAATTCGGCTCTTTGAAGGCAGTCCAAAGAGCACACAAAATCAAATCAATGCATTTCAACCAAAGGCACGGATTAAATCAAATCTTCAAGCCACCCGCCAATAGCAAATTCCAACCGTGTCATTCGATGGCAGCCCTGTGTGTGCCAGAGACTGCGCTACACAATAGAAACCTGCCATCAACCACTCGCTTTGGAGTCGCTGGCTGTGGAGTGGGTCACAGATTTGATTCGATCTTTATCACGTTGCTTCTCTGCAGCATCGACTGTCAACCAAACAAACATTCCTCCAGCCAGAAGAGCAGCTGGCCTGTCTGTTTTTAAATAGACAAGTTCATTAATATCAGGAAATGTAAAATATCAGACAAAACTTTAAATGGAAATGTTTAATCACACATTATAATGGAGCAGATATCATTTTAATTGCAAAAGATATTTGACAACAGTTCTCCTTCACACGTAGAAAACAAAGCAGGATTTTCGTTATGTGTTCTTGTGAAGCAGTTTTCTGTGTGTGAGAAGACATTAATAACTCGATTAAGAGATAGTGGTTAAAGTCAGATTGTCTCCAGAAATAAGGGAGGCTGCCGAGCCTGTGAATTAAAGACATCCTGCAGTATACTGCCACGTACCAGGGCGCCCTACTGCCAGGGCCCTGTACACCACCGGCTGGGCCTCACTGCTGTGACTGGGGCTGACAGAAAGAGACAGGGAGGGAGACGGGCTCTTTTCAAATCTCGGGGGTTCAATTAGCATTTCTCATACAGCAAGCTCAGGAGACATGACCACCTGTAGTTCCTCTGGCTCTCAATGCTCTGAAACCTTTTCATGAAAACTGTTTATTTTCAAGGGAGAGGAACGAAGAAAGAATTAAAGGCAAAGAAGATAATATGTGTGAAGAATCTGTGATAGAGAGAGGGGGAGAGAGAGAAAAAGGAGGGAGAGAAAAGAACAAGGAGAGAGCACTCCTCAAGCATTGTGCTCCAAGAGAGCCTGTGAGTGACTCAAGGAGGGTGTGGGTGGAGACTGGGAGGGCCCTGCAGGAAGGAGCCGGCCCTCTGCTCTGCAATTGGCTGAGAGTGGCCTCTGTGAGATTGGGGAGAGCCGGTGGGAGGGGAAGCAAAGCTACAGCTTGTGAAGGGGCTGGAGGCTGGTAGATCCAGCTATCCACAGCCTCTTATACAGAAGGTGCACCTCGGAGAGCCAGAGCAGAGCAGTGCGAGGCTCCCACTCGCTTCCCTCAGAGCCACCTGAGCAAGCCCGACAGCCAAGGAGCCCCAGCAGGCTTCAAGGCTGAAGAAGGAGAAGTCCTGGATCAACATTTTTTCGAGGGAGGGGGCTGAACACACTTTTGTTCCACAGCTCAAAAGATCTAAAAAGGATTATTGCCAATATTCTATATTGTTTTATAGACATACTCTATTATTTTTCTAAAATTTCTCTTGGAAGGATGGCGAGACATGGGAGTCAGATGTTGTCCACCAAAGCCATGGCCCTGGCCCTGGGACTGTTCTTCCTGACCTCAGCAGCAACAACGGAGGAGTATGACTACTACAGCTGGCAGTCAGACAATTTCCACAACGGGCGCTTCTACACCAAGCAGCCACAGTGCGTGGACATCCCTGCGGACCTGCGCCTCTGCCACAATGTGGGCTACAAGAAGATGAGGCTGCCCAACCTGCTGGACCATGAGTCCATGCCTGAGGTCAAGCAGCAGGCTGGCAGCTGGGTGCCCCTTCTGGCCAAACGCTGCCACGCAGACACGCAGGTGTTCCTGTGCTCCCTGTTTGCACCTGTCTGCCTGGACCGGCCCATCTACCCCTGCCGCTCTCTGTGCGAGGCTGTGAGGGACAGCTGCGCGCCCGTCATGGAAACGTATGGCTTCCCCTGGCCCGAGATGCTCCAGTGCGAAAAATTTCCCATCGACAACGACCTCTGTATCCCCATGCAGTTCTCGGGGAACCATGCCACGCAGACTCCAGGTAAAACCGCACCGACTGACCCTACTGCTCCCCACACACTGAGCTTGTACCAGTTCCAAGGTGTACCAAGGTGTTCAATAAAGAGGTTATAGTCTCTAGAAAGGCAATACTGTATTTAGGTCAAGAATGAAAGCTATTATTTGAAACTAAAAAGTACTTGTTTAAACAAAATAAATCTAATTTTCATTGGAAGACAGCTACAAAAAATCAAAATGTGTTTATAACTATATGTGTGTATATATGGCTGTATATATTTATTTGGTAATGGCTGACTTTAGAATGAATGCTTCTAAAAAGATAACAATTGCACAAGATGTTTGGACAGTTTCAAGAGGTAAGAGGCTGATAAGCAGCAACTGTTTCAATGAGAGTTTCTACAACAAACCAAACCTTCACCCTCCGCTTTCCTGATAGTCCTGTTTTTTATAGGTGTGCAGGCAGTATATTAAAGTATGAGACATGATAACGCTGTGAAAAGTAAACTGTAATAGAAACAGCTATTTATACTATATTTGTGTGACAAAGCGGTACAGGTTGACATTCTTTACATTAGGACATTTTTGTTTAAGAGAAAAGAGAAATCTTGCAGATCAAATTTTAGAAAATGTATTGGGCATTACTGATAAATTAACTTATTTGATGTACGTACATAAAAGTCTTAATGATACCTTATTCATTCTAACAAAATATTAAGTTAAATATCAGAAAAAACACTAGTTGTACAGAAAAGTAATCTCACAGCAGTTTTTGTGGAATACTTCGACTCTCCTTGGAAAAGCATTACCAAAAAGTATTGCACATAAGAATCTCTTTTTTTTTTCCCCCACTTCTGTCTATAGGGTATAATATCATTTTTTCATATGGGCTTTGCTTTCTCTGAAGTTAGGTCAATCTCTCATGTAATCAGTATCAAAAGCTACAATCTACGTAGGAGGAATTCACTACTTTTTCCAGAAACAAAAACTTATTCTCCACTTTCATTATTAAAAAAAAATCTCATTTGGAATGTGGATGGGGCAGGCCCTGCTGTGATTGTGCTCCCTCTCCTTTTTATTTAGCTTGGCAGTTAGTCAGCCAATTAGGTAGAGAACCAATTACTGCAGATTGCTAATTAGTCAGAATGGGAGAAAGTTAGTTAGCTTCATTGAATCTGCCCGCCAGAAGGAAGAGATGGTGGGACAGTCTGAAAAGTAACGGATAGAAAGGCTGAGGGAGAAAGAAAAAGGCGACCAAGGGGCACTGGGGATTTTAAGAATGGGAGGGACACTGGAATATGGGAAGACAGATGGGAAAATTGGGAGACAGTGGCATGGAGAGAAGAGAGGGACCGAGAAAGAAAAAGGCAGACAGCAGTAGACAACCAATAGCCTCCAGTTCTGTCAGAAATTTAAAAGTGTTACTTTAGTTGTGATAAGTGCATAAGGGCCATAAAGCAGTACTTTAGAACTTAAAAATAACATAAAAAGTGCTTTATATATATATATATATATATATATATATATATATATATATATATATATACACACACACATTTTACATTAATTCCTCAAAATACATTTACTTTAAATTTAATTTTTATTGAAATCCCACTGTTATGTATTATTTATTTTTGCAAACAATTTCAATAACTTATACGCACCTACTGCACCCATTTCAGATTGCTCGTTAAAGTCAAATAATAATGATCAATGATAATAATAATAATAATAATAATAATAATAATAATAATAATAATAATAATAGACATCTTCACAATGACGTATTACAAAAACTAACTTTTTATATTATGAAAACGAATTATGGCTACGAATAAATATAGTTTGTAAGTGTATATTTTTTGCTTAACATAATTTTACAATCTTTTTCTGGAAGCTGTGATGCAAGGTTGTACCAAAATGCATTTACAAAGGAGTATACTTGATTTAACATGCAGGAAAGTCATGTGTGAGTCTGTGTGCCAATGTGTGTGTGATGCTGGGGTCAAATTGTAACATTTTCACTGCGAGCGGGCGGCTAGCTCGTCAAAGCAGAATGCCTGACATGCTGCTAGAAACCAAAGCTTGTAATTCCTCACAACTGCTGTTTACTTAAAAAAATACAATAATTAAAAAGCATGTTCCATGGTGATACCACAATGAACTGTGTGGTCAGTAATTAGGGATTCTCAAACAGAGTAAATAGTCAAATTAAACTTTCACACACATTTACAAAGCTCTGGGATAGTCAACCCAGTGATACACATGTTTTTTTGTTGAGCAGCAAGTCCTCATAAAAGTATTAAAGTGTAACTAATTAAAGAGAGAATAATGCATGGCTATTTAACAATTATAACAGAAACTATGACTTTTAGGAATTATTTTCAGTTAAAAAAAAAAAAAGATTGTAGAGCTTATGCCGGCCTGCGGGGGCTTGATTAAATCTTAACTATGCTCCAGTTGAACCACACTTGCTGCATGGTCAGACGGCCTGTGTGCACAGACAAGGAGAATTCACATTCAGGTACACAGAATGACTTGTTCTGTTTTCCTGAAAAAGCCTGTTAAAAGCCAAACTTTTGCATCAGTAACCCTGCTTTGTTAAGAGTTTAGAGTTACATGAAATAAAAGCCTAGAGATAGTGTGGCAACAACAACAAGGACCTGACATGACTAGCCGTTCTTGGGAAGTAACACAGAGCAGAGAAAAATCGTATTCCACAGGAAAACACACACACACACACACACTATATATATATATATATATATATATATATATATATATATATATATATATATATATATATATATATATATATATATATACATACACATACACATACATTTAAACTCAGATGATTAGAAAAACATGGAAAACTTTTTAAAAGGTCATATAGTTGTCTGAGGTGAGTCTCAGCAGCTCTGCTCCAAGAACCTGCTGTGTGGGTTTGCACAAAGGACACGGTTGTATGGAGTGACTAAGATGTATGTGCTTTGTGCTTTCTAGTAAACAATCCCGAAAATATTGAAATGACAGATATTTACAGTAACATTAGCTGGTGAATTCCTGGAAGCCAAACTCCCAAAGCAAAGAAGAAATCAGTTAATGTATTAAATACCAGCCTGGTTTTCATCACCTTTTAAACTGTTCCATATATGCCAGACAAGCTTTCCACAAGCATGCTACATATAACAACATTAAGAAAACAACTTCCCAATGCCACCACAGAGGAGGAATAGCTCAGAATAGAAACTCATGGTTTAATAAAGAATTGCATGTGGATGTTAAATATTAAGCAGCTGCTCCGTCTCTTGATCTAGCTGCGTTATGTCTTTTTTATTGGTGTTTCTGACAGGATAGGTCAAAATTTTGAGGAACAATACACGCTCCAAACAGACGGCTATCTTTTCATGTTGGTTTAATTTATGTAGTTATTAAGAAGCATATTGCCACATCATCACATCTTGGGTCAGGGAAAGCATTGAGCCTGAGAGCATAAAACATACAAACCCAAAACAATGCAGGCAACTGCACTAAAAATACATTTAAAAAGCGCTGTGAACAATGTGGCGACCTCACAATTCATAATTCATAGGATGTCCCACAATTACAAGAAGTGTACTACTGTTAAAAGCCAATGAGGTGTTTTAAACCTGCTCACTCTCTGTATAATAGACTTTTAAACAGATGTAAAAATATTAGGAATATTAGGAAGCTGTTATTATGACCTTGTCTGAGAGGGAGGTGTCCACACTTTGTTCTGCTGACAGAAGCGATAGGACTTCCCTGCCCCTCCCTGCCAGTGTGCTAGGTGCTTATCAACTCGCCCTGCCGTGATCACGGGCAGAGGAGCAGACAGACAGTGCCTGTCTCCTCTTCATCACCCCCAGGGAATGAGCCGTGAAAGACCACAAAGCTGTCGGTCAACTCAGCAGCTCCGGCCTCCCTGCGGCCGTGACAGCTGACTGTGCTGACTCCCCTGTAACTACATACCAGCGACATTCACAGACACAGGCTGCAAAACCACAAGCTCTACATGGTTTCTGTTCAGTGTCCTCAGTCTTCATCTCATACAGCCATTGTCCAACGTTAGTATGCCTTCCTGTCTATTCAATACATAATGTTTGAACTTGCAGTGACAATATTAGCAGTAAGGAAACCTGGATGTATTTCCACTGTATACTTAATTTACGCTTGACATATACATTTTTGTATGTTCAATTGTATGTTTTGTAAAATAGAAATGCTTAGCTGGGAAATATTTTACAACTTGAAAACTACAGGAACTGAGAAGATATATGCTCTAGAAGATACATATTGTGCGCGGTTGTAATATCAATGTTACAAAACCATGTATATCAATTGTCACAATAAGAAACTAGTATTTCCTTGCTGAATTGTGTGGTGTCTTGAAACGAGTATGTTTTGTGTCAACTCTAAGCACCCTGGATAAAGGGCATCTGCTAATAAATACTTAAGTCACGATAATAATAATAATAATTATAATAAAATGTCAATTAGACTAATTTTCACTGACAAGATAAGAGGTTGTACAAACAACTGACTGTGACTGTACTGTCTTAAATCATTTAGCCAGTTTCTGTTGTAATCACAAGTAGGGCACATATGGTGTGCAAGACACTTGTCAGGCAATGTTTGTTTTCCTCCCGATGCGGAGCGTTTGAGCGGTTGCTACTATTGCTCTAGGAGTCTCAGACCAGACACAACGCCTCATCTGTCAACTGGCAGCCTCTCACAGCACTCGGTTATTACGATCATCCATTTGCTTTACGTACCAGGTTACGTGTGGACATGATAAGAATCTGGCTTATCTATATCTCTACAATGGTATTCTTTAATCAATATATAGTTCACTTTTTGGCATTATATTCCTTCCTGAGATTTCAAATTTACAAGGTTATTTCCCCCCTTATCAGCTGTATTTGTTTGCCCCTACATTTAGTTTCTCATGTAAAAAAATTCAAAGCTGTAAAGCCCAACAATCCACAATCCCGTGTGTGTGTGTTCTGCATCAGTCTTTCACTGATCGCCTGGTTTATAAAAACAGCTGACATGGCCGTTTCAGCTTCACAGTGTTTCGCTGTACTTGGGAATTCCTTCCCCCTACCTCCACTTTTCTATCACCCATATCAAGAGTTATCAAGCCCTGCTGGAGTAATATATCATTAATCAAAAATTCTGTACCAGAAACTCAGGAAAACTCAGTATTACAATAGACGATCAGCTTTAAACTTTGGCCCTATAAACTTTTAATATACTGAACAACATAAGCAGATTGAACTCATGAAAACAGGTTTGCTCCAGTTAAACATGTGACAGCCCTCAATCTGCCAAACATATATATATATATATATATATATATATATATATATCGGAGCCCATTTGCACTTTATTCAATAGACAAATTAAAGTACAGCATGTTTTTAAATTCCAGATAACAAGTCTTATTATATAATCTTATCTAATAAACTAACGTGAAATTCTGCAGCATTTTTGTATATTTGCAAATGTCCAGATCTAGTTACCGATACATACCTTTCAATACAAATACAAGAAAAAGATAAAGAAAATATTAGACTTATTTCAATTGGATGGGGAATTAAACATGATATTGAGTGTCATGGTGTTAGGTCCTGTTTACAGAGGCTGCAATAACAATTTAATAATGAATTATGAATAATTAGTGGAGCCCTGGTATAAAGACCTGGAGTTATACAGTTAATCAAGATAATCGAGAGATAAGCAATCGAAGTGGAAAATATAGCTCATGCTATGCTAAGAATGCATTTTCCTTTCGCCTGCTTTGGCGCAGTTACAAACTGGAGACCCAGCCAATAAAATGACCCTCTTCAGATATGAATAAACTATTTTTAAACCCACACAGGGCATTACATCTCCCAATGTATCACACAATAAAGCTCAGCGACAATAGAACTCCAGTTTAATTGAAATTCCAGTTATGCATGTTAACTTTTAACTGCACAATGGCACCACTGCACAATTAAAACACAACCTGCCGCACAAGCTGCCAGGGCTGTAGTGAAGCTCCCTGGTTGCTCTGGGGACAGGGACGCTGAGAGGATAGGGTCTAACAGACTAAACGTCCCAATTACGGAAACTGTGACCTTTGACTTATACTTAACTTAATTGTTGTACCTTGGCTGGTAAATTTAAGGAAGGTGTGCCATAAAGAAGTATTAGACAGCCTTGTAGTTACCAAAAAGTAATAAAAAAAACATTTGAAGAGAGAGAAAAAAAATGTGGTTATTCTCTTTGTATAGTACTAAAATTCATGCCTATGGCTAAAGAGGCACAAGGGGTTTTTGAATGAACCGAGACAGAAATAAAATACGTGTTTTCTTTACTAACTCATGATTGATCTGTTGATAAAGGCAAATGCTTTGGCAAACCAGTTAGAAGGAATTTTACAAGCATGGCACAAAATCCCCTGGCCCATTTTTCATTCTGTAAGAAAAGTGCTTCCGTAATACATTCTCTTGGTCATGGGGGACAGACTAAATGTTAAATGAATCTTGCCATTGCAACAGCATTGTTTGCGTGCACAATGTAACATCTACATAGGACAGCTTTGGCCAAGATGTCTGAAAGGACATGAGATTCAGCTGACTTTGGCATGCTTTCATCCCCTCTGCAGTGGGATGCTTTTTTCTATTGTCGGCTCATGTGAATGCATTCCTAAAAAACAGTTCACTGAGTAAAAAATCGAAACAAAACAACCAAGACAATCTACTATTGACCCGTATTTTAAGAACCAAATACAAAGTAGTGTTTAATTGGGAGTCTTAGCCCTGTTTCACAGCCCAAACCTCCCAAGAGCACCAGAAGACTCTCTGACAGCAGGTGGCGCTCTACCAATCCCTGGCCTGGCGTCTTGGACTAGTTTTGAGGCCTGTTCTCCTGGGCCAGGCTTTTTCCAGGAAGGCATTCCCATTCACACACAAAAGGCTGGGCCGGAGAAGAATGCAGTTCAGTTCATAATAATACGCTTTCTCTGAAACGGCCATCGCTTCTTTTATAGGCTACCAACCCCCAGTTTTAAACCACACAAAAGGGCACACACACGCAGTCATACTCATTAAATTCAATTAGAGCTGTGCCATTGCCCAAGCCCTTATTTAAATGTATATTTAAAAAGAAACCGGGAAGGACCTGGGTAACAACGTCACTAATTCTTAAAAAGCAACAACAAACAATAATTACAATATTGTGGTTTTGTATTTCTTTACTAAATACAGAAGTTACAATATGCAAGTATATGTTCTACACACTTCCACACTCAAACATCCAATTGCAGATGGAGGTCTTTTTAATTACACACAATATTGTCAGCATAAATCAAGTGTGAACAATTAATAACCACTCTTCTGGAATGTTCTAACCCATCCCCAGTTTTTACTCACAGCTTTGAAGGAAGTGGGCAGCTTGATTATTTTGTTGGCAAATCCTGGCATCTCTGTTTATAATGGATGGGAGGATGAGGTTGGTGTGGGGAGGGGGCCACTTACATCAAAACATATCTTCTGACAGTGTGGAACACATTCAATTATTCATACTGTGGTAGAATTGTCAGCAATTGTCTGAATGCTGACGGGCAACTGATATGGAACAGATTGTACAAATGTGATTGTGTACTAATGAAGACAGAAGATACAGTTGTATTGATGTGGTCCAGTGCTGCTGGTTCCCATATCAGGAGTTTTGGCAGTGTCTAAAACTAGGAATAGATATTAAAGGAGTCTACCAAAACCTGTTCAACTTCTAACAGCATTTCAGACACAGAGCAGACAACCGCTGGGCCGCCTCCTAGAAACTGCCATCTAAACGACTGGATTAATAATGCGCTGTAATGGTCTGCCACCAACAGTATTCATTTTGTCAATGGCATTAAGTGCAACGTGTTGTATGCTGAGTAGAATTGCTTTAGCTGCAGGCATACATCAGAAGTCATGCAGGCCACTGTTAGGACTGGCACCGAGAGATTGATAGGATTTACAGTCACACGCATTCTATTCAAAAGTCGATTTTATGATCTGATCCAGTGAATAAACAGAGCAGAGATTAAATTGATTGCCTTGCCGATCCATTTCCATAGTCTGCTAAAGAGCTTAGCAAACATCATTTGTTAGCATGCTTCTTAATTTATAAAGGGCGCTGTATGACACAGTATAGGAACTACACAGGAGTAATTGTTTTTGTCCTGAACAATAAAATAAATTATTTTTATTGCTGTCATGTCACTCCATTCAAAGATAGTTCAAAGATAATGAAATAAAAGAACATGTTGTTCTACTTTAGAATGGCAACATTTGTAAAAGTTTGAATCAAGACTTTTGAATCTCCTGGGGTGGGGGTGGGGGGGTAAATCCATTATCTGACACCCTGCCTGGCTTAACGTCAGTCTTCCTTTACCCAGAAAACTGATAGTTCATCGTGCCTTTCTACTTCTATAGATTAGCGTTTAACAAACTTTCCCATGGTTGGCTGACAATAATTCTCTTCTTCTCTTTCACCCTCTGTGGGCTTTAACACATTTTACTGTGGCATTGTTACAGTCCATTACTGTAAAGTTTTCTCATGTCTGCTCACCAGGCAGACTGCACAGGGATAATCCCCTCCTGCTATTAACTATTGACTTAAAGTCATTTTCCCAGGCAGAGCTGGCAGTGTGTCCTTGCAGCCACATACTACAGGGGTCAGAGTTCAGGGTGCTGCCAAATGCCAATCAATTCTCAAGCCAACCTCCAGATAACTCAGTTTTCCTGTCTGAATTCTTCACAATATACCACTGCTGTGCAACACAGAGAGTGGGCTTCTGGAGCTCACATAAGCACTGAAGAGGTCAAGAATGGCAGGACATAAATAAATAAATAAATAAATAAAAACACTTCAAGGGTTTTAAGGCAGAAGTAAACAAAATCATCAAAATTCTGTTTCATTGGGACGATACTAACTTCATTGTTGACTATTAAAATGTGAATTCACATTACTGTCCCCTACCTTAAACCGCAAAATTCTTTCTGCAAACTTGTAAGCTGTGATTTGAGGCACACTAAATATACTGCCAATAGCTCTCAAGCAGATGTGCACACAGAGCCACACGTGTACATTCCTAAGGGTCTGAGCCATAACTGGTTCCAAAACCGTTTGAAATTTTTGGAATCACAGCGCTCGTCAGAGAGACCTGAAGTTTCGGCCTGTCAGTACCGATGCTAACTTTGAACACACTAAGCCTCCAGCAGTCCAGGTCTCCGCTTCTCTCTTTGCAAAGAGGAAATCCAACATCCTCAGCTGCCAGAAAGCCCCCTGCTCCCCCTTTTCCTCTCCAGAGCTGGGGATTAACCTCTGTTAGTGCCGCCCTCTCACCCCTGTCCTCATATGGCTGTGAGGAGCATAGCAATGAGCCCCAAATTCACCTCCAAGCTAACTATGAGGTTTCATTTCAGGGAGAGCCAGTAGGGGGCACACTCATACAAGAAAGACTGTGCAGGGGTAAGGTGCAGGGAAATAGGGGGTGACAGAGCCAGCAGACTGTCCCCACGTAGAGCAAAAACTGAAGTATCAATGGGATCTGGTACATTGAAGTGTATTGCATGCATAAGATTCTTAGTTGGGATACTTACAGTTCACCATTAAAACTAAGGTATTTGTTAAATTTGACATCATGTTTCATTTGTATGCTGTTAATGTCCAGATGTAAATTGGTGCCCTTTATTTCCTGCCAAGTAGAATAATCAAAGCAACTACTGCTAATTAGTGCATTCTCTTCACCATTACTACACAGACCAGACCACTGTGACAAGCACAATCAGGTCGTGATAGTGAGTCGCGTTATAGGAATTATTTTCTGAATGATCCGACTCCACCTCATTCCCATGATCTCAATGCAGGAAAAAAAAAACACACTGCTCAAAATGGAATCTGAAAATTGCTCTATTTTCATATTCTTCCAAACACACTTATGTCAGTTGTTGTAGCAGCTGTATTTAAAGTAGTCACCTCTAAGACTCTGCTAGTTCCAATTTCCTTTTTGCTGCAACACTTGCATTTAATTTAAATATGTACTATATATAGAATAAGAAATATATACATATAAATCCAGTTCCCACCTTCAAAATTAATTTATTACACCTACTGCTCCACACAGTAAGTCAATATAATGTTCTTCCTTCTTTCCCCAGCCTCCAAGGTCTGTCCTCCGTGTGACAATGAGCTGAAGGCCGACACAATAATGGAGCATTTCTGTGCCAGTGATTTTGGTAAGTACCTAAAATAGGGCAATAACAACACTGTAGCTACCTGGGTACATACTCTCTGTCTCTATTGCTGCTTTGAGTCTTTTTATAGTACTTATAAGGCAACACCAGCATTCTAATCTAATGTAAGAGATTCCTTATTTCTGTAGTTTGTGAGAAGCATGTCAGAGTTGCAATGCTCTGTATTGGGGAGCAGGGCAAGTGTGTGGGAGATAGCTGTACTGATTTATGCACAGCATCACAAACTCCCATTTCAGTGACTCCAGCGCGTTACCTGTGCAGGATAGGAGGCAGCTGTGCGGAGAAACGCTATATTAACACTGGTGCAGTAAAAGCAGTGAGGCTGAACGAGACGTGATGAGATTCTGAGGAAGGGGAGCGATTCCCCTGGACGCTAAATATTGACGGTGCAGTGTTAGCAGGTGTGATGCAGAATACTGTAGGACTGCATGATCATATTTTAATATTGCAATTTGAGGATCTATTGTCTTGGACAGCCTTCAGTAAAGCTTAACTCCAATACAGTGGGACAACGTAGGCTGTTTACTTCAACAGGTGCTGACAGAATTAAAGAAAACTACTTTACATTTTAAATGTGAATCGAAAAAGCACATTGTACTTAGTAAAGCCATTGAAGCCTCCATATATTTATATCTAGTTCCAAGTCTTTTACAAAGATTCACAGAGCAGACCCATCAAACATGGAGCTGTTCTTTTCAAGAATCATTAAATCTCTAATGATTTCGGGCTGACTGGTTTTACGGCTCCAAATTTGTTCTCCTATAAATTCAATTGTATAACAGACTGGAGTCAGTTACAATAGTTTAACTACCAACCAGCCAGCGTATAAAAGGATCCTGATTCCAGCCCCAAAAGTGGCCACCATAGACTTATTTGTTTGCTTGTTTATTCATCTCAGTGCTGAGATTGTGGCTCTGATGGTACAAGATTGACTGCTAATCCTTCTCATTAAACTTCGGTAGCACAGCGAAACACAGTCTGCCATTCACTCAGTCCTGTCCTAATTAGTCTTCCAAGAAGTGTGGTTTGTGAGCTCCCTGAGACATGTCTCTGTGTCAGTGGCATGCGGCACAATAAGCCCTGAAATGTAAATGACAAAGTGTTTAAAGTTCATCTGGCTGTTATTCAAAAGCCACAGGATTTAAAGGAGGTTTGGAAACCCCTCCCCCTCCTGGACTACAATACACATCCAGACACACATGTGGTCCTTGTATTACAGACCTTGTTGAAACGGTTTTCTTTTTTAATACGCTCATTTATAGTATCATAAAGTTAACAAATTACTCGCAGCATGAGGCGACAGTTTAAAAGGTTGTCACGCTTGTCTGTTGTTCCATTTTTTGTTTTAAAAATTAGAAACAAAATGATAGTTCTTTCACACTGGAAGCAGGGTGACGTCAGACGCGTTCTGGTGTAAAATCTTCAATCTGAGTCACAGAGGCACGCTACTCTCTCCACGGGTTGCTGCTCTGAAGCATTAAACAGTTCTGCAATATCCTACCTATATAGTGCAGGAACATGCTTTCTGTGAGTTATGTTATTCAAATTATAAGCTAGGGGTCAAAGATAGGAGAAGTTTGGTGACTGGCGAGGCTTAGCATTAACTAGCTGTCCCTCCGAGTTTATCAAAAATTTGTTTCACACTTGATTAAACGAAGACGGCAGTAAGTGTTCGAAACAGGTCTTAATTAATTGTTATTCAAAGCACTTAAATCAGATAAGTATATGTAAATTGTTTAATATATTTTGGGTTCTCATTATTATGATTTTCAGCTGAAATTACAAATTTTTATAAAACTGAACTCAACAAATGTATAGTTAACAAACTACAGCCATTCTGGTAGCATGTGGCCCTGTGTCTGCCCAAATAATCCCATACACTTTAAATGGGTTTATGTTCTCCAGATATGTAGGCCTATCTGATATATTAGGGACACATAGGACATAATCCACATAGGACCCTTAGCCACGGGTAAGCAGACATGGTTTATCACTAAACTGACCCTTTTAAAGTTCAATAATGAATCTTTTGTAATGGAAGTGTAGAGCATCAAAGCACTACTTCCAAAATGTGTTAGGTCCCCCATGCCCTGTGGCAGAACCGCCCCCGAGCCCTCAGTGTGACTGAAGTGCGTTTTGAAGTTCTCACTCCAGGAATCATGTTTCTGGAAAAGCCCAAGGCGTTCAAAAATATTTAAACATAATACGCATATATGAAACTTGACTTTAGAGTAACGATTAAAAAAAATGCATGCAGTTCTTACCGCAAATGAAGTCACAAAGATCTGGGTGATTTTCTTAAGTAATTTAGAAGGAATGTAACTTTTGGAAAGCGCCGTGGGGAGGGACAGTGATTTCTGCCCTGTATCATGTGTGTGCTTAAGAAAAATGTATATATAAATAAATATATTACAAGAACTTGGAACGTGTGTATAAAGATTTCATACAATATGCTCGTATATTTTTATAACAGCTACTAAAGTCGTCTCCAGGCATTTTCTCGGAGCAATTCACTGCGGTTTGTTTGATTAGTCTGCTTTGGATGTTGCTGAGCTGTGCGAGCTTGTTTTCCGTACCTGCAGTTCTTCTGTCAGCACCCACCAAATCAGATCAGGATATCTCCCACATTGGCACAACCAACACCTTCTTCTGGTAACTGTCTGCATTGATTCCACGGATACCTGAATCACACAACAGGAAGTCAGCTGATAAGACTGATAAGATCCGAATTCCTCAGGCCACATTGAAATTCTACCAAATTACAATAATTGTGAAATATTATTTATTTATTATTTATTATTAATATTATTTTTATTTCTTGGCAGACACCCTTATCCAGGGCAAAACAAAGTGCAAAAATACAGTTAAGTACAAGGCATCAATCATTATGAATTTAATTTAACTAAAACATAGTCATTCAAAATAATACATTTTACAAATTCCAATTTCCAATTTCCAATTTACACAAGTAAACGAGTCAACCTGCCCATTGGGCTTTTTTTAAATACGTTAATGTATCTAAAGAGTTGATCCTCCAATTTTAACAATGTGGTGTTCATAAACCCACTAGTATCCCCTGTGATATTTTAACTTTTTCTGCATTTAAAGAGTGCACAAGACATCTTGAGCAGAAATTCAAGTCAGTTGCATTAAATTTAAAACCAAAGACTGGATGTCTGACAAGTTTTTTTTCTTTTCTGTTATTCAGATTTTTAAATGCAATTTTCTATAGGTTTCTCACAGCGCACTATAACTATAGACTGTAGCTCCCAGTGCTGTTCAGTGATTTGAAATAAGAAAAATTCTCAGCTTCAGGGGTATTGACTCTATGCTTCAGACAACACCTTGAATTATTAGACTTGTGGAGTTGATGTCAGAACCACTGTTGTACACCTTAGGGTACAGTACTGTTATATTAAGAAATTCCAACCCTACCCCTAACCTCAAAACCAGTCCCTGACTACTTACATACCCAGGTACACAGTAGTACTGTGCCAACAACCACTCCAAAGGCAAGTTATAATTCTAATGATTTGGAGAGTGTCACTGTTATTGTCCTGCTATGAATCAGCTAACTATTGAATTTCATATTCTTGGTACCTGTAGAAAAGTCTGTTATCTTCAAATGACAGGCAGACACACAAAACATTATTTTCCTATTGTATTCCCATCAAAGGAATTCATTATTTTTTGTTCTGTGCTACACAGAGACAAGTCACTCTTATAGTGCAACATTCAGGATGAGCACAATGTCAAACACTTCAATCAAGATTTTTTTTTTTTTTTTTTTTATTAATGTTGATTTTGTGTTAATATAGAATGATGACTTTTCAAATCAGAAACCTATTAACCTCTACTCAAAATTATGTTCTGTTTAAGCAAAGAATACATCTGCACAACATCACTGACACGGTGAGCGCATGCCTGATAACACGTCACCGTCCTGCCAATAGGAAAGGGTGCCGCCAGGTGACAGTTCAGACACCTTAATCTCTCTTCTGATTTGTGTTTTCCATTATCCCTTTCTCCTGCTGCAGCCAACATAAACCATGAAAGGCACAGGGAGAATTGGTTTGGGCAAATCTCATGGTCACAGATTTACACAATCGGCTTGACAATGTGCCGGGAATCGGGTGAGGCTCTACGAGGGGCTTTGATCCCGTAATTGCTCTCAAAACGGCTGCTGCCACGAAACTGTATTAATTTAATAGCACTTCTTTTTTCCTAACTCGTGTTGTTAACAAAACTGATCTACGCGCTGCGCCATTTCCAGACACTCCTTTCTTTGTAGCCTTTCTTTTTTTGCTTTTCCTATCGGTCTTAGGCGACCCACAGTCCTCTCGTTGCTGGGCCTGAAGGTCCTATGGATAGCAACCTCACTGGCTTCAGCTGAACTGCATACACTTACCTTTCATGTCAAGTCATCCCTGACAGACCATCATAAAACTGAAATGAAATTAAATGAAAATGTCATAAAGAAGTGCACGCGTCCTCGCAAACTGCTGGGCCAAGTCGGGCGTCTCAGGACAACGTGAGGTGGTTGCTGGGAATGTGCCACTTTGGAAAACTAAGGATAGAAATCGTGGATGTAACAATCTTAAAAGAAAACTCGATATTCCCCTTGGTCTCATTAGTCCATCTACCGGAACAGACTTACTCAGTTGTAGCTTAAGTGCTAAGTTTACACAGCTTTGAGAGCTGGCATTGAACTAATGTTCATTATTAAAAGAGAAAATTAAAATTGGCTCCCGGACGAGAAGCATTTTTGTTTTCCCTTGGTTTTCGACAAAATGGAAAATGGACAATATAAGCAAGACAATATTGTTTCACGTTTTAGTGCCACAAACTGACACCATCTTATATTTAGTGTTTGCAGGTTTTACGCCACTGGTTTAATAAGAACCATACATTGATAACACATTTTAATTATGTGATCACTGGTGTATTTCTATTTCAGTCTTTCTAGGTCTAAATAAATATGGCCTTATAGATTTTAATTCTCCAAGTTTTGCTACCTTCATAATACTATTGTTTACTTTGACAGAGGAACAAAAGAACAGGACGATGACATCATGGGTCAGATGTCACATATATTATACTAATGAAAAAAGCCTGTTATTGTTGCTCACCATCTCCAAGCAACCATCACTTAACGCAGCAGTATATATAAACCTAATTATAGTTTAATCTCAGAGATTTCCAGTATCTTGTAAGTAACAATTTCAGGAAATATGAGTTGCCAGAGTTTAAATAAAAGATGCACAATCAAAAACATTACAAGAGCAAAAACTACCTGTGGCATACGACAGACATGCCAAAACCTGTGGTAAATTGATGGCAAACACAGTTGAGAGCATGGAAATTACTTCAGTACATTTACTGGCTACATAAGCTTAAACACCATGTAAAAAGCATAATTACTGGAACCAGCCCTTTTTATGTCTTCAGCGCAGTTCATCTGTAATTGAAAAGAGAGGGGGTGCCGGAGTGTTTTCCCAGTGGTCGAACACATAACACGCTGACAGAATACAAGAGTAGCTTAAGTGTTTATAATGGATAGACTGTGCAAATATACTGTCTGTAGAAAGGATGACGGGGCCAGATACAAGCCAGGCAGTAACTGATTGTATTGCTCTGAGGTGTACCGAGGTCAGGGGTGGATTTGCACTAGTTCCCTGCCATCTCTGACCTCGGGCTCTCGCAATGCCTCAGCATTTGTTCCAGGCTCAGGAATTCGTTTTCATAATCGGTTTTGCACATTTGGCTTGCGGGCTAAAGTGGTTGTCATATTTGTCATTAGACATTTTGGCTGGAGAAAAGTAGCACCCAACAGTGACCCAGATGAACCACTCTATTTACTTTAGGTATTTATTTATACATTTGTTATGTTTTTCTCACGAGTCTCTGCTGTGCTTTACAAAGGCCCCGGAATCAAGTTTTTACAATTTTCCAGTACATCCTTTCATCATAAAAACTTACTTTGTGAAGGTAAGCTAACATAAATAGAACAATGTATCTCTGTTTAATATCACTGACTAGTAATTCAAAGTGAATTAAGCTCGAAACACGATACAAAGTAAAAAAAGACGATTCCTAATTTACCAAGAGTGTGATTTACAGAACCTTATTACTGTAATAAATTGTCTTGGTGCAGTAATGGCCTCTTCAGTAGCGTATGTTGCAAATCCCATCTGTATGAGCCATTCTCACTGAAACAAATAGCAGCCAGAAAAACATATCCTACAGTCCAATGCTGCCTTTAGTCAGAATTTATCATTGTTGTTAATTACAGAACCGACAATCATTTATTTTTGTGGACTCTAAAGACTTATGAAGTTTAATTACAATTACGTAATAACTCAATAATTAGTGTGTAACATGATTACATCTGAAGGCAAGTAGCCAACTCCAAGCACTAATACAAAGCATTTCTCTACACTTACCCTCTGCGCACCTCATTGGCCCCATTTCCAGATTGGAACAAAACCCAGAGATTACGGTGATTACTACGGGTGTATGACTTGCATGAATTCACTTCTATTATATTGCCAAGTATGACTTCAATGAGATTTTTGATCTTTGCACTGAAACGAATTAGGAGTCTAATTTTTTAATGGCTCTCACCTCCCGTATGCGTGTTCTGCTACTTTATCCCAAATTGCTTACAAATTTGCATTAACACCTTGAAATCTGATTTTTTAATAACATAAATAAAAAAACATGTTTGCTGGAGGAAGATCAAGTCCTTGAATGCTTCACAGCACCTAATACAAGTGCTTTGTAATGGCTTTCAGATCTCTCCCGTGTACTGCAGGGATGTGCTTCCCAACTTTTTCAAGTCTTAAGACGGACCTTTTTGTGCTGCTCACCAACTGTTGTAAACTTGAAATAAAACATTACTTTCTGTGAGACACCCGAGCTTGTCCTGGTATACAGAGTTGCAGATTTCTGGTCCTCGGAATTATGAATTTATTGAATCCCTTGTGGTTATCTTATGTTACACTGATGATACACTCTATAAGTTGATTATAGAGTATTATTTTGAGTACTATAGCTAAATTATGTACTGAAATTTAATTTCGTGATCATATTTTGGTCTAGTTAGGGTTAGAGTCCGCGGTAAACCTAAGCTTTCATTAACGTTAGGGTTGTTTTCTACCGATTTAACTTAAATCGGTTGTAGGTTTTTATGGGTCTAGCATGACATTTTGGAGTCGGCTAGCGTTGGGGTTCAGGTTGTTGTTTGGCCATCAAATGGGGCAGATAACCCACTACTGTAATCTAATGGGTTACAGTTACAGTAAAGCCCTCCTTTGCAATAACACAGTTTATCATAAAGGCTGTAAATATAATTTATCATGTCTTAATATTGTAAAAAAACAACTAGTAAACAAGTGTCTGTGGACAGGATCCCAAAAGAGCATCTTCACTTTGGTCACTGAGCCGACTCCGAGGACAGAAGAGAGGTTACAGACCTTGTGTGTTGCATGGGCGATGTATTCCAACAAATTTGAAGGAAAAGCTGTTTCTTCTCAGGATGACAGCTACTTTCCATGTTGCCCCCCCCCCCCCCCCTAACACCCTCCCCCTTGACCGAAGCTAAAGAGCTCTTGTTTAAGAAGTGGGTCCGGACTGTCACCCGGACACTGGCCAGGCCCACGCTTGCATACACTTCTTGAAAAGGGGTACGGGGGGGTTGAGAAAGCTTCTTAAAAAGATATTTTTCTTCCAGTTAATGTGTGTTTCAGGTTGTAATTACCGGTGGCCACAGTGAAGGCTGAGGTAGTTTTTGGAGTCTGAGAGGAGAGCCTGATTGCAGTAGATTGCTAAACAAGACTCCAGTATGTGTGTTTTTGCTCAGCCCACTCCCGCATATTGATGTGTCTCCAGCTGGAATGTGCTCTCCAGCGTTGGCCTCATGAACACCAGGCCTTTGACGCCACAGCTTGGGTCTGAGCTGGATCCCCTTTGTACAGCAGGGAACTGTCACTATGGTTAATTTAATTGTGCTTCTTATTAATCGTTTTGGGTTTGTTTGTTGTTTTTTTCCCTCTTTATTTGCATTCTCTATGGCTGAGTTTTACAATATAGAAGGGGCCAAAACCTCACTGCTGAAATAATATTTATTTTACTGCCAAAACTCTGACATTGAAACTGGGATCAGATTGCAAATGGCAGTGCAGCTAACTTTATACCAAAGTCAAAGACATTCCACATCATAAATTACATGAAAATTAGGAAAATGTATGCGTAGATCAAAACCTGATTTGAAAAGAAAAAAAAGTCCAAACTGCTGTTTCCAATACTTGAAAGTGAAGCTGTGAACCTCGGAACACCTCCCCCCAGAAATACAAACATCCTTTCTGAAATGTTCACTGTTCACACTAGTACATCTATTAATGCTTTTATCTGGCTAATTGTTAAAGGTAAACGTAAAACGGCTTTCTCTGTAGGTTACTTTTCTATTGACCTTCAAGGGATTCAGTTTTCATGAGTGTTTATAGGTACCATGCAGTCAGTTGCAAACTACATCAGCTTCAGAAATGTACTAAACGATTTGGGTTTAACAAGATAACAGGAATCTAAACCACAGCCAATAGGAGCCCTGAACAAATTGCAGGTCTTCGGTGCACTGCTTCACGTGAGCTTCAGCCAGAATCATTACATGGCTTTAGCTCAGTTGCCTTTAATAGACGAAGGACAGACATTCACAGTCGTTATACTGTACCATGCTTTCCCAGGGAAACTTATTGTGGGGGATGAGGTTGCTTTTCCAAACATATGACTGAAGTCAGTGACGGAGCAAAGCAAATCTGATGTGCTGTGTGTGAACAAGCTAAAACAAAGCTGAGTCATTTTCTCTAATCCCAGACTGTGTTTGCTCTGGGAAGCTGTATATCTAAGTTTTTTCACAGAATAAACTTCGCTCTCAATCCAGAGTGCACTGCTGTTATAAGACTGCAAACCTCATTGCTACTAATTAAGGAAATATGCTGTTTAACCAGAAGCTTTTTGTGAGGCCATATAGGAACAGACTGATAAACAGGACAACCACTACCAGCACAGATTTGAAGACTGGCAATAGTAACTGAGAGTGACCTAACCATTTATGTGCCAATGTTCATTATCTGTTTTCTATTCATGCTGAAGGAGACAGACCTCGCACATCCTTAAAACAAATCCCTGGGACTCAATAGTCACCGCGTGGCTTTCGTTCACGTCTCTCACTTGCTTGATAACTGTGTTTCCTATAAAGCTCTTATGCAATCCTTCATCCTCACCTTGGATGCGAAAGCACTGGAGACGCCTGCAAGAGCTCTCACTGTATTCCAAAGCCAACTCTAAACTTTAAGTGATATTACAGTTCCCTGGACCATCTTATTAAATGAACCCAGCAGAGTGCTTCCAACACCTGGCTGTTCCTCTGACAGCTGTGAATAGGTGGGCCGAGGTGGGGGAGGACTGGGATTAGTCTGGTCTCACTCTGGACATTTTGTTTAGCAGAACCTGTCTCCCTGGACTGAGAAAGGCTAGGAAAGTCTGCATGCTATTAACACCATCCTCAGGGGGGTGTTAAATGAGATCTTTGTTCAGAAAGCGCTGTCTTTCCTGTGCGACTGACAAAGGATTATGTGGAGATGCAGTTAGCTCCGAGAATGAGTGAGCCAGACTGGGATTAAAAGAAGAAATGCTGACTTTAGCTGCACCTCGATCATTCCTCAGGGATGGGTGATGGATGTTAAGTTTCAGTGATGTGGGTGGTCATGCATGTATCTCTAATTTAGAATGATTTGGTATTCTGTAGCTAAAAACTATTTTCAGAGCCCAGTACAAAGATTTTGGGAGACAGATCATTCTGAATATTGCGCCAAATCAAATATTTTAAATTTAAAAGAGAGAGTAGCATGGCTATTTATTTTGCTGACGCTATTATTGTGGCAAACACTTTTTTCACAGTTTGTAAAAGGACACAAATGTGAATGCAGACAGAGTAAATACAACTTGATGGTGTATTGATGGAGAAGAACAGGCAAGTGCCCACGATCAATGAACAATTAACTCACCCTGCTTTTCTCATTCTCTCCCTTAGCGCTGAAGATGAAGATCAAGGAGGTGAAGAAGGAGAAGGGGGACCGGAAGCTGATCGCCGCGCAGAAGAAGAAGAAGGTTCTAAAGTTGGGCGTCCTGCGCAAGAAGGACCTGAAGAAGCTGGTTCTGTACATCAAGAATGGAGCCAACTGCCCCTGCACGCAACTGGACAACCTGGGCAGCAATTTCCTCATCATGGGCCGCAAGGTGGACCAGCAGCTGCTTCTCATGTCCATCCACAAGTGGGACAAGAAGAGCAAGGAACTCAAATTTGCCATCAAGTACATGAAGTCCCACCAGTGTCCCACCTACCACACCGTGTTCCAGTGACCTGGGACTCCACACCCCACAGCACCCCAAAGAACCCCCGAACTCTGAAAGAAAGCACACGCTGATACTTATTTGTCTTTCCATGTTTCCTTTTGAATGTTATTAATATCACTAATTAACAATAAGTGCAGTAGGATAATAATATTGATCGTTGCAGCTCACAGCAATATGAATCAGTATATGTCTCACAAGGAAATTCTAACATTGTAGTAACTCTTTTTGCCGGGTTCCAATCAGAGAACACATTTATATTTTTCCAGCAGTCATACAACAATATTATAAATAAGAATACAATAAATCAATAATAGAAAGAAATATGAAAAAAAAAGATCTGGGGAAATGTAGTTTGGGATCTTTTTGATATATATTTTTTGTTTTCTTGTGATTTTATTTAAGGCGTATAGGGTACACACTTAAGAGTGGGGCAGCACTAGATTGAGTGAGAGGAGCTTGTAAGAGGGAAAAAGCAGGGATGCAATGGAGGGAATCTGAAGAAAGAATTAAAGGAAGTGGGGGAACGGGATATGACTAGTAAAATATAAAGTGCTCCTGTTTGTGTGTTTGAGTAACTAAGTGTGTTCCAATGGGGGGCAGGGAGACAGGTTCTCAATAAGGAAAAACAAACAGTGTGGATTCCTTATTGGAGCCGATGGACCAACTAGCTTTTGTAGATACGGAGAAATTCTATCCTGTAAAAAGTAGATTATTATGAAAATAAGGCAAAGTGTGGGACAGGCCCTCTTTCCAAGGACAGAGAAGTGCATCAAGCCGCCATTGACTGTTCTGCAAAGCAGCCCTGCCTGGACAGCCCAGAGCTAAACTGTGCACAAAGGCGAAGGACCCCTCTGCTTTGAAAGAGAGGAAGCTACTGGGAAGTTGGCCACTGGCTTGATGCATAAAAGACTCTGGATTTTACCTATGTGTTGGTTTGTGAGATCACTATTATTATTAAACTTTTTTATTATTATTATCCTTATTTGCTTAAAATATCATCTACAGATATAAGGTCTACAGACATAGCATCTGCATCCACTGTTGCTGTAATAAATGCTAAACATTTTAACTTCTGAGATTATGTTAAAAAAAGCAAAGAAAAAACACTATCAGTAAATTTATAAGTAGTCATGTTACAACCTTTTTTTCTGCAAAACAATAATAAAATATACTTGAAATTTTTATACAGAACAACAACCAAACACCTGTGCAATTATTTGAACTTGGAAAAGGACATCCTTGAGTCATTATCATATTATTTACATAGTTAAAATGAATATTAAAACATGCAAATTATGACTATCAAAAGTGGTATTCAATCTGCATTTGACCTTTATTGGCCAATGTGTTCAATTGCATGCAACCTTAATTATCAATAAGGACTAAGAGAATGCATTAAAACCAAACAATGCAGATAGAGCATCAGTGAAAAAAAAAGAGATAAACAAATAAAACATCTCAAAAGCATTCCCTCAGCACATCAGCTAAACACTGACCTTCCCTCAAGCATCTGACATTTGTGTGGGTGTCCTTCCGCTCATTACATTTTCATTCTTCAACACCATCAAAAGCATTGCTTGGAAGCGCTGTCAGAGTGCTGCACTTTCTAATAAGAGAGAGAACAGGCAGCTGACAAGGATCAGACCTGATGGAACATTCCCCAGGAGAGACGGGGCCTCCTGTGCAGATATTTAATGAGACGGCAGGCCAGCGAGCAACTGACATCACACCTCTAATCAGAACGGCAGTCTCACCCTAAAAGTTTTTTGTCAGCAGCTGGGGAGCAGTGAAATTTCTGCTAACACTTCTCTGCATGCCGCCACAGTTTCACAAACTTCTTTCTGGCAAATGTATTTTCCTCCTTGGCAAGATCTAATGTTCTAAACCTCCTTTAAGCACAGAGTTTGACCCCTATAGTTTTCTGGGCCAAAATATTGTAATTGTGTTCCATAGGAGGCAGTGTTTTTTAGTCTGTTTTCTTACACTTTATAAACTATATTCTAACTATAGTTTTCCAGTTCCCTTCAGCACCACTCGCACCATCACTGTTAGATAGGACCTTATGATATTCAGAGAACTGCTCACTGCACAAAAGCATAAACAGACAACCTATCAATGTGTTTTCTATTTGTAAATAATCCTGTTAGCTTTTCAAATTTAAAGTGATTTTATAAGGAAGTTTAATTTCATCTAAACAATTTAAACTTTTCAGTCATGCGTAATGTTCCAAAAGGCCATTAAAATAGTTTGCAAATTACGTCAGGGTAGAGTAACGTTTGGAAATCTTGCAATGATCATTTGAAAGCAATGTAAAGGTTATTCTCAATTCAAGAAATATGTTATTTAGAAAGCCATAAAGCCCAGCTGTGTTTCTACAGTGCTTAAGCATAACATACACCATTCCTTAAATCAGTTTGATATGTCTTTATGTGTTGCTATAGTGTATAAGTAAGATTTATATCACTCTTCCACATCGATTTTATCATATAAGCAACGTTTCAAACTTGAAAATTTAAAACATAAATAATGGCGGGTATCAAAACCCAGCATGCATGCTCCTTCAGTATTTCAGGACTGTCACAACTTCCTTATAAGCGGAAAAGACGAACAAATTACTGGAATTGTCATCCCAGTGTCAACCTAATGTGAATGTAGAACCCTTTTGATTCTATTATTAAGTCAGCAAACCTATAAAAATGGTACTAAGGCCAATCTCTGAATCAAATGAAGACAATGAAAAATGCAATATTAATTAATAGTAATAAATACGTAAAAGCACATTATACACAAGATTTCCAATACATTCTAGAAACGATGATGGTAGATTGTAGTCATGTGACTTTAACTACAAAATAAGAGTGGTACTGTCTTCATACAGAAAGGGATTTCATACTGATACACAAAGTACGCTCATCAATAATTATCAGTGCCTCAGCTTTAGAGGTAGATCAATTACCTTCCATCACTTTGAGAAAACATTCAGTTCCAGAAAGTTTAGAACAATTGCGCGTGGACTGTCAATAAATTGACTGCAAATACCCTCTGTGAAAAAGCCCAAATACATTAACACACTCTGAAACTGTCACCCCTGGAAACTCGGCATTACTAACATGCTGCTGGCAAACACGCTTCTTACACTAGCCTTGATCTCGAGCCATTTCTGAATAAGCCACTATACAACACGTCACAGCAAATCGATCACCATTTTTCCACCCTCCTCTAACAAGCATGGTGACAGCTCTCTGTTACATAAACACTGTAAAAGGCTGCAATAATTGGAGGCTGTGTTAACGAAAGAGAGAGAAAGGGCCTTTTTGTGGGCACTGTCAGCGCTCAGTATAGCAAGAGGGTGCTGCAGGGCAGGGGATGATACTTGTCTATTACTCTAAAGCAATGTTTTATACATTGACCACGACCACAACACATTTCTCTTCAAATTAAACCATGTTGACTTGTTTCTTCAAGTGCTTTGTGGCTCTCCAGAGCTTTCCCTGTCTAAACAAGTGACCTGTAGGACACAGGGCAGCTTTCCTTTCTCATGCCTCTTCTTGAATTACTGACTTGGACCCGATAATGATTTATTATAGCCTCAAAAAGCACCGAAGGAGGACAACCCCTTTACGTCCCACCCTGGCCGACTAACAAAACAAGGCCCTCAAATCTGGAGCCCCTCGAGCTCAGCCACGGTAACTAATCACTCACGCAGTCCGTCAGCGACCTGCCGAGAGACCGTCGGGGTGCCGTCAGCACGTCTTTAAAGGTCAGCTGTGATAATTAATAAGAGACTGACAAATTCGGTCCGAGAGAACAAGGATCGTGTTGTACTGGACCTGCAGTGATAAACAGGCTGCAGTAAAAAGGAACCACGAGGAGCGCAATCAAAAGGGAATTTAGACACCCTATCTGCCACGGAGCGATGCTGACTTCTCCTGAAGGAGAGGGCACAAGGAACGCAGTGAGGCCCAGGCCAAAGTCTCTCCTCACTTTCTTTCCATCGCAAACTGGCTCCATTGTACTGTTTTATTGCAGTGGTGGTGATAATGGACACCTTTTTAATTTATTATAGCCTGGCCTTCTGTAGGCTGCCGCTGCCAATATTATGTATGTATGAGCAACATTGCCACCACCGAAACAGCTAGGGAAATAAAGCAAAAGAGAAGAGAGAGGTCAGAGCCCACAGCGAGAGGAGAAGGTAGAAGGAGAGAATGACTGGCACATCGCAGGTGAACGAAATAAGAGGTAGGTCAATAATCTGATGAAACGGGGAGACGTATGTCGATAAAAATAATAATTGCAGTTCTGTTGAGCAGACTAGCTATGGTTAACATGAGTTGTTGTATGCATGAAAGCAAAACTACAATCTCACTTAATAGCCTCCCAGCTCACACTGAATTCCCCACTTTGGACTCCACGCCAGCTACAGGAGTGGGGAGGGCGGGCATTGTCTTCCACTGCACTTGGCCCGTCGTCAAGAGAAAGCGAAACATATGCTACCAAAGATAAAATAAAAAACAACAACAGAAGACGACAAAAACAGCTGTCATTTCATCAGCCGTCGGTGTGGCGAGCAGCAGAGAAGTGCGCTGTGTAAACAGGAGTCTGGCTCGGCGCAGCCTGAGCGATCTCTGGTCTTGGGAAGCATGTGCTCAGGGAATTGGGAGGAAGCTGCTTTCAATGCAACATGAAGGTGAGAGCCCTGCCTAAATGCTTCCAGATGGCATGGTAACTGAGGTTGTGCCAGCTCTGGTTCAGGCCAAGCGGCACAGAAGAGCTTCAGGGCATGCTGTGTGCTGTCTTAAGATAGCAATCTCCTGCCAGGCCACGGCACACCCACAATACCACACTGCAGGAAGAATGCCTCTCTCTCTCCAGCCCTGGCTCGCCCATCGCCCTGCTTCAGTGGGGATTCAGAGAGAGAGAGACAGTGGATTTGACAAGAGGCGCAGACTGCATTCCTGGTGCTACCATTACAAACCAGCGGCTGCAGCAGTAGGGCTATGATATAACGCAGAGCATCCAGAGACCAAGGAAACAAAGACATCTCATGAAGAAATGATAGAGAAGCTGCCAAATTGTAAACACATGTGGGAAGGGCAGTGACAGCAGTGTTGATCTGACTAGCATTTCTTTATGCATTGTGGAAGGAACAGTGATATGAAAGAAAAATCAAGTATTTCATCCTGTGACATTTATCAATTTAAATGTCAGGTATCTCTGATCTAGTTGAAAGCCTTTTGACTCTCTAATATGAGCTCTCTAGTTGTTAAGATTGGGGGTATTGGTTCTCTACACTGATACTGTCTAAATAGATATTTTACACTAAAAGAAACACCTGATGTTTTCTGGGTAATCAGTGGCTGTCCTCACATGACCCTGCGCTGAAATCGAAAGCAGAGAAATGCCCCAAGGCAGAGTTGGAGAATACACTTTCCTGCACTGACCTTGGAGCCAGCCGTATGCTCCTCTTTCACTCAGTTGGTTCAGGGGTCAACATTACTTGGTCCACATCCAAAATGTCTGTCAGCATTTCCACCTGTACGTTCAGTGGTGACAGTCTCCATAGTTTCGCCACTGTCAAAGCAACAGGAGAGTCAATTTTTTCCAAGCAACTTTAGCTCATTTAGAATTATGGGTTGATCTTGAGAACATGACGTTATTCTAGCCCAGCTCTCAAATGCTTTTGAGTTGATTTCTTAAGGCTAACAAACCTGTCAGCATTGAACCACCTCGGGATCAAAACACAGAATTTCCTTTGAGCTGCAGCTTTCATCAACTCAAATTAGCTAAGCTCTTACCGAACATTAGGTAGTCCAAGTCTGGGGCAGCAGTAGCCCTGGGTGGCAGTATGTTACTAAAGAAATCAAATATTCTTGGAACAGTATTTGAGAGAAAGGTGTTTTGGAAAGCCAACCTTGATGCTCCATAATTAATGATGGTGTAATAGCATGAATTTTATTACTGGGCATAGAGTTTGGCACATATACTGTTGGGCACCACAGGAATCTAATACAAACCTGGTGAAGCTGGCTTTTAATTCCGTTAATGAAGAAAAACTTGTTCTGTCAAGCATCCTGTTCAAAGTAACTGGGCCCCTAGGGGACCCGGAAGCGCAGATTGAAGTTCTGATGAACAAATCAATCCTGTACGACCTGCTCTTTACCTAGCAGCTCTGTGGAAAATGCCAGGGGCTAGATTTATTCTCGACAAACTGGAAAAAAAAAAAAAAAAAGATTCGGCCCATCAATATGTCTTAAATCATAAGCAGATTGGGTTATATTCTTCCTAACGATCCCCAGATGCTCAGGTTTTGTCCTGCTGTGTGGAAATAGAGAGGAAAGGACAGATAGAGAAACTGCAGGGCCCCCTCGGGACACTTTACTACTACACTACACAGAGCTTGAGACTGACAGACACACAGAAAGACCTCACTGCACTTAGCATAGAGAATGATCGGGAATGATCTCCGTACCCAGCCTTACAGAGAGTTGCAGATACTATACATAATCAAGGGAGAGAGTAGCTGCTTAAAGAGAGACAGACAGAGGGAGAAACTGCACTGAAAAAATGCATGACCCACAAACATAGATGGCAATTCATAACACAGAGAAAGTTTATGATTATCTTTTTCAAACAGGCTGATCAAAAAAATGTGAATCTGTCAGTAGCAGAGTGTAAAAGGTGAAAATGTTGAAAAATACAGCACTTTTTTAAATCCTGTCGAAGCCAGAAATTATGATTTAATGAGGAAATAACAACGCCTGCAGAGAAGTTGTCCTACTTTGGTTGTCAAACTGAAGCAGAAAAAAAAAAATCAGAGCTACTTTTAAACATATCTACATACATGCACTTTTTAATGATTACAGGGACGTCTCAGACAAACACCCAATATTTATGGTGAGAGTAATCCCTCAACATCAGAAATGTACCCGAATATCAGAATTCTGTCAGTAGTTAAAATGTCATCTTGTTCAAAGGCACTTCACAGCACTGGCTCACACAATGCTTAGTTAAAAATCACGATCCAGTAGACTTTCATTTGAATCGCTTTGCTCACAGTCGGAAACAGCAGTCATCTGTCTGTTAAACAAATACAGCCTTGATGAATGTATGAGCCTGGGCCGTACAGTGTGTCCTATCAGTGGGATCTGCTCCGGTTACAGTGCAGTCAGGGAAGGTTGGACTGGGACGAGAAGGAATTGTTATTCCACATCTTACATTTCAGGGATTTCGGTTTGCCTAACAATCCCAGACCCTAAATCTGTCTCTCACCCCCCAAAGGGGAGCTAGCATTATGGATACATAAATATGTCATAATCTAAACACTCAGATCAATTAGATTGTGCCCTAGACTCCCAGGACCACATAGTTGTTCTCTCTTGAGGGCGGGAGAGCTGGGGCAGTTGCTTGTGTTTAATTCAGCCACGCTGGGCTTTGGTTAACCTTTTGGGTCTTGTGTTAAAGTGTCATTATTTAATCTTAAATGTTATTATTCAGCCATTAGGTATATATTGCTCAATGCCAAAATCAAAACCTGAAAGTCGTTCTATTCTGCTGTCCCAGCTTTGGCTTGCCTATGGTTTTCTCATTCGAAAACGTGTAATGGTTAATGCTATCAGGAGCCAAGGCTGATGTAACAGGGCAAGTTGTATACATATACATATGTATATATTACATTAAGGTCAGTCCCCTGACTTCTCCAGAGCTACAGTTCTGTGCGGTCTTGAAAATTGACTTTTGATATGTTTGTGTCACTCGTTTGGCCTGCGCAGCTAAAGCGCTGAAGGGTGTGACTGAAATGGCAGATCGAATCTGGGCTATGAACCCTAAAGTTACAGTGGTGTTATGACTTGGATCAAGTAGGTTGATGCCTATGAATGGCTGGCGTTGTTGTGGTGTTTAGAGGAGAGTGTTACAAGGTCTAAATGAGGGTGATGTCAACATTTTGGGTTCCCAAGATAATACAATTTCCCCACACTTAGTGACTGAACACTTGGCAAAGTAGGTTTGATGCATCTCTGTTCTCTGTGTTGAAGAAATGTATGTGATGGTAGTTCAAATCTCAGACCAGACCACGTGTGATAGACTAATACAATAGCCATGGACCCATAGAAGAGAGTTATTTGTATTGTTATTCAGGATTGTGGACAACCCCAACTCCATTTATCACGTTTAAAGCACAATTCTACTGCCACAATTCCTCAAGCCTCCATGAGAAGTTGGACTGGAAGATGTGTACATTACCATCAGTCCATAGAAGGAATTATATAAAACGGCTGACACGTTATAGTGCTGTTAAGGGGAGGAATAAGTGGTAGCTCTCCTTTAAGAGCAGCAGTGGGCCAGCGCAGCCGGGTGCAGCCAGAGCAGTGGTCCCCCCTGCATGATAAGTGTGGACTCCCCCCATGCGGCGACAGCAGAGCCGTGGAGTGCTACAGTGCATTGTACAGCAGGCTCTCCTGGCCCAGCAGCACAGACACTATTGAGCTCCTGAACAAGCCCCCGGCCTGAGATGAAGAGGGCTTTGTCTGCAGCACAGGGGGGTCGGGTGGGGGGAACTTCTATAGAGAGGGACCCTTGTGAGGAGGCTAGCTTGGCTTCCAGACCCCCAAGACCCTCCACACTGAGATTGTTGGTGATGGAGGTTGGTGAGGGGTGGGGGGCTGAAGAATATAAAGGGGATTAAGATGGCATAGAGTTTACTGCAGCAAAAATAATACATTTCATGGCTTTCTTAATTAAGGAGTAGGTGCAATACTCTGTAACTAACCTATTTTTCTTGGCTGTAAGAAAACAATAGTTTTGCAGACATCCTAAAATAGGATGAAGCTTGGTGACAGGTGGGGAAAGAAAGCAGAATTATTCATATCCCAAGGGACAAACATAAAACTTAAATTTCTTTGAAAAGAAGCCAAAGTTTTGAAACACACAGCTAATTGCATATTTTAAAAATCATATATAGATAAACAAACATGAATAATAAGTCATCACCATCTTCATCGTATTATAATAGTATTCTTAAACACACTTCCCTATTCTGTGTGGCAGTTTTCATTGGGCTATAAAACACTTTATTGAATGTTGGATGAAATAAGTCATTCAAGGCAGTGAAGAGCTGCTACACCACCTGTGCCCTGTGCATTTTTGAGTGTATCCAATGGACTATGCCTATTAATTGAACAGCAGCCCAGTCCCAAGCCACTGGGTGTGCAGGGGTTAATAGAGGCCAGTAGCACTGAGCTTCTCTACAAAATCACTAATTGACATAATCTTTAAACTCCATCTTGTCAGACCCTTTTCAACAGAGCAGCCAGGTTAATCAATGGGGCTCGAGGGCTGGCCAGCCCCCTTCAAACTTTCTAAAGCTTTTTATTTGGTGCCTAAGGAAGCCTTAACAAATAAAGCTATTCTGTGTCATTGTTCGGTGGGAATGGCAGGCTGCCACGACTGGCTCACGCCCCCTCCCCCCCCTCGCAGTCTGCTTTCCCATGTGGAGAGGACAGAGGCGGGGGGCAAACACAATGCATCTTTAGGGGGGAATTCAGATTCCTATCTGCCTGTTGGAATTGGGGTCATTAGGGCTGCAGCACTGGGCGCCCCCCCTCCCTCTCTCTGTCTTTTTACTTCCAATGAATTTAGTGCCTGTGAAAAGGTGCGGGACTGACAGGCCCTATGACTCGAGCCCTCTGTCAGTCAGTCTATCAATGCTTGCCTGTTGATCTCCATAGCCAAGAAGCAGGTGTATATTGAGCACAGATTTACCCTTACATATGCTATCACTAATGGCAATAAAGCATTTGGTGGGCAGGGGAAATACACATATTAAATAAGATATCAGATACAAAAGGTATGAGATGACAATGCCTAATAAACCACAGAATAATTGTTGAGTCATATGTTTCTACATCAGTTAATCCTATTCTTTCTTATATTGAATACATCCATCTCCAACAAACATAATGAATGACGTTGCAGATGGTAGTTCTCAGAATGAGATCAAAGAAAACCATTGTAACAGAAACATTTCAGCTTTGGGATATGCACTGGAATGCAAAACTTTAGCTAATGTTCACAGCAGCAACAGTATAAAAAGTATGGTTCTTTTCTTTGTACCGGCATTACAAATACTGTGTACAGCACAGCCATATGATGAACTGGCCATATTTCTGTGTCTGTCTTGTGGATCTAATGGCTGGGCTGTTCTGTACATGTTAATATACTGAACTATCTGAGTGGTTAAGGAATTAAACAGGAACCTAAACTCTTACAGATTGGAGCAGCTAAGAGGTTTAGGTGCTGGGCAGCAGCACACATTGCACAATATTATAGCAGCAGCTCTGGGACAAACACTACACTTCTGAGATTACTTATCCAACTTCAGAGAGGTCCTGCTGTTTTTTCTTTCTATTAATTTGATGCACTTTTGGAAATATTTAAATATATAAACTGTAATATGTTCCCCTTAAATAAAAATGCAACCTTTTAACTTTTTTTTTTTTTTTTTTTAAGTGTTTATGTTTTATAGATTTTAATGATCCAAACCATAAAATCGCAACAGATGTTTGGCAGACGATCATTTTTTATTATTTTTTTCAAGAAAGAAAAATGAAGTTTCAGTTAAAGAAACGAAGTAGAAAATTGTAAAGATTGTGCGGTCTGAAGCTAATCCAGGGGCAGGCGGGTGGGGGGAGCGCTGGTTTAGAAATGTCAACACCGCCGCACACCCGCGTGGTACTGCACGGACGCATGCCAGGTCCCACTGTCGGGACCCTGGGCTCCTCTCTGTTCGCTCACTGTCTGCCCATTGAGTCTAGAGGGAAGCCCAGTCACCTGGCCACCACAAACAAACCCAAGAACTGTGGAAAAACATGTCTCCAAGACTTATGGCACAGATCGGTGGCACCAGACTCTAAAATCTATTTGTTTTGAATTATCATACAATCACCACTGCAAAATTATTATTCCTACTGTACCATAACTCTGCTGGTGTCTTTGCCATGCTTTCCCCTTAGCGTTAATAAAGAGCCAGCACAGAACCACCTAGAAAAAATCCTTCTTGGCTGCACCTTTACAGTAGCCTCATGTTGAAGTGGAATGTGACTTTGCTATTGTTTGCGCGCCTTGAAAAGTGCCGGTGAGAAATCCGGTGGGAACAGCACTAATGAACTTACTGGGAGGGAGCCAGTCTGGGCACGGGGAGCTGCGGCTGGCACATGTTGTAATTACCAGGGACTACTGCTGCAAGGGAGGCTGTGTGCATCAGTGCTGACCCTTCAGAGGCAGGTAAACACTGAAACAAGAGCAGAGGAACCTTGTCAGCTTGGAGAAAAAATGTTCTGCCGCACGTATTTAAAATCCTGAAAAGGAATGAGTCAACGGAAGCCACTACTTTAAACTCTATACAGAAATCAAGAGCTGAGGACATGATAAGTGCTACATCTACCTAAGATTTAATAAGTTCATAAAACCGCTTGCAGTTTATGACTAGAAAGCTCAGTTAAGCAGTCAAACAAAACTTCTTTAGGCTCTTACATACTCACACTTAATTTGGATTTGTGCTCAGTCAGCCATCATGGGTAACAAGGTCACAAAAAGCCTCTTACGACAGGGACGTGTATATTTAAAGGCTTCACAGTTACACAAATACTCCAGTATCACTTCAGAGTTATAGAGAGATCGTGGTTAGCGGTAAACTGTGTGTGTGAATGGAATGGGACAGAATGCTTCTCCTTCTATAATTAGCTATTCTAATAACATGGATGAAAATCTGATCAAACTAAAGCTCTTTTAAAGAGGAACCCCAGGTGATAAACTTGTCATCGCGGTCTTTCCCAGCTCTCCCTGGAAGAGTCCCATTGGAAACACGTGTGCCCACATCTCCACTGGCCTCAGTCTGGCTCCGTCTGCCCTTGCCACAGTCTAATCCAATTGAACGGCATTACTGTGGGATTGCAATGATGTAGGACGGGCTTGGTATTCAAAAGCAAAGGGGAAATACTGAAAGTTTTGTGGCTGCAAAGCAGAGACAAATCTGATCCCAACACAGATTGAAATGATTTACGATAAATTCAGCTTTTTCTTGAGTGCTGCACTGCAGGACCCAGGAAACTTTTTATAGTTGCTTTCCAGAGTGATCTCTTTCCAAGGCAAATGTCTCTCCAGCTCGCAGCAGTCAAAGAGGGCTTAACCTCTTATCAAACATTTCAAGTCCTCGTTTCCTGACTAAATATTTGTGCAGGACGATTCATAAATCACGCAGCCTTGTCAGGGCCCGGTGCAAAGTGTCACAGTTTCAACGGTTGGAAATGAAAACATGCTGCAGTCATTGGCCTACATCACTGCCGGGTTTCAAATTGCTCTGCATGGCCTCTTGTTCTCCTGATCTATGTCTCACAACTCCACAGCACAATTGCCAATCGAATCTCTCTCAAAAGGGATTATTCTGGGATATTTCACATTTACTGCTCCTTCAGTATGATCACTTTCTGACACATTTAACAGAGCAATGGCCTTTATTTTCCTTACATGCTCCTCTGCCACTAAGCTGCTGCTTTACGACCTAACATGACATAAACCCATAACACACAGAGAAACAACTCCTCGGTTTCAATTACTCACCAGTGGCCTGTTTTAAATGGAAAAGTAGTTAAGGAACTCCTAAAAACTACCCATGCACATTTTATTTTAATTTCAGGAGATATAATTTTCATCTGCAAGGTGAAATTGAGGCACCAGTAGAAAGGTATGCAAGGGAAAGACAAAAACATAGGGAACATGCAAGACACAACAATTCCAGCCTGGTTGATAAACTGAGCCCAACAGCACCAATACATAAGAATGCCAATATCAAACTTTAGCAGAAATAACTTACACTGAAGGAATCTGTGACTCAGTTTAATCCAACTGCCAACAACTGCAGATCTATTTTCAGGTTAGGTTATAAAACACAAATGGGTTCTGACGTCAGCATGTCATAATGCATGCGTTTTAAACAGGGTGTTGATGATAAGATCATAGCACTTTGCCAACCATGCCAAAGACACAGTAATTAGCTCTTTGGCACCACCACCTTTGCTACAGGACAGAGATATAATTACAGAGCAAAGTATAGTAGCCATTCAAGGAATAAATGGAGTATCTCACAAGTATTAAATCAGTGTGTTCATTTTATCAAATATATATTTATTTATTATGATATTTTAGGGATCTCACAATAACCTGCTCAGATAGAATGAGAATGTGAATTTCACCAACACATCTAGGTAAAGACCAGACAATATATATATAATATACAATATAATTCTTGCTTTATATGCCTTAAGAAATACACCTGCTCTAATTTGAAAAACATGTCTTACCTTTAGGGGGCCATTTCTTCTGAAAAATAATGGTGATGATAACAGTTTCATCTCAGCACCGATTATAACAACACATTGCAAGGACACATTTTGTCACTCTGCTGTCTGCATTTATTGGGCAGCTTCTACAGTCAAAAGGACTTCAAATAAATACAAACAAAAATCAACATTGACAGAAATTATGAAACAAAACTTTCGTTTTTCGTAGTAACAGCTTGAGGCATAAATACAGTATATCCAGTAATTTAACTTTCCACAGTAATCGATATGTCCTACTCGTTATAACTGATATGTGATCCATTTCTATGTAACAACAGTATATAATGCGCTACATGATCTGAAAATACTTTTTAGTTGGCTCGAACCCTTGTGGAATACATAGTTTGCATCAAATGCCCTATTTTGACCTAAACAAACATTTTACACTGTAAATGTTAACTTTTTCCAAAACAAACGTGCTTGCCTCAGCTTGGACACCTTCAATGTCTTCAGCCCAGGGCTTTAAACAGGATCAGAATTCCTTCCGTCTTTTCAGATCACAAGGTCTATTTGTTGAGAAAAGCCAATGTAACTTCTCTGGACAACGGGAGTGATTTGCTTCAAATACAAACATCAACAAATCAATCAAAACTGCAACATGGATATGTTCTACAGTGACTGTTATTCTTTGCTCTATGTTTTGGATTAGGGCTTTGTTTGGATAGTCTGAGGCTAGCGAACACCCAAAGGGAAGGAGAGAACTCTACTGCAGCTTCAGAGGGTGGGTGGAGAGGGGCCACAACATTGACAACATTCCCACAACAGTACACTTGCAGATTATACACTGCCAAAGCTGCCCCTGTCCAAAATAATCAAGAATCTGGATGCCAACCTTGTCATTATTTTTTTTCTTTTAAATGTGTGTTTATTGTAAACTTCATCAGTGCAGCCTTGAGGGGATTCTTCTGAGATGTTGACAGTTTGTTAACATTTCCCACAGGCAATCTGAGCAGGAGGGATACAGGTCTCCTCAATTGGAGAAAAAGCTCCCTGTTGCAATGTCACTCTCAGACTCTCAGGGAGCCACCTCAAACAGCAGGGAGATAGGATCTGCTACATTAAGTGTTTATGTGGAAACAAAATCAAATCAAACAAAAAGAGTCTTTTTGTGTAATGCTAAAATATAGATATATACAAATGAAGTGTGCAAGATCCTACATTGAAAAGCCTGGTTGCATCACTTGATATTTCCATTGTACATTAATGTGAGCTTTTTCTTTTCCGAGGGCCTTCCGTTATGCCAAACCTCTACCATAATGATCCCTGGCAGTGATACCGTCTTCACTACAGGCTTCGTGTGGTCATATTCTCACAGAGATGAAAAGAAAGAATACATTTTTAAAGTGATAAATAAGTTTCTAAGTCATTATACTGGCTTCGCCCAAATCTGTGGGCCTCTCAGGATGTGGGAGGCCTCTGCATATTACACTTTCAATGGACTTTATTGGTGTGTGTTTCATCTTTTTGTACTCTGACACCGAGCAGATTTTGCTTCCATTCAACAAAGACTGCTTGGCCTTGAGAAAGTCAGTTGCAGGCTCTGGATGAATGTTACCTCTACTTTGAGGTAGCAACAGACACAAGAAAATCTCTTCCTGGTATCAAAGGTAACTCAATTGAAAAACATGTTAAACTAGAAAGCGCAAAAAACATCTACAGTTGCTACTTGGGTAACAATATTTCCAAATGTGATCAAAGAAAAAAATAACCAAGAGTATCAGTTATCTCCAGTTACCTGTTTTAGATAAAAATCACACTCTTCATGCGAGAGTGTGTCAATGCACTGCTGCATTTGAAACAGTAGTTTTCACAACAAGTAGAAGAAGCAAATGCTGGTTTCAATTAGCCTGACACTTAAATATTGGCATGAAGTAAACAAAGAAAGCACAAACATGCTTTCCTTGTTCACTATACTGAGTGGTGTTTTCTCTAATTACATTCATGTTCAGTGCAATTAAATGTGTCTGTGCGTGTGAGGGTGGGGGTGTATATGGTCATGCCTGACCCTCTGGCTAAATCTACCAATACTAATCAGGATAGCAATGACTCACAGGTTGCTTTCCCCGCATTGTTCCCCATTGACTGAACCTCCAGCCTCCCCCAATCCCTCATGTGCTACAACACTGAATAAAAACAGGATAGTTACTGGAAACTTTCACAGAGAAAAAATTGGGATCTCGTCCATGAGATCAAACAGTCAATTATGAAATCTTGAAGGGGAAAAACAGAAAATCCTTCAAACACATTGGCAAACTACATCTTCATCTGTTGGGAGCTGAAGTTGGCATATGTTCATGACTTATGCACCAGTAATAGGTTTGGAGGAATGGAGGAGGCATCTCTTTGGTAGGGAGGCTGGCCTGCAGACACCCAGCAAGAGAGGGGGCAGTTACGGTCCTCTGGGAGTTCAGTGGGCACATGTCCTCCAGACACTGACTCAAATTGGAAAGAGAGAGGGACAGAAGGATGGAGACTTGGAAGGAAGAAAGGAGAGGAGGAGGAGGAGGAGTGACACCTAGTCTTTCTTGCTGAGGGCCAGGTAGCATGTGCTGCAAACAAACACGGTCTCTCTCTGGGCCTCGGGAGCTGAAAACAGAACCAAACCATCAATCAAAATCCGTGGAACAGACTGAAACTGCTCAGTCATCACAGCAGGCGCTAATCCACAGGCTACAGCTCAGTATGGACACTGTATATCAATTATTCTGGAAGTACAGCTCTTTCCAAACCCATTCCAAAAACATCTGATAAACCTTTAGTTTCAACACTTCATATCAAGTTAGTCGAGTTAAAGCAGGGGCATCACACTGCATTGATTTTTGAGTCCTATGTTCAGTCACTTACCTGTAGCGCCCATGCAGGACTTGGGCACTTTATAAGAGCAACACCGCGAACAGAAGCTGTTCCCACAGTTACTGCAACTCCTCTGAAACACAAACACACAATCAGTACCAGGTCCTTCCCAGCACAATGTGTAACCTCACCGGCACCAGGGACTGACTCAGCATTTTTGTACGATGAGAACAACAAATTGTCTGAGTTTTGCATTTTGATTTCAAATTGTATTTTTTCCTAAATAAATAAATCCCAATAAGCAGAGCGTCCTTACAGATGGCCAGACGCAGAGGTATTGTTCTAAGAGACACGTGAAAGGCAACCTCTTTTGGGACACGATAAAACATTTAAGCAATGAAGCAATGGTTATATTACATATATAAGACAAAAGCCTAGGTTTAAAGAGCACTGACAATCTGCGCCTGGCACTTCATACAATCTTGAAATTGTGTACAGGTAACAAAATTAATTGAAATTATTTTTTCAGTTTGATAAATGACATCTCATCAAATTGGAGTCTGTGCATAGACATCCCTATTCAAAGAAGGAATTATGGGGGTTAGGAAACAACATCTGCACATTGGGTATTGTCTCATCTGTGCCAAGCCATTCTGTTTTCAGAATTCAAGCCACATTGCACAATCTCATTATACTGATGGCTTTCACAAGCTCCCTAAGAGTATTCATTAAAATCTGTACATGAAAGTGTACAGCTCACCCTCTTCTTCAGCACAGAGAAGACGGCATTGCAGCTGGAGCAGTTACCTGGCAAGGAGAAAGAGGACTGTTTAAGTGATTTCACAGATCTGGCGGAATTTTGCAATACTTATTTGTATTCTAGAACTATCACTTTTAATAACAAAGTACAAGGAGCCGTCAAGTTAAATGAAATCATGTGGATTTAATGGTTCCCGCTACATTCTAAATATGAAAGCTATTCTTTCCTTATTTGAAACTGGTAAACACATTGGTCTAGGAAGGGCCTTTTCCAGGTCAGAATTCAACACAATATGGTGCTGGAAATGATGGCTGAAGGTTGTGCCAGCTTTTTGCAAGCCTAGCTTCCAGAGCAGTGAGAGGGAAAGTGTGTGTGTTGGAAAAGGGGGTTGGGGGAGTGGGCTGACCACAGTGGACAATGAACTATGAGTTCCAGAAAAGGCCCTGGCCCCTGAGAGTCATCACTGGAGAATTCCAGGAGAGTGACCACATCCTCGGGGTAAACGCTGATGGGGGCAGAGGTCCAGTGACTCAGTGGCTTAAGACTGACTCAAAGTGTCTGGATTTTAAAACACAGTCCCCAGCACAGAGAGCCATTCAGTGATCAGTGGTTTTGAACCAGTTTACATGTTTTAATCCTCTCATGCACCGTGCAAAACATGTCCCTTTACTTCCAACTGCCAGGACTCGTCTACCACAAATCCAAGGCATGTTTCACCAGCTTGTGCCACCTCTGATGAGGCATGCCACGAGCTTCACTTACTGAGCAGCTATGAAAACCCAGCCATTCATCTGTCCTTCCTCCATTCGTACTCAACCACTCTTCTAACCACAGTATATCTACCTAAAATGAACCTTTTCAGCAGGCAAGTTTTGCACAGAATTTATCATGCTTACTGAGCAAACCCAGAACTCACACAGCCATTTGAGGTGACAGAAGAGAGCATTCTATACTCAATTCATACACTTTTTAAAAGTTATCATATTTCAGGGCCAGTGCACAATCTTCAACTCTTTCTTAGCACACATATATTGGCAAAGATTTTTCTTAAAACATCTATTTATCCCCCTATGCCACAACATGAAAAGCATTAAATTATGGTGGCTGTCAAGTTCGATGTTATTTTGGCTACACACAAGATATGAGAGCCAGCCAAAATATACCCCATTAGCTCATTAGGTCATTGAAAAAAAAATGGACTCATGCATTACAGAAGACATTTTATGAATGATGGTCTTTATTATATGGAGGCCAGTCTAGTCTAAGACATCCACAGTCAATTCTTCAAGAAGACCCCCTTCTTTGCACAGATTCTGCTCCCTGAAAACGAAGCCATGCAAATGTTTTCTTCCCAAGTCACCTAGTGTTACTAACCATCCACCTGCTGGCTTTAACTCTCCATGTCTTCAACCCCAGGCTGAAGTTAAACAAAGCTCTCATAATTTAGGTCTGTTTTATGTAAGGTGACCTATGGCTGCACATAGAATGTATAAATTACTCTCGATTGTTTTACCTGTCCCTTTTATATATCATTAATCATCTGGTCTACACTTGCGTCAGTGAGCTAACAAGAATCCCATCGGTCTGACAGGCTGACTCCTTTGAAGACACACTGCCTGCGGCCTGAGACCCTCCCCACCACCACCACCACCTCCCCTCCCAAAATAAAGGCACAGAGAGACCGGCAGGGGCACTTTATCAGACTGACACGGTAATACGTTAAGAAGTAAAGAAGACCTCGTCTCTGAGACCGCTTTCTTCTCAGTTCTGTCTCTGTGGAAGGAGAGTTGCTATTGCAATTGTGCTAGAGGCTAATTTAATGCTGCAGAAAACAAATGATTACCTAAAAATATAGTTTTCTTATCAGTCAATTTTGCAGAAGAGGAAGACACAGATACCGTGGCAACTGAGGTTTATTGAGAGTGTTCGGTTTAGAATCAGAGCTCAAGAGAAGAGAATGGGAGTTAAAGAGACTATTAGTCCCAGGCCCTATCTCACTGATCTATACAAGAGACTGAGCCCAGCCCTCTCCGTGTTGCTGTAGGCCTCAGAAAGAAGGCAACTGGAATTGGTTCATACAGTGTATTACAAGACGGGCAACTCTATAAAAACTTTATTTTTCACATTTCACACCTGCAAAGAGGTTTTTTTTCGCAAATAGAGTGTTAACCTGTCAGAACCAGCCCCTCACAACCTCGACTATCTGCCAGTGTTGACCACAGAATGGAACTAATTGGCAGGAGGAACCCAGAAACAACAAAGCTACTTCATCAAAACACCCCCCCTTGCTACCCAGCACTCAGCTCGGGTTCCTACAACCCTATTGTATGTGTTGAATATTACATAACAGTGGAATGAATATCTTTCTTAACCATATAAGGCCCCTTTCAGCCTTCATATGAAATACAAAACATTTTGAAGTCACCTTTTGTTTTTTTCATTTTTTGGGGAGACAGATTTTATGAATTACTTCGATCGCTTATTTACTTGTTTTTACATTTTGACCTATCATGGTCCAAACATCCTTTACTCACATGATGACACCACAAGGCTGAGTTCATAATGGTGCCGTGCTGAGTCAGATTAACAGCTCTCCAAAAGGTTTGCCTGAAAAAAGCAGATTCCTACTCGGCTTCTTGTGCGGTTTCTCTCCAACAGAAGCAGTCAGTGTGAGGAAAGGTCTCGTCAACAAGCACAGCACACCCGATTAGGAAGTCATCAAACAACTGATCTAAATCAGCTACCCTATTTCATATACCTTATAGCACATCTAGATCATTCTTAAAAACTGAACTAGATGTGGGTTTTTCAATTAAGCAAACCTTGTGAAGAATATTTGTCTTGGCCAGATATACTGTGTCTGTTGAATCGGACCCTCAAGTGATTTGACCCGCGAGGCCATTCTTCATCTTTATTAATTATATGGAAGGGGTATACTATATACTAGAAGGGGTATGTAAACATGTCCATGCTGTACTGAAGCTCAACTCCACATCACACAACTGTGCCTGAATGAAAAAGGCCAACTTCTCTGCTCCGAAGCATTTACACAAATAAATACTTCAATTCTAAGAAATAGGTGGTCAAACATGTTTTTTATGTAATCTATTCTAGGTTAGATTTCAAACCATCTCAACCATTATTCTAACAATCACAATGCTACATGGACTGTTACTGATAGAGGGCTCTAGTAACATTACAGAATATAGGAACTGTTGTTGATTTCCCAATGAACACAGTGCAAACATCTATTACACCATGTTTGACTATGAGACACCACATAAATTATACTAAAGCTTTAAAATAATTTTACTTTGGTTCACAATGTTCTAGGAATGTAGTGCTGATAGGTGATTAAACAGTCTGGAATTAGGCTAATACCCTAATGTCCAAGTGGCTTAAAGCTGACAGACACCGGTGACTAAGTGGTCTTCATATCAACCTCTCCAGTTAGTAAAATAAATGAGAACATCATGATTCTTCATGATGAGATACAACTATTCAATGATATTATCAACCTGAGAAAATTCTTTCCCTTTTCACTTCCCCTATTTCAATTCATCGTATTATCAGCTACTTAGTCCCATTTAGACAGAGACAGAAGCAGTGATTGTTATTGGAAGCTCATATCAGAGAGGTTGGGAGTTCAAGGATTACTGCAGGATTTAACACTGACTCAAACACGCCCCGTGGGAGATATTGATCATTCTGGGAAGAGTGGATGACAGGCCCTCAGAGTCGGCGTTAGAGCTTGACGTTTACAAACAGGCTTGATTAGACCTAATAACTTTAGTGCCATGGATTCAAAGAAGCGGCATGCAACTCATTCATCCAAGACAGTTGTGTAATGAGTAACCCTCTTTACGCAACATCATTAGGAAAGCATACTTTGTAAGACTTCTAGGGAAGTATTTGTAGTTGAGTAAGCAGTAATACCTGACTAATTCACAGTAACGACAGTTTTATTGGATTTCTGTCAGAAAACGTTGCAGTGCTGTGTTCAGTGTTTGTGCAGATAAGGTATCATGCTTGCCCATCTAACATGAATGTATGTTTGCACTGTGTTCATAAATGTATATTTACAGTGAGCTCATATGTAGTCATGTGAATATGGTTACAGGTTACCTGGGATAACATTAAATGTTTCAGACACACTATACCCTGGTTCATAAGTCTGAGTCTTTGACTGCAAAAATAAACGCAGAGCCTATTACCCTACTAGGCGAGAGCGCTCCCCAGTTCCTCACCACGTCCCTCTTAAGGCCCCGTCTCTCACTATGGCCCTGAACTGAAAACTGTCTTTCCAACAACAACTGTAATCAGACATATTGGACTATGATGTAGTGTGATTTGAATATAAAATAATGTCACTTAACTATGGCCCTCGGGGGACAAGGGACATAAAGTTTTATAGATGTCTTAAAATTATTCAGTTTTAGACCATGGCAAAGTGTTAAAATAGAACAGTTTAAGGAATAATTATTAAATTACAGAATTAAGTAGAAAAAACTCTTTGGCTCTTAAAACCAGGCTGGAGGAACACAATAACATTGACTTTTATTTACACAGGCGTAAAACTATAAGGAACAAGGACTCTCAGCACTTTATTTATCTTACAAACAACTCAGCAGCAGATGAAACTTGCCTCTAATTAATAAGCACTGCTGTCTTGGTACAACCTGGAAAAAGAGCAATCTACGGACATTATAAATGCAAATTGTTTATGATATGTATTTATTCATTTCCCTTATATTATTGTCTGTAGGAACTGATTTTAACATGGTTTGTACTGCAGAGTAAAAGAACAGGCTTTCAGAACTCTGCTGCATTTGGCATACTTAGGACCTCCCTGCCCACTGGACTCTAATCCCACATGATTGAGTGCATTTGACGAGTCAAATCAATCCTTTATCTACGCAGGGCAGCCACATTAGAGCTCCTGGACTTTTGTGTGAATGGGCTCGCTATCGCTCTGTGATTATGGAATACATGTAACAGCTTTGTGTAGCCACAGCATCTGATAATAACCAGGTTAATCATTCCTGAACTAATGGCCCCATCTTCTACTGTCCCCCACTTGCTGCAAGGACTCTGGTACAGTAATGACAGAAAGCATGACCATAAAAAATGCTGTATGACCAATGCAGAACACCATGCAGGTCAGAGCTCCACACTGGAAAAAATACTCTAGACTGACTGTTTTGCATACACCTGTGGGCGAATTTGAATTGGCTGGAAAACATCTTTGGATAAATCTTATTAGCGCAGTTTAGTCCCATGTGAGCTCCACCAGGTCAAGTCTCCCAGTCTACGGGAACACGGGCTGTGCTGCTCATGGGGGATCCCCCCGCCCTCTCAGCAGCAGGCCCACCCCTCTTTCTCAACTCTCCCAACAGAATACAGGCTGAGGGGGGCCAGGGGGTAAAGTTCATGGTAACAGAGGAATTTTAATCCTCTTTGTGCGTCTTCCAGCAATTATTAAACTTTTTGATGAGCAAGTAAGGGTCAATAAAAGGTCAAAGCTAAAGAATTGGGAGGCCACATTATTACTGCAAAACATCCTGCTCTATTTTCCTTGAAGTGTTGCCCACTCACAAGACCTGCAGATATGGAATGGCACATTGAGGTGCTGTTCTTCACTGTTTTTATGAGTAATACATTCAAATACTGCACCTCACACAGCAGTTTAAATAGTCTGGTATTTACATTGTGCACTGTTTACTAATCTCATCTCCTTGCATATCTTAATTTTTCCATGTGGAGCGTTTCAGACATTATCTCTATGAGAGATTTATCCCTCAAAGAATCAGTTCCACACAGATGAATTTTAATTTAATATATACAGACAGACTGATTATAGGTTTCCTCCCTTTGTTCATCCACTCTGGTAGTTAAGTATGAGATTTATTACACATCAGTTTTCTTAGCTGCCGCCTTAAGAAGCTGTAGAGTACTTCCCAACAGTCGTGGCATTGCATTTTCCACTCATTGAGGCCATGCATCATTTAAGCTCTACAAACCTAAAGCCACAGAGGTTGAACAGCAGTTATTACGGCCTAATGACTATTTAAAGACCATTACAGACTGAGTTCTTCTACCCATTCCTTCATGGAATTCTGTCAAATCCTGTCCTAAATACACAGAAATAAAACCCAACAGTGGTAAGAATGTTTTCGGTCATCTGACCAAAGGTTTTCATTCCCTAATGCTTCAGTACATCTCCTTCTTGGCTAAGGAACACACTTTAAGCACCTGATTATTTCACTTCTTGAGTAAAATCTGATTTTTATAAAATCCTGCAATGGAAAGTTGAGCAGCCCCTAATAATCTTCCTACAGAAATCTGAATAAAAAGAGGAGGGCATATTTTCCATTGCAAAACTAACTGACTTACTGTCATTTAAAATGTGACGCTGGATAGGTTCAAAAATTTAAATGCATCGATGCTTCCGTGCTGATCACATCTGTGTAAGATGCGTTCGCTGTGAATATACTGCAAAGACAACTGCTCTGGAATGCCAACAACACTGTCACCAGTTCTCCACGTGTGTGGTATCAAAACGGTTTATGTTGAAGTCAATCAATCGCCTGGTCTCTGGGGAACAACTACCTTCTCAGAACGATCTGAGCTCACCGAGGGGCTGAAGCTGAGAAAATGACATCATGGTTATGCCAAATTCAAAACGCACAGCATGATTAGTCGTTTCCCTTTAGAGACTTGTTCTGCTTTGAGAATTGCACTTCTCATCAGTTAAACGTCAAGTGCCAGATTCACACGCTCATGTTCACTACTAAATTTAAAACAAATTCCCTGCTGCCTACTGATTGTATTGTTTCAAAGATGAGTCATGTATGTACTTTATCAGACTGCACAGCGCGGGCCATTCATGTTGGGAGTTGGTTCACATCCATGCACACTTAGGCAGAAAAACGGTACGGTAGAGGTTTGTGTAACATGAGTGCATAACTCTATATACTGAAATCAAGGTGATCACATTGCATTTGGTAGTTTGTTTACAGAAATTCCGAGATTCAAATCAGTCATGTAAAAAAAAAAAAGACTCCAGCATCTTCCAGTATAATATTCAATAGCCTACCAATTGAGTTTGTTCGGAAATGAACAACCATCTCCGTGTGGAAGAGACTCATTTAGAGCTACAGGAAAGGGTGCCACCCCAGACATACATAACAGTTAAGCAGGCACTAACACAGCATGGCACAAAGGGGTCAACTGTACCAGCTGCCACATCTGCTTTCTCCTGTGCAACGCTGACCTCTGCTGGGCTGTGCTCGGTGGGACTACACTGGCTAGGAATTTCCACTTGTAACCCTCAGCATCAAAATGCCATTGGATGAATATTTGAACAATGTACACGTATTTAAAAAAAATGTTTTATTTTAATTCATATGTTCAGCAGGAGAAACCATTTTTGTTCATGTGGCCACTCAGCACAACAGCAGAAATATCATTTTCACCCAGCAGGAAATTACCCTGGAGGAAGTACCCAATCAGAGGCTGAAATAGGGGTGCTCAGATTCCAGTCCACTATGATACCATCTGCTCAGGTGCCCACTGACATGTTTTATGTCAACTAAAAAGCATGTTAGCTCATGGCTACATGGCCAGAGAAGAAAGCATGTGAATTTCCTCCAACTCCAATAACAGTATATAATAAATATCTTGAGCACATATCCATGGTATAGATGTCTATTATGAGCGCATTTTACAAAGCTATAGAAGTTCTCAGACAAAGGTAATAGAGTTTCAGATTTGTGGGCGCTTGATTCTTATATCTAAAGAAAAGTGAGGGATGATGTCAACATGATATCTCCAAAGCTCAGTTCTCCCAGCCACACAACCTGTCTGCCATAGCTGGATATCTCTTTGTACACGACTCATGCTGAAACCTGATCTAATGACCATTGCGTCCTAACTCATTTGTTAAGCTAAATGGGATGACAAATCGAATTTCCCGAAGGTAAAAAGATAAGTTGCTGCCTGCTCTGTCCCCTCCAATACTGCATTCTTCATGAGGACTGTGCTCTCTGAAGCAGCAGAAAGGGAAAGGTTAAGAGATCTGACTTCTAAAAGCCTCCTACTGCATATTTGGCTTATGTTCAAGTTCAAGGAGGAAACAAAAATCTTTCAGATTCTGTGCACTTGAATTTTTAAAACTGAATTTAGTTATAGTTTTTTAAATTAGATTAGGATTTTTAAAGGTATTTCATAATATTTCCATGAATCAGAATACATGCCGTAACTCTAGAAGGGAATGGAACTGATCGGCCAGCACACATAATAAAGTGACTACTTTAAAAAGCTATGAAGCCTACTGCTACCATAGGTTTATATGAGGGACAGTGTGACCTTGAGCTTAAAGTGAAAGTACTAGAAGAAAGTGAAGCTTGATTTGAAATAAAACATTTTAAATAACAACTGGGAGGCAGAATTAATAGATAGGGAGTTACTGGGATACAGGGGTCAAATGGCAGCATGAATAATAGGCTGGAGCTGGTAGTGTGAAATGTTTTTACACCATACATACCACAGTTGTTGGTGGGGTAGCGCTTACGAAGTTTCTCTGTTAGTTTGGACACCTTGCTGCGGATGGGCTCGTTCCGGCTCAGGAGGCCGTTGTCAGAGACCAGGTCAAAGTCAGCAGCACCTACTGGGACTTCATCCTCCTCCTACCAGAGACAGTGAACACAGTTCAGAACACTCCTCAAGCAGGGCTCATAGTTCATGACAGGAATAGCTCAACCCAGGTTATTAACCAGTTAATTACAAACTGAACAGCATAAGATCATAAGTTTTTCCAAATCAATTCCAAATTATCTCCAATAATGCATCTATGATCTTCAGACAATATCTATACCTCAGAATATCCAATTGGGCCAGCAATGTCCTTATTGTGTGACAATCTTCTACTTCTTCACCCATTTGCTAACAACAACGATCTTCATACAGTTAGGACAAAAGGAATATTTGTTTCCGTCAGTCTGAAGAGTGCCAAACTAATCTAAAGCAGGACATTCCCCCATCCTACCTCCTTGAACCACCAGGGGCAACAAGGCTGACAAAGTAGTACATTTGCAAGCAAAATACCAGATGAGACTCATATGCCATTATAAGCATTTAACAGTTGATGGATTCAAATGGACTTGAAGCTCTGTTGTTTTTAGTGAAACCTCAATATACAAACAAAGCAAATGGGATATCTGTCACCAGAAATACCTCAGCAAACAGGCAGATCTCACCTACATAAATAAGAGGGACGATAATTCATCTAGTGCTGGGGGCCCTGATCAGCATTGTGGTCTACGGTCCCCTGAGGTAGCTGGGAAACTCATTACCTGCTCCCAACAGCCAGACACAGAGCTATCACTTTACACCAGCATAAATAACCCCCTGTAGGTATAGCTGAAAGGCTGCGAAGGGCACTGGGACATACTGCCTCATTTAGAGGCTCACATACCATAGTAGAAACAGTATGAGCCACCATATAGAAACCAACGTGTGTACCACCAATAGACTATTGATAAACACAACCCTAACAACACAGGGCTTTTAGATGACCTGACAAGCAAAACAGAAGTGTTTCCAGCTATATCTGTGTATAGGAATGTGAAGAGTAATGTTCCCCACCTTAGTTGATTGCAAACCTTCTCCATTTTCCCTCTCCCCTATTGCATCCCATTTCCAGAAGGAACATGGGGACTTACCATCAAGGCCAGTGGTGTCTCCTTGGAAAGCATAGCAAAATAAAATACAAAAGTAAGCCCACATACAAGACTTTTTTTTCCTGTTAATTATTCTCCATAAAGAGATACTGAAAAACCTTTTTCTATGATGTAAGTGGTTGTATATATAATGTACCATACATTAAAGGATTACCTTTTACCTAGAGGATGGGCAAAACCCTTTTGAAAAATAAATGAATGCAATATCTGATCCCTAGTAAAGTGTCTAATCATCCCGTTCATATTTTATTTTCACTTAAGGAAATGTTCTATTAATAAAATAAATATGAATTGGAACTTGCAAAGAGCATGCAAACTTTTTTCTCTCTCAACTATGCTACTGGCATGCTACCAATCCCTGTGCATACAAATCATAAAATGGGAGAAAGAAATCGTTAAAATCGTAACAAATAAGGAATGTAAAATCTGCAAGAGCATGATATGAAAAAAACATGTTACTTAAAAAAAGCAGAGATCAGTACATTATCTGCATTTGTATTAATAATGTTTAGTAATGCTGAACCAAATCCAGGCAATAAAATACAGTTTGTAATGTTAAAAAAGGAGCTCAATGATCATTATATACAGATTAGGTAGATTGCTGTCTGTTTTAATGGTCTTGAGATAAAAAGAACACCCACTGTACAAAAAGGTAAGTAATCACACAGTGGCTTCAACTCCTTCTTTGTTGTAGCTTCCTAGTCCGTTTTTAATGGGGAGTCTCACTTCAAAAATTGGGTAATAACATCAGCTTCTGCTATTTTTCCAATTTTGAGTTCAACAATTTCCCAAATCATCTGCTGTCAGAAAGACTCACACATTCTTTGGCTCTCCTTTCATTTGGAGCCACATTGCATACAAAGGGAAAAATAGAATGCATTCTCAATTGTTTCTGCAAGCTATAATCCTTGGAATGAGATCTAATGTGTTTAATGTGCATCGTTTCACAGCCTTCTACATATTTTTCTCTCTCACTAGGGGGACAGATGAATACTTACCGGCAGAATCACAGGCGGTTCCTCGGTGAGCAAAGCAACGTAAAGCAGACATTAGTAGAGGTGATATGGGTTTCTGTTTGAATGTATAGGTTATTGTCTGTTCCGATTAAAAACCTATATTTAGAAGGGCAGTCTTTAAACATCAGTGATTTCTCAGCGAACACTCAGAGGGTATGTATCACACAGACAATAAGACCATTCTTTGTATTCTTAGAAAAATAAAATGTCGCAACATGAAACTACATTATATAAACAAAACCTGGATTCAGAGTACACAGCCATAATCGGACTATTGTAAAACTAATCTAATTCAAATATAATAGTCTTACAAAAAGACCACCACTCTCTCTTCTCTTGTTGTTGGAGTGTGTGTGTGTGTGTGTGTGTGTGTGTGTGTGTGTCTCTGGGATCTTCTCCTCCCTCCCACTCCTCTGGGGAGCTGCAGTGGAGAGTGTTTGTTCTGGCCTGCGAGACTCTTATGCATTGTGCAGACAGCTGGCTGGGAGGGGGTTTCTCAGCTGGACATGAAATACACGCGCTAGGCTGTCAGCACCTGGACCAGGCAGCACACACCCACCTGCAGTACCCACTGCCAGACACAGGTACCTCTGCAGAGGGCCACACACACAGTCTCCCCACCAGCTGCTCTGCAAAGACCAAAGTCTCATCCCTAACCTGACCTGAATTCTCACAAATATGCGTGTGTTTCTGCAAGTGTTGAAATGACTCAAAACTGGTGTGTGGGCTGGACGACAATGTCTCTGCCTGTGATTTAGGGTGGGGTATGGATGAGGCACTGTCGTGTACAACATGCTCTCACCTCGATCGCATCTTTAAACTCATCGTCGGGCTCGGCCTCCTCCGCTTCCTCGACGCTCCCGGGCGAGAAATCCTGCATACGGACAAACAAGCAGACCAGGCTACATAAACCAGAAGCAATTGTCCTTCCAATCATTCAGCTCTGACCACGGTCTAATCAATAACTTGCTCCATCGCTGCACACTCTCAACAGCAAGCTACACATTCTTCAAGTCAATCATTTTGGCCAAAGTGGTACTAATTAAAATGTTGGTTTGAAAACAGCTTTGCAAAGTCTCTGAGCACTAGCCGCATTCACACAGTGTTACAGAGACGCACTGATTCCACGGTTACTGAACTGGAAAGCTCAATTCTCGAATATGGCAGTTCCCTTCAGTGGCTTCTGGTTGCTGGTGGTCTCCAGATGTCAGCCTCACTGATGTTAGTGTCAGCCTGGTGTCACATCTGCCCAAAGTCCTGCTGGCGGCACATCTGCACACATCTACATCCCAGCTCTGGCCTTGGTGTGGGTCCTGAGAGCGCAATCATTTTCTGTAGTGTACCCAGTGTGCACAGCTGCTGGGGTTTGTTGAGCTGCAAACACGTATTTACGGTTTAAACCGATTTCTCCTTCCAGCAAAATTCTTTCGAAACCACGCTTCTCAAGAGGCTTTGGAATAAACCAGAGTACATCACCACATTCTTCAAAGGACTAGTGTGTTAACCGAGCCTGGCTCATATGCCAAATCCCATGACCGACTGTTTTCTCAATTTGTAAGGGGAATGTTTACAAGACTTTTAAAAATTAACTATTAGAAATACTAATAAAATGTACACACACACTGTCTGCATTGTCTTTTAATGAGCTTGCCAAGGATAATTTAGCTCCTGGGCTACCTCAAAAAATACGAATCGTGTGTGATTTTTTTCCAGAGTATGGCTATAATGGCTGTGTGAAATGCCATATTGTAAACTAAATCTTCTGTTGCATTGCAAGCAGGCTGCGAATCATCAAATCCAGAGAGAAACTTAATGAATATATATTTGAAAACAGCATCTACGCTTTCTTCCTTGAAAAAAATGTATGAAAAATAAAGTGATTCTGCTTTCATCAAATACAAAGGGGAACTGGACTATACATTTTGAATTTAAAATGCAAAGTGTCTCTATGCTGAGCCAATTTTGGTAGGATTTATACAGACCGATTAATTATTGGATATTATAAAAACGTGCAATAATATAAATAAATAAAATCACAGAATAAAGCACTCCATAATTGTAAATAAAATGTCTCTCCTCATCTAATTACTGCTATCAAAATATTTGCCTAACCCAATTAATTTTGGTAATTCACATCATATTTGGAAACAAATAGGGGCTCCTATATCAAGCCAGTCAACATAGTATGTATTCCTATGGTACAGCAGAATGTCAATAGGCTTTGCTGGCTTGAAAGAGTTGTGCTTCTGAAGGATGTGCGTCTGTTTATGTTTGTGTTTCATCTGGGTGGATTTCAAGTGTTGTCAGCTGAAGAGTTTTAGCTCTGTCTAATTATCATTGGGAAAATAAACAGTAATTGAAAACAAACACTGGAATACACTTTTTCCAGCTATAAAAAGAGCACAAATACAAACTGAGAGGGAAACTTCCCTGGCAAGTTTTTTGGCTAGTAAATACTAATTAGATTGTAATTGTTATATTTTTCTGTTAATAACTTTTGTTATGTCCACATGTGAACTTGATGCCTTCTAATTTACAAACAACCCAACTGGGAACTATCTGACAAATCAGTGATGTAGGTCTCCACACTGCAGAGTGGAAAGACAATCCTTAGACCGCAATACTACCACTCAAATTAAAAGTATATTTTTTGAGAGAAAACGTTGTCACAACCTCAGCTCCCTAGATTCAGCTCAATATTTCAGTTTCTAGCCAAAGAAAGTTTTGATATAATAAGAAAGCCTGAAATAATTTGAGGGAAGATATACATACTTTGAAGGATGCAGAAACTATTAACTTTCTCTCCTTTTAATCGAGTAATGTGGAACTAATTAAGAACATTCAAATACCAAAATGAAATGAGAAGGCCTTTATGATTTACAACTGTTGTTATGAAATGGCAGAGTTTTAAGGAAAATTCTGAGTTCCAATTCAACAGGATAGAGACCTAGGTCACATATTTAAAGGATTTAATCAAAATCACACTCCTATCAATCATGTAACAGCTGAAAGAATGAATCATCTTGCTTTTTATGTGTGTTTGTGAAGACTAGTTTAAGAGCCCGTTTCATCAGCTTTTAGGTGAAAACCATGTACAGCACAGATTCAGTTAGGCTTCTAGGACGTTTGGGAATAAACGTCCTCAAGACCCATACAGAGTCTGGTTTCCCATGCACCTGAGCACTTTACAACCTTACTGAAATAATTATTTCCTTAACTGAAACCGATTAAACTCTGCTCCACACTCTTAAAACCGTTGATGATTTAAAGAGACCTCTAAAACCTGCTAGACTGCACTCCTTGAGGACTGGAGTTTGGAAGGCCTTGCTCGACTGTTTCAATGTTTTTAAAAGCACAGAACACTATAATTATTGTAACAGTGAAAGGTCCTGTTCGAGTGACGTTCGTAAGACAACTAACTCAATGCGTTTGTTTGATGGACCATATTTCCATATCCTGGATACAGGGAGAGGAGGAAAAAAAAATCTAGAATTCTTAGAATGGCTTTAAAAGCTGCAACAAATGTATTTTACTCTGTGCTCAGGGTGCTGCAAGACAATCGATCCAACAGTGTGACTGCGCTGCCCCCGGCCCCACCACTGCTATCCCATGCTGGTTATTTACTGCCCAGTTTGCTGGTGTGGACAGCAGGAAGGAAGGACACACCAACCTCTGGGGAATACCAGCTGAGCTTGTGCTGGGGTCTGCCCTGCTGCGGGAAGGTAATTGCAAGGTTATTTAAACTAAGTGATTTCACTCGAGCGCCACTTGAATTCTAACACCATTAATACGGCTGCTGCGGTGGCAGGCTGTAAATCAAGCCCCAGTGGAGGTTCCTGCTCACACCAGGTTTTTTTCACGCTCCACACTCATTCGAAAGGGGAGGCTTGCCAATCCAGCAAAAGTTGTACCACTCACATTAAGACACTAATGGCAAAACCGAGCAGAGGTTCAACATCATACAGCAATGAATTCCACACCAAGCACTCTCTCGGTGACAGAAACTCTTCCTTAAGTGTAAGTGTAAAAATCCCAATCATTTATACATCCCCATTCTGCTCAAAGAACTGCTGCAGTCAACCCATCTACTTCCTAATTTACCATAAAGAGTGCTTTGCTTTCACAGTCATATTTCAAATTCTACAAAGTGCCACGCAGAGCTGCCCACAGAGGGCTGGCCCTGGCCGGGACTGCTCACCTCTACGCTGGTGGGAGTTGGAGTGCGGTCCACAAAGCCTTGCTGTTCTGGCTCCAGGTTTTCAGCCTCTTCCTCTGTGGGTTTGAGCCGGCCCTGATGGAAAAACTCCTTGAGCTCCAGGACAACTGCAGGGTGGACACAGACCATCAGTGTTATATACCCTGCCTGGATCACACAGCGCACTGCAGAGAGGTACAACCAGGCCCTGTCTTGGCATCGGGCTGGAAATGACATGTAGCCCTTGGGTGGCTTGAGAAGAAAGAGAGCATAAATAAAAATCAATATGTGTGGCCTAATCCTGTCCTCCTACTTATGCTGCTGCTATGGCTTAGTCCACTTTATCACACATATCGTATCATATTACATGCGTAGTTTCACCCTGCTGAACAAATTGACTATTTTATTTGATTTAAAACTAGAAAAAGAAAAATCACACCAAAGACCTATTTTCTCCAAGATTACCCCATCAACCCTGAAACAAGACAGAGGTCTGACCCACTGGGATACAAGAGCCTCTGGGACTGACAAAGTCTCACCCCATGCCTATAATCTGCTTCACAGAGCCCAGCGAGGAGAGGGCAATAGCGAGGAAAGAATAGCAAATGCCTGTGTCAATCATTGGCTTCAGGAAAAAAGCTGTAAAGAATTCCCAAGAGAAAAAAACAAGTTCAGGAAACTGTGGCTACTGAAGTAAAGGGGGTGGGGGGGTTCATAGGTAACGAAGCTCAGCGGCTTTAACAATATACAGTCTCCTTCCACCTGTTGAACCATTCAGGGTTTTCCTGCTCCCCGAATCTGCTTTCCAGAGAGTCTCGTTGGAGAGGAACATTCCCCAAATCACAAATGTAATTAGCCTATGGACCAGAATGGAAGGAGCAATGGGGGAAATGGACACCGTTTAGGTTAATAGAAACACAACTCCGTGCAAATTGTTCATGTCTGTGTTCTCTGCAGCATCTCCATTCATTTATTTTGCGCTTCTGCCGACAATAATGTAGAGTTGGAGGATGACTGCGTGAGGTTTTAATGCAAATTAAGCACTGGATACTCGTAACACACACACAAAAAAAAACCTACAGAAACATCAACAATTAAAGTCCTTATCAAAGTCCCACATCAAAGTCCTTATCCAGAACTACTAGTTGCACGCACTGGCAATCATCAAGCATACCTGTGTATGTATAAACAACCACATTCAAAATAAAATAAAATAAAAACATGGACCCGAGATCAAGGAAACATGAGAGAGAAATTGAGCAAGACCTCCTGTGATCCTGCAAACCATCTCATCTATTAAACTATTGAAGCCTTCAAATTACCATACAATCTGCTGTAACTACATTAACTTCCTGTCCCAGTTTGCATTAACACTAATCTGAGGACGTTTAAGTGGATTTTAAGCCGCAGTCTGCTTCTTCCAAATAAAACAGTGTCTGTATCCATTGAGAAAATCATTTGACTTTGAAAATTCAAAAGAGACAATTTTAAAACTTACGTCTGGAAGCAATTGCTTCAACAGATACAGGGGACAGAGATCCAAAAATAACTTAAAAGCCAAGTCATTTGAAGGTAGTATGTGGGATCAAATAGACTGCAAGCATATCCAAAATGTGAATATGTTGTAAGGGCTTCGGTTACATGGGGAAATTAGGGGGGATTGTAAAATAGAACAAACGAATTCTGTCTGCAGTATGAAATACAGACTCGTCGAAAGCACACCAGCGCCTCCTGGTGACAAAGAAGGCGAACTACCAAAGTAATGAATAAAATAAAGTGTCTCACGAGGGACATTTGCATGTAGACATAATGTACAAAGTAGAGAATTGTGTGAACAACATGATTACTCCCCCCGCCACCAGAGACACACGCACCTCTACAGAACTCTCTGTTCCACAGGAAGAGGGCGCTGTTGACAGCTGCCAGGACCCAGCACAGGGGAGCAATATACACCAGGCACAGACCTGTGAGGAGACCGCCGTAAAACCTGCACAGAGAGAGAGAGAGAGAATAAGTCTAAAATGGAGCACCTGGGTGTAAGGGGCTACATGTTAAGATGTTTGGTATTTTTCCTGTTATGTTTTTCAAGTTGGACATGAGCCAATGCCATTGTAATACTCACAGAAAGGAGGCGCTGTGGTCCTCCCAGTAAAGTACTCTGTACATGGACTCTGCTGACTGACAGGCTTGGGACAGGATCTCATCCAGCTGCACCAACCTGCATTGACAATAGCCCTGTAACTGTGAACACACTGCACACCCAAAATACACACCCCACTTACACATCTCCAAGAGTTAACAGAGACAGTGGGACAGGGCAGTGTACTCACAGGCCCTTGACCTCCAGCATGGCCTCCTGTCTGGACAGGTGTACAGTCTGCAGATCTCGTTTCTGCACCGCATGGTGTCTCTTCCTCTGCAGTGCCGGCTCGGGGGCCTTGTCCTGGGAACAGTCCTGAAGGTAACCCAGAGCAGCTGGGGTGGAGATACCCAGGAGGCACAGGGAAAACCAGGCCACTGCAAGAGACGTGCCCAGATGCCCTTTACCAATAAGTAGCTTTCAGGTTTCATCAGATTTTAATTGTGCTTTATCATGATTTATGTGCACACCATAACTGCAGCTCAAGTACAACTCGGATGACCTCCAATTCTCTTTCTTAAAAAAAGGTCCAAAGGCATGCAAGATAAAGCTACTACATATCTGATGTGCAACTGTCTCACCTTCACTCAAGGTAAGAAAGAGGATGTTGAGCAAGATACAGCAGAGCAGCGAACAAACAGGCATCTTCCACCTAGAGATATACAATGCCAGGGGAGAAACAAAACATTATACAGCAGCACCTCTTTAAACTTTTTAAATTACTCCTTTCAATCTGCCATCTTGCTTACCTCAGAATGTACTTCATCAGCTCCCAGGTATCGGTCAGAGGCTCCAGGAAGATCCCCATCCTCTTGTAGGAGATAACCATATTGAAGAGGTCGAAGGTTAATACTTTGGGGCTGGTATATTCAGACAGCTCCGAGACCCCTACATCCTTCTGGGGCAGCTCTGCCAGCTCTGCCCGCTCTCCTGCCACAGTAACGCCCTGTGACGGCTCTGGGGACGCCACAGCTCCAGACAGCATCCTGCCTGTCAATGAACAGCACACGGCCATTTAGGCAAACCTGTGACATTAGCAGTTTTGGTCCTTTAAAAACATTTCAGTGTAAGAGATTGGTTCTTAATGTATTACACACAGGGTCACATGTGCAGTCAGCTTAAAATCTTACCGATATGAATATAATATTATTGGATAGGCCTTCTATTCAAATTTGTAAATGGACATTTTACCACAATTATTCTAGATATTAAAATGTTATTAGTTTGTTTTGCATGCATTTTAGCGTGGGAAATAAAAACCTTTATTTTTTTTAGTGCCATCTGCTGAATGTCATATTCACTGAAAGCAATTATCCTCTTCATTCAAATATTTTAGGACGACTTTCTAGGTCCTGTTCCAAAATACTCCCAGATGACCTATGTTTTCTGCCCGTAATGTGTGCCTTTAATATACGTTTTTGTATGTGCATGTATGTATCTATATTGAAATCGAAAAAAGCTTAACAACAGTATAAGAATCATGTTGTTGGCATTTCCTGGAACCGGTATTAGCATTTTCGTATTTGTCAACATTTCAAATAAACCTGTAACTAAGTGACTTATTATGACAAACACAGAACTTGTCCCATTAAATGTTCTAGTCGTTCATATAGGCAATTTTCTATAAAGAAAAGGAAAATGCATGATGTTTTTCGGTTATTTGCAAGTGCTACAATATCACTTATAAAGACGGCAGTGTACCTGAGCTGTAAAGTGGATATCCTATTAGTTTTAAGTAACTGAATTTGTCATTAGTTGCCTCACCTTGGCGTACTTCACTGTTATGAATCGATTAACAATGTTTAATCAGCTGACTTCAGTTATTCCTCCAAACCTTCAGGTTAGCAAACAGACATATCAAATCGCATTCGTGCAGCTTCCGCAATCGACCTGCAGGGATGATAACAGAGCGCATCGAACTCAGGCACCGCAGAGGATGGCAGAGCGCATCGATTAGACAGACGCGCACATTGCGTGGTTCAGACCAAAATAATATGAACTTGTGAATGTGAACTACAATCTGAAGCATCTTTGTCTTAGTGTCCTTAATTGTCTTTGTCTGCATGTGACTGTACATTTTGCGTCATGTATTACAAATTAAATATTCGTTTTGTGGTAGTATTCAGGAAGGTATCAGTGATAGCCTTTAGGTTAGTCTAGCTACTCGATATCTGCAGACATCTGACTGTGAGGAGATTATACACTTTGTTATAAGGTGTAATTGGTTTATAATGCCAGAAAAAATGTATTTCTTATTATCTATTAACCTTGTTGCGTTAAAAAAATCTGATAAAACAGAATAACTTGTTCGAATTCACTGATTAAAAAAAAAAAAAAAATACCACCAGATGGTAGCATCTACCAGCATCTAGCAGCCTGCAGATTCCTCTCATTTATTTCAGATGAACAATTTAGAACGATCTGAAGCCCATCAGATTCCACATTCTTTGACTGTATCTAGGGAGATTAAGGATACATAATATAAACTAACGGACAACATTCAAACTTAAAAGGAAACAGATTCTCTATGTATTTGTGTTCATATAATGTCTACCACAAAGTTATAGGAATCATTGTTACCTCCTCTGTGATTGTAATAATCATACTACTTTGTTTGTGTCAGAGTCTCTTTGCACATTTAGAATCATATCTATTTTTTAAAAATGGTCTGATCTGGACCTTCCAAATGGAGTAGTTAAGCAAGTTTATTCTTAAATTCATGTCTTGAGTGAGTGAAAAACACATTTACAACACTAGGGTTTTCTCATTCTAATGATGCAAAACAGACAATATTGTGAGACACAGATCTGATGATCTAGATGCCCTTGAATGTAACCCATAAAGACTTGCTTAAAAATTGGACCCTGCAAAACCAATAAATTCTGCAGTTACAGTTTGTGGGAGAAAATGGGCAGTCAGCACAACGGGCTGAAGTCACTATATGTCATCTGGGCAGTTCTAGCTGGCTACTCCACTGAGCATGAGAGAGGAACACTTAAAACTGCCCCTCTGTCTCTCTGCCAGCCTGTTAGATGGTTAAATTGACTAAAATGTGCACTTCAGAAGAAAGTTGAAGTTTAGATTGTGTCATTTTTCTCTGCATCAATCCAAAAAGACAACACTGGGCCTAGAGACAGTTACATAGACATTCAAAAAAATTAACATACCTTTGCTTTAGCACATGAGGTAACTGATTTTGTGCTTTAATACCAAATCTTCCAAAAGGGAAAGCCTATCAATTTTTTCAGATAAGTAGAGTTTATTATTCTTCACATAATCTTAAAGCTCCTGCTTGATACCGGGGTCAGATATATCTTGCCCTTAGACAAGATCCTAACACATTCCATCGTAGATCAATGGGGTTAAGGTCAGTTATTTGTGCTTGTTGAAGAAGGTCAGGCATGCTTTTTCCTGATGATCATTGATTTCATCTGCCTGCAGTAAACAATTATAAGATTCCATCAGTATGGTATCCGTGATGTGATATTTTATTGAGTATACACTTTATATGTCCTACAACAATTAACCTGAATATTATAAATTAAGCTGTAGGCTTGTACTGATGATTAAGCTAAACATTAATCTCTTTATTGCACCACAGAGGTAAGCTCTTAACAGTTGCAATCAGGTAAAACACATTATACACACAACTGACAATGCTCTCCAGAATTATTTGTCAGTGGCCTAACACTACTGCAGCAAATAACACTCCATTAATTGTTTTTTTGTGTGCTAGGACTTATGTTATGCAGTAGAAGACAATACTGTCCATCTGTAAGAACTCACTATAAACTGCCTGCTTGTACAATTCCCTTTATTTTTTCTTTAAAGATAAGTCACAGATATTTGCCGTGTTGCAACATAATTATATATATGGAAATGAACCAGGAAAACAAAAACAAATAAGCAAAACCTCCACTGCAGTTAACTAAACAAGCTGAAAGGGTTTGAAAGGAAATACATTGCAGTGTGTGGGTCTTTATATGTCATCAGATGCAAAGCCATTCACACGTCACACAAAGCAGAGGCAGCCCCACTGTAGCTGGGTACAGGGGGCATGCAGATGTCATGACCCCAAGTTCCACGGAGAAAGCCTGGTCCCTAGAGTCTGATTCTTACCCACCATGCACACGGCTCCATTGTAAAGCAGAGCTCCTTTGAGAGTAAACTGAGCCATCCGCTCTGGCACAACTGAACGAGCCCCGGAGATGATGATTAAATTGGACTTGTAAACCTAATAAACGGCTGGAAACGAAAATCGATCTATTAATTTGATACCGGCAGTGTGTTTTAGCCTAAAGGCAGTCAGCTATTCCAATTCATACAGCCGGCTGTTTGGAGGACAGCAGAAACAGGAGGGGCTTTTATTTTCTAGCCTTCGTCAGCAGCCTAATGAGCTCTTTTTCGGGAGTGGGGATTTCTGCAGCAGGCAGGCTGTGCTAATGAAGTCCTGTCTGACCTCGAAGAACTGAGCTGGCATTGGCAGCACCTGCTCTCTGTCAAAGCCGCCAGATTCAACCGCCAGCCTGGAAAGTGTCCTCCAAGACGCTGGCCCTTTTCACTGCAGGGTCATGTGACTGGAAGTAATAGGGGCTTTGGAAGAAGTTATAGCAAAGGAAATAAATTCATATGGGCACAAAGTAGACGATACATGACCTTGAAATTACTCAATTTACTCAATTTACTTAAAAAGCATAGATTTAGATGAGAGGTGTTATCCTGATAAATTCAACACAAACTCCTCTTATACTAATTGATTATCAACCCAACAAGTTACTTTATTGACGTTTATCTGATGAAATGCCTGCTCAGAAATCACATTTTCAAATTCGGGCAACTGAAAGAGCTGCTGTTTCGGTCACAGTGGAAAATCCTTTTATTACCTCCATAAGTGGCTTTTTCGCAGGTACATACAGTGCCCTTTTAAAAAATGCTGTGCTACCTTTATCGTTTATGAAATACCGAAAAAAACAACAGCAACAACAAAAACACTGATTGTATAGAAGTAAAAGTAAACAAGAATCCCAGGCATCTAGACACCCATGTCATAAAATGCTTCAGCTGTATAAATTATACTTGATAGTTATTAAGCTGTTTAATTTGGACCTCTTTCCACAAAGATTTAAAACTAGTGAAATGCAACAAGGAAGTGCATGGCTATGGCTGTCCATTAAACAAATTAAACTTAAAAAAAGCCCATGTGTTAAAAGCTCGCTGTAGCAAAGTGATGTGTCTGATTTAAGAGCATACGCTGCACCCAAACAGACATGTTATCCTTAATTTTAAACACAGAATCATACATCTTCAGTGGCACTACAGAACCCAGGGCTGGTGCGCTGGCATTTTGATAAATTGGCCTCTTCAGTCTTGTTTATAATTCGTATTGTTTTGTGCTAGAACTGTCTAACTTTGCCACTGAAGACAGCTGTCAAAACCACTAAAAGACATATAATGGGCCCCGTATTGTACAAGCCGAATATACATCAACAACAGGAGCAACAGTTGTAACAGTCTGCTGGAAAAAGAATACCTTCTATAATAAGAGGCTGAATTGTGAATTGAACACTGATGACACACTAATAGAAGCCTTTTAAATTCCTTACAGATGTCAAATACCAAATAAATACAACAATGTGGATAATAAATAAAAGCTTTTATTATTCTAGTATTTACATATCCAGTGTTAATGCACAAAACCAATATGAACACATTTTATATTTTAAAGGAAAATTAATGGAGCAAACTCAGTATTTATTTTTCAGGTTTATTTAAAGTAATGTTGACAGGCTGTTATGTGTTTCTGGCAAGTGGTGCTATTGCACAAATAAATGGAACCTCTGCCTTGACTTTTATTTTTATCCGTGGATGTTTTCCAATCATTAGATCAGCACCGTACTTGTGGCATACAGCATGTTTATCTTGACTATAATAATAATTATTATTATTATCATCATCACTATAATAATAACGACGTAAATTGACTGTTCACCTTTGAAAGTAGAAGAGTCTCAGTGCTTGCCTTTTTGACTTATGTGCAAATTAAGTCTCTTTGGACCCCAACCTAATTTCCCTATATTACATGTTAGATCAGAAATTCAATTTTCTCGGCTGACATCATGCGCTCCTCTGTCTATTCTCTTTGAGGAATCTTGGCTCCCTTTCCGCTCTCACTAGGTGACAAATATTGTCTGCTCATATTGATTTCAAAGCAAGGAATCTTGAGTAGCCTATATTGTTGCATTTGTCAATGAGTGGAAATACTGTGGCATCCAAGCCAGATTCCAAACATCTCATCAATATTTCTGTCTATTCCCCAGTATCATTCTCCAAGTCTTGTCAGTTCATAACAGGAAGACATCTGTGTAATTTGATATGCGGATTGCCCCTATTTCTATTTACAACATACGTGTAATGTCTTCCTTTTTTTTTGTTACTATTATTATTTTTTGGATACAAGCTCCATATTCTTGATGACTAAAAGACCAGCATTTATTTTTCTAGGTCAGTAGGAAACATTCTCACAAAAACAACACTATTCCAGTTCCTTCTCCTAACAGATTCACCACCAGAACCATATATGTTGGTATTTTTCTACTAGCAGTAATGTGTTATCTATATCCTGTCCCTACACTTGCTCAGGAAAATGCATATTGTGCATCCCTGTATTTATAAGACACTGTCATATCCTCACACGGCAACAATAATCATAAATGAGAAGCACAAAATGCAGCCAGATACAATGGCATTTTTAAAACCATTCTACACAAATGACCTTTAATTTAGGCAGCTAGCACAACCACTTTATAATCTATAATTGATTTGAGATTGATCATAAAAATAGTGATGCTAAACAATTTTATTACCTCTAGCAGAGCATCAGATAAAGCTTTATGTGGAGAAAAAAAAATCTTTAGCCATCTGAAACCTGATATAAATCTCCCCCCCACCCCCTCTCTCTCTCTCTCTCTCTGTGTGTGTGTGTGTGTGTGTGTGTGTAGCCTACTGTACATTTACACACATCACACAATCAGTACTGATTTGTGCCACACCGGGTCTATTCTTATACCCAAGCATGCCTGTAAATGTGTGGTTGTAAAAATAAAATTAAAAAAAAACGTGTTTATGTCTTCTGCTGCTGTATGACTGAACCTTCCCAAGATAGCTATTCTGCATATGCTGTCAGTTACCAGCGAACCGGTGGGTGTACTGTACTGTATATCTGTTTCCCACTATACGTGTTGTGTCCCTGACGTCTCTCTCTCTCTCTCTCTCTCTCTCTCTCTCTCTCTCTCTCTCTCTCTCTCTCTCTCTTTCACTCTCGCTCGCTGACTCGGTGTTTGTTGTGAAACAGAGGCAACGCAAGAGCTGCTGCGTCTCCGTGTGAAGTGAGCGGAGCCGGAGCCCTTCTCTGCTGGGTTCCCATGTCTCCAGTGTCGGGAAGAGAGGAGAGGTGGCAGGACCATCCCAAATTGTGACTTGATGGGACAGATGAGGGGAAACCCGAGCAATAGCACCAGTTCAATCAGCACACAGCACGCCTGTCCTGGAAATCCCGTGCACTTGGCAGAGGCTACAACATCTGAAAACTGCCCCAACAGCAACAAAACCGCAATCAACAACTTTTTTGGGGAGGATCCACGTGTATGCATTGTGATCTCACCTCGGCAGCGCGGATTGGGATTGGGGACAGTGGGCTTGGTGGCTCTGAAGTGACTGCTGAGCAAAGTGCGGAGGTGAGTCGGGATGATGCGCTCCTGCTGCTGGAGCTGGAGGAATGAGGATGCGTCAACGGTCCAGGTTGGACGGCTGTTGCAAGGCGTTGGTTGTGGGAAATATAAAAAGAAACGGTGTATTTTCTGCTGGTTAAACTACTAGTTAGCTATCCTAACAATGCGGTTTGAATAAAACAAACAAAAAAATGTGGTGGCAGCATTTACATTTGTAAGCCTGTTGTTGGATTTGAGTGACAGCTCCTCTGCCGCTGAAAATGAACGCACTAGCACTGCAATAGCCTGCAAAGACTGGGGTTAAAGTTGTGTAGCCCATATTGAAGTGGGAAGTTTTGTTATTGATACTATTTTTGGTTTGTTTGTTTTATTTTGCTTTATTTGTATCCTTAATTGAAGTTTCAAGATTACACCACTAGAAGACTTTGATCATGTTGTGAACTATGTGAACTATGTAGCAAAATGCATGTTGCAACCTGAGGATAGTAGTTATTCTTATAACTGTGGAAGTGTGGAAAGGGGGTGTCGACTATATTCACTTATTATGGGATAATAAAGTGGTTGTGGTCCATTTGAGGCAGGTTGTATTTCAGATAAGTGCTATGCTGTGTAGGCTACATACTGAACAACATAGCCTATACTACTTTCTATTTATGCGTTTAAAACCATGTACAGTAAAGCTTTGGTTTCTGGACCCAATGCGTAGCTCTAGGACAATGCGAGTTTTAGTGTCCATCATTTTGAATGTGAGATCAGTCTTCCAATCAAAAACCATCCCTCTGGACAGTGGACTATTCTCCCGGCTGCAGGATCTGTAAGGAGTGTGCAGAGGTTAGAGTTCATTGCAGACCCCCAACTATGACCATCCCCTAATCCAAAGCAAACTCCACACCCATGAGCAGGAGCATCACACGTTTGCATGGTCTGTCCAATCGCTGCTGGCAGATGAAATAGTGTATCTGCCAGGTTTTGTCCAATAATGTGTAATGCACTTTGTTATCTTTGTTTAATTGAAGACCAGATAACATAATTGGAAACACCTACAAAGTATGAAGCCTACTTATTTATTTATATTAGTCAAGCACATTACCCACACTTTCCCAGTGCTTTGTGTGACTGCAGAATAAACAGATATTCTTTTTAAACTTTGATGTTCATTTGCCTCCAGTCTCTGTACATTGTCTGACTGCGTCTCCTGTTGCTGTCAATTTATTATTGCATTCGCCCTGGTGAAGGACAACTAATAAAAGGGCTGATTCCAATAAATGGCCAATGACCCTGGGCCACACACTTATTAATATACTTGAATGCAGAAAGGCTAAAAGAGCTCATCTGCTTATGTCCACCTGCTTGACTGTGAGCATTGGTGAGGTGATGTTAATACGAGACGCATGCATTTTATTTAACCATCCTTTTGTGTACATAGAGTGCATTATTTATCCCACTGGCAAATTTTTCATGCTACAAATTTCAAAGTACCATCTCTATTTATTTATTTTTGGTCATGAATCCAGAAATGGCTGCCCATGGCAACTAATATATGAAAGTGCATTTTGAATTATTTTCAGCTTGCTGCTGCTGCAGGGCGTCTGGTTTAAATAAAGTCCTTATAGAGTCTGGGACAGGTACCAGCAGACAGTGTAAGTTTGAACTGGGTACAACATTTTTCTGTATTGAAGTACGACATTAAAGGTGACATTTACTACAGTGGATAGCTCAGTTCAACAATACTCACATTCCAAAATATGTAGTTTTTCTCTATATCCTCCTCAATACCTATAGTTAATTAAATAGGTGAATTTCTCCACGTATTGGTCAACATTGGTCTTTCTTTTCAGTGAGGAAGAATTGGATGTATCCCGATATTATTCACTAATATTGTTTGTCAAGCTTTACTTACTTAACCCCATCAGAGGTAGTATATGTTCAAGTGAATTAACTTATTTAAGATTAAGGGTGCCAGCACTTTTACCTGAAACTACCCTTCACCGTCTGCCTTTCCAACCATTAACACAAATTGTATTTAATGATGAAGGTTGTTCAGGGAGTGATTTACTCAATGGAGGACTAATATAATATTTTCTGACAGCATATATGACTGTCGGTCAGAAGGTGCAATTGATGATTAGAGTTTTCTATAAGAGTTTTGGTAGATGAAAGACACAACAGATGCACATTTTGAATTTTAAAGTATAAGTACTTCAGTAGCTTCAGGCAGAGTTAAAATCAGTACTGATGAATTTAACTATTAGTCACAAACTCCTGCTTTGTGTATTACTATGGATATGAAATGTATGGCACTTCTATTCAGTTAAAATTTCCCATATTCCCATGTCCGTATTGTGTATGATTTTTTTAGCAACTCAAATGTAACAACATAGTTAGATTATAAAACTACAAAGACCATTGAAAAGTAGCATATTAAAGCAAATACAGTATTTTCAAACACAAACGTAACATTTGTAAACAAGGCAAGAACATTTCTTGTGTCGTCTATGCTTTGGTTCACATCCTCTTCTTAAGTCATCTTTCTTGCCTTAGACTACTTTCCCTTGTGTTTTCAAGAACTATGTCATGTTTACCATGATGTATGATTAAAATGGTGAGAGCCTGGGTATTAAGTGTGATGATGTATTTGTCTCGCCTCTTTAATACCTCATCTTTGGCAAATTGCATTTCCTTTGAGATTCATTGTATATCTGCTCTGAGTGATGAACTCTGAGTGATGGTGTTTCTTTCTGTGTTAAGTTTATGATGCCTCATACTCCCTAATACTAATCACCCTGATGCGTTGAGTGTTGTATTATGATGATCAATGGCGCAGTAGTGGAGAGGGACAAACGATCACATGACTTCCCTAGACTTTGCTATGCTTTGCTAACGTAGGGAGAGTTTGAAATTAATAAGGAATTTTAATTCTTATTTGTGAGAGGATATACAATCTGACAATCGAAGCGCAAGAGATCTACAGTTGTGGGTTGGGTTTAGAAATAGTTACTGAATTAACATAATTATTCATCTAAGTGTTGTTATTAATCTCATGGAGGGCATGTCTCTTTACATTCATTTTGCCATGTGATCATAAATTGAGAACCTAGCAACACTGGTTAATGCATTGTTGAATATCTATCATTATAGAATAGTTTGACTTTTGCAAATCCACATATATCTGTTAATAGTTTTCTCCTCACTGATGTGACAGCAGTTATGGTATTAAGCAGACCTCCTACGTCTTATTATTTCAGTGATAAAAACACATAAGCTGTACAGCCAGGCCAATCTTCAAACCTCAGGTACAATCACAGCTGTATTACCTATCCCTTTGTCAAGCAAATAACGTTTAGCAACAAATGAGAATAAAGGAAATAAATTATGTTTGCAGTCCTTTGAGAATAACGACTCCTTTGGGATATTTTCCATTGCAGTCAAAAATAAAAATCCAAGGCTGGGTTTTATTTTGCATAATCTAGTCAGTTAAACATTCATGTCACACAATGTTTTTATGTGTGTGTGTGTGTGTGTTCTTTTCAGTTATTTTCCTATCTGTTTAGCATCATTATTATAATTTTTTACAAAAGGATACACTGGGAGATAGACGTTATTGTTGTTCTTCAGAGAAGTGTCTGACATGACTTCTGTCCTATTTTAGGCACAATAGCACCCCGATGAAAGCAGGTTTGGAAGGGTCCTGAGTCAGAGACAGGGGTGAGTGCTTCACTATAATGGAATTAATGAGAATAAATTCTGTTTTCAACTGTTATTGTTGTTGTTGCTCCAGTTTATATGCATATTCCTCACCAACACCAACCCCCCCCCACACACACATACACACATTAGCCCCTCCTCCATTTATTTTACTGATTTGAAAAACCAAATTAAGATTCCACTTCTTCTGTTTGCAACCCATGGGAGATCAGGAAGAAGTGGAAGTCATATTTTCCTGTAATCTCAGCATCCAGTCAGATCCCATCGAGGCCTGCTGAGGTTATAACCCAGGAGATCAGGTCTGACTCTACTGGACACCGACTCCGTACAGTGGCTGTACTGTGCTGAGATGGACGAACCCCAGCTGACTCTTACCTTTACCGGGGAGACTGACAATCCTGCATTGTGCAGGTTCAATGCCAGAATTGTTTTCTCGGATCATTTGGAACTTAATGCGGCATTGCCTCGAGCTCTTCAGTTCCTTCACACCTCACAGATCCTGCTGGTTTCAGCTGGTTTAAAACCATTAGGGAACCCCATTAAACAACAACCCCCAAAAATCTAATAATCAATTTATTTTACACACATCATATCACAAATATTTATCACACTGTTCATGGAGGTAAAATGTGGCAATTACAAATAGAAAAACATTAATAAGCATGCTGCACTTTGAAAGGGGTAAAGGGATGTTTAGCACTGTAAGTAGTCATGTATGTCTGAAGACAGCAGGATGAATGTCTCATCTCATCTCCCCCTGCGTCTCCCTGTGGACTCAGTGTGTTTCACTATAGAAATTATTCGAATCAACCTGTGTGTCATTTCTCCCACTTCATTACTTTGCTCGGTGAAGCCGCTATTCTCGTGGTTTCTACCGTGCCAGAACTAAAATGATCTTAATTCACGATTGCATGCGCAGTGTATTGGAATGTGCCACTGCAGCGTATTGACTACGTTCTGTAGCTGTTCGAGGGGAAGAGGTGTATATTAGGATTCATTTTAGTGTTTGTTTGTGTTGCCAGCTTAACCCTGAAATCAACGGGCTCTAAAGTAACATTTCACTCGCTCAGGGAGGTCTCCGGCATGATTAACAGGCTGAAGTGTTTTTTAACACAATTTCTTACAGTGACAGAGAGAGCTCAGCTGTTCCTCACAACAGAAGAGCAAGCGAAGCATCTGAGCTGCAAAGTTGCTAACAAAGACTTTTCTGATTGTCTTGGGTTTCTATAATGGAAGCTTATTAAGTTGCAGAAAGAATGTCAGAGTGTTAAAAGTGCAGCACAAGATGAATGGCTTTTAAAATATGTTTTATAACAATTACGAATTATTTATATAATTTTCCTTCACCTCCTCTTCTTTTTAATATTGCTTTCGAGGAGCAGCTGAACAAATGTCTGTAAAGTTACACAAGATGTACATTTATATATATTTAACTACTGGGTGAATATTTGTTCTGGTTTGTTGGGCACAAACTTTGATTTCCGTTCCTGAATTAAAAATACATGTAAAAAATAAAATAGAACAGAAAAATTAATAGTTGGCCTGTACTTGGCTTGAGCTGTTGGTGGTAATCAACCCATTTCCAGCTTGCATTTATTTTCAGATAACATCCAGTGAATTGTGAAATGGAGCAAGAAAGGAACCCAGAGGGAGGTGGTGTTTTTGTAGACTTCATAAACGCAAACTGAATAATGAATCAGGTCTAAACTGAATGAGGTCATACTGCCAAACATCTTAAGTGAGCTCCTCTCAGGTGGAGTATCGGAAAAGGTGTACGAGCAAATTTAAAGGACCGCTTTCAGGCGGCTTGGAAGGAGGCTGGAATTTGTGGTTGGCTGTGATTGCTATGTGCCTTGACATATTGTTGCTCACTAACTGGGTGCTGTGAATCGTGCTGGGAGGGATTTGGTCCCTTGTCATCCTTATCATCATTTTATTTTATACATTTCTGTTCATGTCAGAGTCGCTGTGAGGTGAAATACACATGATAAAATAAGTGGACAGTAGGGCTTTTCAAAAGGTTAAAAGGCAGGCTCTGCGGACCCACCTGTGAAGATCATAAATAGGTTCTGAGGCTTTATCTGCAAACAAGGACCTTATAAGGAAACTATCGTAGTCACTAAAATTATATTTATTTATGCGCTCATGTGTTAGTAGGAGTGATGTTTCAGTTCTGTTCCTTAATTTTAGTAACTTTTAAAACTTAAAAATGTCCCCTGCATCCAAATCATTGCTGCTATACATACCCCAAAGGAGAACTCTTCAGTCTTTCAGGATTTCAACACTTACCAGATCATAGAAAAGACTACATCTACAAGAGCACAGGATTTGTCTTCCCCACAGCAGCTTGGGTTATAATTGAGGCAGTGGTAGCATGGCTTCATGTTCACCGGGACACTTTGTGACGGGCAGAAGTAGCCTTTAAACGGAAAGACATTCACATTTTAATCAGGCACTTTATTGAAAAATTGAGTCCCAATGCAGTACAATAAAAATGTTATTTGTTTGCCATTAATAATACGATGAAGATGCTGTTTACCTCCCGTTAATTATTAATAAATTGTAAATGCCAAATGTAATATGGATAATTATGTCTGATCTACCCACTGCACACACTAGGGATGTAACTCTGCACTGCATTTTAGTTGTCTAGGACCTATATTGTGTATTGCTGTATATTGTAGGCCCTACTTTGCATGTATTGTACTGTACTATACTGTAAATCGTTTAAAACCAAACCAGCACAGGAATCTGCATTAATATGTAAATTAGTGACTTCATAATGGAAAATATTAGATGCTTGTATATACATTTTATAAAATAGCCTCAAGCATTTGATAACTACCTCATCTCTAAACAATCCGTGCATGAATAAAATATATTATTATTATTATTATTATTATTATTATTATTATTATTATTATTATTATTATTATTAATTTCTTAGCAGAAGCCCTTATCCAGGGCGACTTACAAAATATAAGGGCAATACAAAGTGCAATAATACAGTGCAATTCAAGGCATAATACATTTTACAAATTTAGAATTTACAAGAGTGTATACGAGATATACAGTAAACAACATATAAGGTCTTACATCCCAGATTGTAAAATAATATATCTTCAAAGATATGAAGAAAGACCGCAATCAACACCCCCGTCACCACCTGCCTCACCGCCTTTCCCCTATGGATTTCACATGTCAATCAATGACAAACTGCAGGATTGGACACATCTGACAGCCGACTGTCCTCGTCAAAGGAGATGGCAGGACACTTCATGCTCCTGGATCAGTGACTTGTGTTGCTATGTTTAATATGAGAAACTTGCTAAGGCCATTGCAATGAAAGATTCAATAACATTCCTGTATTTTCCATTTCACTTAACCTAACAAATAAACTATGCAATGCATGCAGACTGCGCATCACCAACAGAGAATATGTCTGTGATTCCAAGGCACAGAAGAACAATCTGTCTCTCTCACTGTGCTAACAGGTACACTCTGTATAATCCTCACTAATAAGCACAGTCTGTTCATCCTTATCTCTCTCAGTGAAGGAGGTCCTCCAGTGACCCGGCCTGTTGTTGAGGAAATCGTTCTAAAGACCTTAATGCTCCAAGTTATGAACAGAACATTGATCTCGGCTTGGAAACGCAAATGATTATATTTTGGTGGGAGAACAAAATGTGTAACGTACAAGGACTCCTTTTCAAAAGCAACACCCTGTGGGATTGAGTTGAATCTGACATCTTAAACACTTAAATTATTGAACTCTGCAGAGACACAAAGAGTTTAAACCTATTCATTTACATCAAAGGGGAACTGAGTATGGAAAACATGTTCCACGGTGCCAGATCCTTTTCATCTCGTTTGCAGAGATACATTTTTAATGTGCTCAAGGAGACGGCAGTGACAGCGCTCTCATGAACTTTGTAGTAGTGTTTCATTTTCATGCGATAGTTTGTAATCTTTGCAAGGTGAGGGATCTAATCAGGAGCTCCTGCCAGGAGGTTTAATATCCTCACCAGGTGTCCTCATAGATTGACACATTTCAGAGGATACCCTAAGGACAGCCAATCTATCTACCACAGCATGGGGTTTTCAAGCTTTTTAAACAAATATCAATTCAAAAAACAACAACACTGATTTTCAAAATAATTCCTTAAGCTGGACACACTCTAAATATTGCCCTTTTACAGTTTATTGTTTGCATTAGACAAATTCGATAATGTAAAGGTTAGGTAAACAGTTGGTGGTAAGTCAATGCCATAGAGGTTCTACCGTTGCAGTCAATAGAGGGTTAAAAATATCCCCAGACACCCCTGCTGGTTTTGTTGTGCTCCGGGTGTGACATTTGGTTGTCATTTAAGCCCACTCAGACATCTCACTCACTAAATAACACCTTGTTATGTCTGAATAGATCATTATCCTATCTTCAGATTTTATTGAGCAAGTTGTCTTACAAGAGCGGAGGTACTTCAAACTGCCATTCATCATCCAGGAGGAACGAACCACGGGGAGAGAGATATTTATAACCCGTGAAAACGCTCAGAGAAAAAATTAAAATTCTCCAGGATATTAAGCACCACATTTTGTGGAAGTTGTTTGATTTTTGTGTACTCAGAAGGTTTTTAGGATTTTCCACTGGAGTGAACGATAAAGGTTTTCGTTCCAGGTTGAGAAATTGATGTCCCTTGATGTAGGTTTGGATGAGATGACATGGCATTAGATCACCCCTTCCCCTTTACCTTTTAACCCTCCTTGCCAAGCTTTGTAGTTGACCTTAGAAAGGGTGGGATGTGCACACAACAAGTCTACAGGAGAGCCTGGGTCACAGTAACCCTTAATCCATTGTGGCAGGGAGCTCTAGAGACTAATAGGAAGGAGCAAAAACATCTTCCAGTTCACTGCGTACCCTCACTCTTACAGCTAAAGGGTCAACTTGCCCTAGAAACAGCAGCCGGGCTGGAGTGGAATATCAACTCGGACTCAGGGAGGTAAAACCATTGTGCTTTCAAGGGCAAGTTTGTGTACCTTTTGTGAACATTAACCTATTGGGCTTCAATTGGAATTCAGAAACGTACGTTTGCCCACACATTTTCTTCTTAAGGGAAAATCTACCTCTTGTCTCAGAGCTTAAGTTGGAAATCAGGCCCCGGGTTTCTTTGCTGTAAGTCTGGAGGAAGGTATTTAATCCCCGGGAGAATTAATAGGCAGATGAACACAAAGGGCAACTTGGGAAGTACAGGGATGAATCAGAATCCCCATTTCGCAAAAATAAATCTGACAGAGACTTGCAGTGTCTTTGAAAGCTGACTTTCTTGCAGACTATCTGGACTGTGATTATGCCGGTCTCCTGAGAGAAAAAGGAAACACTTTTTCATGACTGTCTACTCAGATGTCTTCTAATATCCATCAAGCAGCCCTGAGCTCAAAACACTGCCTCCCCGATCAAAGGCCTCAGCTTTTCGCCTCGAGCTGGGGAGAGACAGGTGAGTCGAGAAAGGGTGAGGGGACTGAAGGGGACAGGCAGATAGAGTCAGAGGAGAAATTAGATTTTGGCATAGGAGCGTGGTGAGGTAAAGATAAGGGGGAAGGTAATGCCAGTTCCTTGGCAGAAGACTTGAATAGTTGAATATATCAGCATGCCTGTCACAAGACTCAGACTGTCTTGGCTCCGACCGACAACACATCTGCCTTGGAATGATCCCTGTTCAGCTCCTCGTCAAATCAAAGCTAAAAACACTCCGCCAACCAATCCTGACAGGGGGTTGATGAGAGGAATGAGGGAAATGGCATAAAGGAATGAAGGTTAAAGCAGGAGAATGAAGGTCTTGCATTATAACATCAATAACTTCAAATGTTTAACCATGACGTCCCCAACAGTCTCAAAAGAAGGACAATTTCAATGGCAGGGTCATGTCATCCAATGCGTGGAATAGCTATATGACCACAGTTATTCCTGGAATTAGTTGTGTCTGTTCCTTTCCCTGATATGAAAGTGTGGTGCTGGAAAGCTGTGAGTACTGATGGTCTTAGTGGAGGCGAAAGACTCCGAACCGCCGCTGTTGTGTTCCAAGTTCTTACAGTACTCTCCCTGAGGAGCGGAACGTTAGAGAGAACCAGCACTTTGAAATCGAGCTTCTTAGAACTCTACTTCAACTGGCTCACCAGGGACCTAGTTAACAGTGAATCTACAGTTGTGGTAAGTTGAGCGAGTGGACAGACAGCATTGTGTAGTCAATGGGCCCTGCTTATGTCCCGTATAAATTTGCATCTGCTCCACTTTCGTGAACTTTTTCATAAACATCACCTCTGCTTTTATGACCCTTTTGATTTTAATTGCATTTAATGATCTGGGTTTTAATCATATATTATAGTTATAGATTATAATTGTTGCTTTTGTTCTCAAAGCTGATTTAATTGGATGATGACTTGGCAGTTTGCTTGTCTGCAATTTGTTAGCTGTCTGTACATTTTTGCTCACTGCACTTGTCAGCCTTCTTCATTGATTGTCTTGATGAAAGTTTAGGGATTGGATTGTTATCAGTTTTGCAGAGAAGAATCTGTGGCATACAGGCTGAAGATGTTTGGGTTCGTGGTGATTTGTATGTATAACTTGTAATATGATGTCAAAATTATGAAGATGATCTGGGGTGTTTTGATGATTGTCTCAAAGTGTGTAAAGGAAAGAAATTAAAAGGTAAGAAAATCAATCTGAATTTTATTTCAAAAACTACATCTTTAAAAACAATTCAGACTGATTTTCTTACCTTTTAATTATATAATTATATATATTTTTTTGTATTTGGTGCCTGTAGTTATTGATGTCTTGCTCCCTTAGGAACCAAATGCAAATTCCCTGTAACCACATCTCAGGTGTTTATAAGCAGTCTCACAACCTTGTAAAAAAAACTGGGAGTGTAAAACATTACATTGTGGGAAGCATGGAAGTATTTTCCTCCAACTCTCAAAGGGATTGCAGTCAATTCAAGAGATCACCCAGCTTCATACATTGTGAGCAACTTTCTCCTGGTATTTGTGTCTTGTCCCAATACTTTTGGTAACACCATCTGATGTATTTTTAATACCATGGCACGGTGGGCATTAAGGCGCTGTAAGCGAGATGTTATCATGGTAAAACACTCTTTAATTAAATTATAAATAGAGGAGTTTCACAGATGAGTCGGGACGGGCTCTGGTTTCACCTGCACCCAGCCTTTAAACTTTGGAGGTTGTGTTTCACTGCTGATGTTGCCTTTCCCTCATCCTTCACCTTGAATTCCTCTCTGCTGTCTGTTCCTCTCCCTCAATAGCAACAACAGCAAAAACAATAACATCATCATAAACCACCTGAATGACACAGCTTTCTGCAGGCACAAATAATCTTGACACACTTCATGACATGTCTAAGACAACCAAATAAAGAAACATGTTACTGGTTTCCCTGCTGCAGATTGTGACTGACCTGACCTGCTGGTTTGTCTGTTTGTCCCTGTGTCTGTGTGTCTGTGTTCCGTGTGCCTGGTGCAGATGAAGTCGGCGGGGGTCGGTGATGGTGGGCTCTTCACGGAAAGTTACTGCAACATCTGCAACGCCCAGCTCATCTCCGAGTCCCAGCGCGTCGCTCACTATGAGGTGATGCACATGTTACACAGAATCTCACCCACTTCATGTTATTCTAATGAACACCAGAAACATGTCCAGCTCAAGGGGATATTTGGCTCATATATTGCAGTATGCACAACAGGGAGTATGTGTGGGATAGGCCTGCTTTGCCCCGAGACAAATACTACTTCATCAGAAGAAAAGTGTTGCATTAAAAAACATAATCAAACGTTGAACCATGAATTGTAATGCTGCCCAGTGTTTTGAGCAGTCTGTTTGGGCTGACTAGCAGGGAGGGTCGAGGCCATATAAGCGCACAGAGACCACCCAGCCCCCCACACAATCAGGGTGGCCGCAGAGGGAGTGGACCCGTCAGGCGAAGGTCTGCGTGGCTCTTTGGTTTGAACGAGGCACTTTAATATCAAATCGGAATAGGAGATCTGCAAGCGTGTGAGACTCTCCAGGGGAGCTCAACCCACTCAATCCCCCACTGGGATTCAAGAGTAATAAACTCCACAGACAGATTCTGAACTTGTCAGATTAGTCAAATGTAGTTTTAGATATCTTTACACTATAATATTTTTGCCTTTTTTGAAATGTAACTCATCTCACAGCTGCAGCCCTTCCTGGTGATGGAGAGCCCACAGACACAGGATAAAAGGCTTCCTCTCATTCCTGGGAGATGTCCCTAAGCTCCCTAAAGGCGCTCCTGCCATTCCCCCTCCTCCCCTAACCCCTCCCCCCACCGGATGGCGGACAGGCAGCTTCTATGTCAGTCCCACCTCCAGCATCGGGGTGCAGCCGCCACTTATTCCAATCAGAACGGCTGTTCTGCACTCCGGCAGCGCTGACAGGTAGAAAAATAGCAGGCGTCTCCTTGTCATCTATCATCAGGGCTGTGCTGTCTTCCCTAGCTGTCCTTGAACCAGCCCCTGGTTCACTTACGTCGCTTTCTTCTTCTCCTCTGCTCCCAGCAAGACTCCCCCATCTGTTTCACTCTCCCCTCTCCTGGAGGCTCAATCTATGGCCATGGTGGAGAGCTGTCCCTCCCCTCACACAGATCCCACTCTCGCACCTCCCCACACTCCAGTGATGACTGTATCACACAACGGGATGACACACTCACAGGCGGGCAGCACATTCGGTTGCTGGAGAGGTTTCAAAGTGCCTTTAAGATGCCGTGCTCCTGTGTCCTGTTTTTTGGCTGCTGCAGTGTTTTTCCACAGCGGTGCCTCACAGACCCATACACGGCTGGTCAGCTCTGGGCTTTGAGGTCATCTGAATTTGGCCCGTCTCGCCTTCCTTGGAGGGAAGCTGATGACACTGTTGTGACGGGCTCGAATGTACATTTGGAGAAAAGTGAAACCTCTCACAAAATATGTGCTCACATAAGCACTTTTGCTCAGAGACTGGGCAGAAGAGAGGACTCTGAAAGCTGGCAGTTTCAGTTGCAGGTTGAGGAAGGTGGTGTCATTAACAACAAATCCTTCTTTAATGTCTTTAGTGAGTCTGTGCAGTTTTTACACTGTGCATTTTTATATAAGCTGATATATGTACCATTTTTATGGTTTGAAGAGTATAGCCGGTACCAGTTGCTTTAAAAAATAGTGTAAATTGTTAATACTTTAAAACAACAATTGCATGTGATATACTTTTCAAATGATATGAAATTCAGACAGAATATCAGATTCTAATGATTATTTATAAACCTGTCACCTGAGTGAAATAAACCTGTCAACTGAGGTTTTATTCTAACTCTGTTTCATAACCTATCAGTTTGTTTAACTCTGTGTGCCAATGAATAATGCTTTATCCTTCCCTTGTATTTGTCTTGGAACTAAGGTTAATGTATTCAAGGACATAACTGTTCCCCATACAGGAGAAATTAACATCCTTCTCTTTAAGTAACAACCACCTAATAAATAGTATATCCATGCACACTTTAATTATATGTATTTATGAGTCCAATCAAATGAAGACAGTCCCTTACCTGTTTAACAGGCAGTTCAGGGAGCCAAATCTCTGTCTCCTGATGAGGAGGTAAGTGTTGGACGCTTTTCAAAGAGAAACTGTCCTGAGAAAATGCTTTGCGTCACATTAGCCATTTTTTTTAATTATGCCTTCAGATAAAATAATAATAATAAAGCAGGTCTTTGAAAAAACAGTTATGTGAGAGGAGCTGTGGCCCAGATACACTGCAGTCGTGACCACCAAATTGAGAGGGGATTTGAACATGGGTATTTCACCACAGGGCCACCTTTTTTCTCACTTTCTCCTTTCCTCTCCTCCCCGCTCACAGAGTAAGAAACATGCCAACAAAGTCCGCCTCTTCTACATGCTGCACCCTGAGGATGGGGGGCCGCCTTCAAAAAGACTGAGGCCCGATAACCCGGTATGTGTCCCGTCCCGTCCCCGCCCGCCACTCCTTTCCCTACCTCTCACTCTCATTCTCTCTCGGAAAGAACTCTGTCCTTGTTTTTTGTGTTTAATTACTGTAGATACTGTAACAATCAGATTGCAGATGTTGGATTTTTTCTCTGTAGAGATATACACACAGCCTCCATTTTCCATTTTATTTTCTGAGAATCAGGAAACCAGCCCTGAAAATCACTGAGATGAGTCCTCAGTCTGACACATCTACTTGCTTTAACAAGGTAGTGTTGTCAACAATGGCCACCTGGTTTGTTTACAGCTGTTTCAGCATTTCCTGCACCCCTTAACTCAATCACTTCATCGATTATACAGTAGTATCCATTAATCTTTCTTGGCGAAAGCTTGCCCAGATTAATAACTTATGGTTGACCGGTTCCACTTTATTAAAGTATTCAGCTAGTCTAAAAACGTATAGGATTTCTACTAGAGGTGCAGTGCAGACAAAGTGACAGGTATAAAAAAGAGAGATGTTTTAACTCCTGTTCCGTGGCTTAGATGCAACACACGCAGTCTTCACATGAGAGAATTAAAAGAAAAAAGATAACAGGTGCTGACAAGGCGGTGGAAATACTGCAGTGTGAGAGAGAAGCAGCACATTGAGCTGTGGAGCGGTGATGATCACCACTGTAAACCCTCAGTGTAGACATTTGACTGTTTTGTCCTGTTTCAGCTTCACTCGTTTCCCTTCAAATTGACATCTCAATCATGCTGCCTCCTCTGCTAACGCCATGGAGGGCAGCTCTGCTGGGCGGCTGCCACAGAGCTGTGACAGGTCCGTCTGAGATGCCATTCTCCGGGTACCCAGGGGACCTCAGTTATGCACGCTGTTGGTTTTTGTCACACTGGTTTTGCTCAGAGATTCCAGATGAAAGATTCCACAGCTTGTTCCCTATCGAGAGAGCCATATCTCCATCCAGCAGGCAGAGGAAGAGCTCTCTGGGGCCTCGTACTCCAGTCTCTCTCTTCCAGTGTAGTTTGAGAGTGGGGAGTTGGCCTCCCAAAGTCAGCCTCCCACCGCCTCGGGTACACAAACAATTGCAATTCCACTGAGACGACGAAAAGTAATTGAAGGTGTGTTTATTCCAAACAATGAGGGTGATAGGACTATCATTAGAATTACCCATACAGCCATCAAAGCACAATCAGTCCCTCGAGGTGCTAGTGTGAGGTCACAGCTTCACAGAAGTGTTTGTCTGCCAAGCGGATGCAATGTGTGTTTCACATTACGATAAGTGTAAAGGACATTTTTATGAAGGAGAATTGTGATTCTAGGGGGTGTTTAATAATAATAAATGTCACATGCAGCACAGATTAGAACCAACAGCCAAGACCTGCCTTTTTTATTACGCTTACCTTGGACATCGAGCTATGCACAGCAAGCCGATTTGCACTCCGTTTCCTCATTGGACCATTTAACCAAGGGCTCAGTGAACAACACACCCTATTGTCAATACTACCGTAATAATGTACAACTGTTTATACTTTCAGTTTGGGCTTAAAATAGATTCTACAGCACTTTACCATATATGATAAATACATTTTTACTGTGATGATTTATTGAAATGCCAACATTCTGCAAAGGTGATATATATACATGTTTTCTGAACATAAAATATAAAATATGCAAATGATAAAACATGCTGAGGAAGGCAGTGCGTGTGGGGGGATGGGGGAGGGGTTAACTTTGATATCTCGAATGTATTTGGCTTGTCCTTCGCTCAAAGAGAGCGCACACACATGCTAATTTTGCCAAACTGAAATGGAAAATTGCCATAGCAGCAGTTTGCATTTGCATGTATCGGAATTAAGAAGTGATTAATGCCTGCTGTTTAGAGAACGGACAGGAAAGGTTAAGATAAAAGCTTGGGCTTTGTGATGAAAAAGCAGCATTTTAAGATGTTTAGCCGAACTGTGCTGCATGTTTGGCAAACTGGTGTCGCAAGGAAACCTTTTGTCATTTTTTGAGTGGAGGAGCAACGAGTCCTCCTTTAATGCGTGACACTGACGTCTGTGTGGGACCCCGAGTCGAGCCCAGACCCAGCCTGCCAGCTCACTCCCGGCCCGCCTGGCTGCTGCTAAGTACTCAGTCTGCTGTAATTGCCGATGGGATCTTTGCGCAGGGGATAAATCGCCCCGTGAAAATTCAACGGGGGGAGTTGCTGTTCTGACCCTCGTCGTCTGTCATTAGGAGCTAGTTAGTGGATGGATTTCGATGGTTATAAATAATTCTGTCACCGACATATGCTTGGCTGCTCTGATCAGGCGGTGTGGCCTCCATCTGCGGAGGTCAGAGTCTGGGAGGGCAGGAATCAATGTATTTTTGGACTGTGCCAAGCCACATGCAGTGCATATTGTCTCACAGGATCTTGCCCAGGGTGCACGCTCTCGCTGTTCCCTGTGCTCATCTTTGCCGAATCAGTTACTAAGATGGAACACAGGGTAAAACTCACCCGTTCTTACTTCTTAAGACCTAGGTTCAGATACATTGTAAGTTCATTCTGACATGGATGTGGTGATGTATCCCTAAGAAGTGTCTCTTAGAGAAGGTCTCATCTTTTCAAGCCTTAGACACAACTACTCAGCTTTTTATGAATTTATACCAACCCCTCATGGCCTCCCAACATTATAAACTTTAAAACAAAGCTATGTCCGGAGGTTGTTCTGATGTACAGAGTTGTGTAATTCTAGTAGGATTTATTTTTGATTTAATATATTTTTGTATTTATTATGTGGCACACCCTAACTTAGAAACATTCTACTATGGTACGTTTTAATTAGGAGCAGGTAAACTACTGATGTAATAATCATATGCCTGAGATTTCCATCTCCAGTAATTGAGAATTACTTGTTTATCTGGGAAAAGAATAAATGTTGAGATTGTTATCACTATTTATCACGGAAACCTCCAAAACATCTGGTCTTCAAAATGCGTCAATACATAGTTATATTTTAAGTGGAGTCAAAACTTTATTTTCCCTTTGGCTTTCTTCCATTTTAACTTTTAAATCCCACTAAGGGTAAATGAGGATTTCTTGGACCTCAGAGGGGGGAGAAGGAGTTGATTGTAGCTGTTCATATTGTTGCCGTTATTATATTTGCAGCACGCTGTGTGCTTACCTTCTCAGCAGAGTGTGATGGTGATTGTGCATTTATCTTCAATATCTTTGCCAGCCCTATGATAATGTGGACGGAGGGAAAATTTCCTCTCAGTCTGTTTTCAATAATTTAAGTATTGTTATCAACAGTAGTAATTTCACAGCAATCTCTCCGTTTCTGTTGCACAGCCCAGCCCGCTCTGTTGGCGCCGTGTCTGATGAAATCCCAAAGATAATGGTTCAGATTAATGGATTACAGTAAATTTAGATTTTACAAGTGTATTAGATAGAAGCAATAAAGCGCTGCATAAACAATGGGCAGTTACTCAGAATGTGCTCTTATGAATGCTGTATTATCTTGTTGTTTATGAACACCCTCACCCTTTGGTTGAGTCACACACAAACATGGAGGTCGTGTTGTTTATGTTCACTAAAAACTAGAAGGGAACATGATTTTCTTTCTGATTCATGCAACAGTGGAAGATTTTTAAAGAGAGAAGAGAGAGAGAAAGTAGGTCAGCTAAGGTTTCATCTTCTGTCTGGGGAAAGAAGAAATTTTCATTGATCTAATTGTATTGCGTCCATATCGGACTGTATGATGGAGCATTAGAATCTGCGGATGGCTTGGACTGGCATTTTAGGGTCTGAACGGCGGTGCAGCAGACAGGAGATGAAGACAAGTGGAGTTTTCTCTGAGATATTTCTGCTTCTCTGAAAGAGAACGAAAAAGGGGAGTGTTTCAGCCTGATTTACCGAGCCCGTGGTTTATTTTTACTTTTTGTTTTTGAAGTTGTTTTTTTTTAACCCCCACAAAACATGCTACCACAGAAGTCAGAGTGGGAGGATGCGATAAACACACATTTAATTAAAATCCCATCTTTAAGAGCAGGGCAAGGCCAGACAAATTTCAAAGCTATCAGACTTGTTTAGTATTTATTTGCAAAATGGGTCACATGCAAATGAGCTCGGCAGATGTGTGACAGACACTCCTGAGGGAAGAAAGGGTGCATTTTAATAGAGTTTAGTGCAAATTCATTCAAGACAAAAAAAGACTGCTTTCACCTCCGTATAGGAAGTGGGTAATAAGGAGATAGCTATTCAAATGTCATTGCTTACAGTGAAAGTATAGCTTGAATAATCAAGATACTTTGTTTCATGGCGGAGCACTGTTACAGCATTCAAACTAAAACCCCTCTTCCCCAAAATGAAAATAGTATTTATTTATTTCCTTACTTATTTACTGTATGTATTTATTTCCATCCTTTTCCTACCTTAGCCTTGTCTTGCGATAAGCAGAAGTCAGTCTGACATAATCCCAACACTTGAAATTGCCAGAGCAACATGCTGACAAAATATTTCCAATCTGTTACGATCGCCATTTATTTCTGCATGTGCACATATATGAGAAAAGGCAAAGCTAACAAAGAGGATCCCAAGATATCATCAGGTACTGGGAATCAGGTACAGCCTGCTAGGAAACCGTTGCTCTTTGGAGATCACCTTCAAAATATATGGGGACTGTCTTTTGCATCCAATTATGACATTTTCATGTTAATGGAATTGAAGAGGAAACATTTATGCAGCTGACACACACAACATGACCTCAAATGATGATTTAAAACACTGATGGTGCTCTAGCATCAGTGTTTTAAACAGAGTAACATTGCGATTAGGTATAGCTGTGCACAACAGGAGTAGGTGGTTAGGATTTGGGTTTGAATGTGCTGGCATTAAGCACTACACTCAGTGCCTACTATGACTCCCTTTAATAGAAATCAAAAGCAGTCATTTCAGCAGCCCATTCTGAAAGAATCAGGTCAGCAGTCGGTGGAAGTAAACGTGGGCCAAAAAGTAGATGTTTCTCTTCAGGTAACACTTAAAGAAATGTTTGTTTGTGGTATATTTGGGTGCTCTGGCATGGCACCCCTGTGAAATGAACTGAAGATAACATTTGTGGTTTGTTATAAACACTGCATCTTTTTTTTTAACACATGTTGAGCTAATGCCTTCAGTCTGTTTAAAATCGTGTTATGTAATTGTATATAATTAATTGACTTGTAGTGAAATTGGCAAGCCTTAGAAACAGACATGTCATATTCTTCTGTCTAGGTCTGGAGGACAGGTATTAAACTAAAGCTTTTTAATCCCCAATAAAATATTTTCCAATGTGGACTCCTGCTTCTAAAAGTGAAGGGCCTTCTTATTAATAAATATCACTGTCCTTCCCTAAGGCATATAAGTGGCATTTTCTATCATCTATAAAATGGAAAGGTTCCAGGAACATGTCAAGATCAGAGCTAGGGGATGTTATGCATTTGTTAAAAAACTGTCCTCCTCTCATTTCCAAAAGGTGACAATAACGGCATGTTTGACACATAAAATGCATATGTATTTACATTTATTATTGACAGTCTACAAATCAGATCATGAGGGACAATCCCAAATAAAACCTCTATCAAGAAATCCATCACTGTATAGTGAGTAACATGCTCAAAATATCAGATTAACTGCACTATATAATGTTATGGATATTTTATTTTGCATAATATAAGCCATTTTATGGACTAGATTTGGCAGTCTCCTCTTTAGGTCTTTGTGTGAATTGATTCTGTCTCTGCAACAGCTTTTCATTCACTGTGTTTTCACGCAGGCAGGATTACTGTTGTTTGCCAAATACCACATTTTCTGAATTGGTATTCCAAGCCATGTAATCAGGGTAATCAAATACGTCTGTCCGTTATCAGGATAGTAGAATTCCAGACACTTGAATACCCCTCTTGTATTCTGGGAAGTGTTGGAAGACTAGCCATTGTAGACATCTTATTAGGAAGACCCAAGGGTGACCTTGTAAAAACAGTTGCTATGGAAGTGACGCAAGTGCATTCTTCTTCTATGATGTTGCCTTCCTATTAAGTGGCACGTAAAGCATTTATAGCTGTTGCTGCCATAAGGAGTGCCCTGAATAACACAGATCTTGAAACAGCTCCGAAGCTGCACGTTTTCAATCCCTCATAACAGAGTCGTGCATGGCAATGAAGTGCCTGTAACCGTCAAGAACTCACTTCAGCAGCGAGGAAAGTCTGAGGTGATTAGTAGATTAGAAAAGTCCCCCAATGCGCCAAAAAAATGTCCTTCTCATTTCGCTTAAACTCCTCTTAATCTCTTGCCATTGTAAGAGAGGGTGGGGGGAAGGTCCAGGGGAGTTAGAGAAAGAACAAGTAAATTGAGTGGAGGATCAGAGAGAAATGGAAAAGAGAGCAGGGAGTCTGAGAGGAAGAACAGAGAAAGAGAGATGGTGAAATCAGAGGAGAAGGGAAGGGATACAGCTTTCTGTGGATCTCAGTAGGTCAGTAGGGGAGACATTTATGCATTTAAATAGACTGGAGGCAGAATCTGTGTTATAAATGAATATTATAAATCTGTATTATACTGTATAGAGCTCAGTGTTTTACTGTTTTTAGATGAATTGTTTTTCATAACATCCTGACCTTATTTGGACTGGTGTCAAAGCCCTGGATAATGAAGCACAGCAAGGTGAAATATTTATGTGCTACAATTATTTAAAACAGAGATTCAAAATGGGGCAACAGCAAGCAGTGGCTTACTGAAGATCCCAGGCTAGGAGTTCACCAGTAGGCCCTGGCAGACACACAGATGGACACATAGGGTGGTTTCTCCTGTGGATCTGCAAAGAGCTGTGAAAAGGAGAGTTGACAATCCTGTTAAATATTTCAGGGAAAATCTGTGAGACTACCAGCCTAAGGGCAAGCAGCAAAGAGAAAAACTGGAAGTCTTAACTTTATCTGTAAGATGGGTAATCGAGTCTCACTGCAGCATAAACATAAATAGAGACCGTGATATATCAGCATTGCGCAAGAGCTTCAAGCTTTCCAGAGATAAAGAAGATAAATAAAACAATCTTTTTTTTTTGCTTTTTATAGCACACTTATTTAGAGGTTTAGGTTTATTTCCGCTCCCAATGCTGGCATTAAAGAAAGCACCCGACCCTAAACCCTTATTTTAAAGCAGATGGAATAACCTTTGCTAATACTATGACTCTGAGAAGAGGTAAATTAGCTGGAATAGTTCAGGTCATCAAAGTTGCTGACAGAGGCTGTCATTTTAAGTTTTTGTCTGTTTGTTTGTTTCAGAAAGGCAGTATTATTCAACAATGTGAGTAAGAGACCTCTACCTTCTCCCATTCTCTTGCCTCTAACCACTCAGCCTCACATCCACCCTGCCGTCAATGTCCTTTATCATCACATCACAACCCTCCAATCACTTGGCTTTAATGAGTACACACTACCTTCCCAGATCTTCAACCTTTACATCAGACTCACAGTCTTTCAGCATTAAAAATGACACTGCAATGCCTGGAGCCAAAGGTCGAACTGCGTGGACCACACTGCCCTCACTCCCTCCCATTTAAGCACTCAAATACCAAAATGCCCTTCCCCCAAGTCCTTCCATTTTAACTTCTAAAATACATGGTCTCCCACTTCCTCGAACCGTTACACAACACTGCCGTACGATCAAGGCACTGCTTAGCATTGTAATGGATGCCTAGCAGCTGAGTAGCCTTGAGAAATAGGCCAGAAATCAATGGATGAGTTAGTTTTCCCCCTATCTGGCTCATTTAATACTAAACTCCTTAGTTTCCCCAGGCCCATGAATTGTGGCAGGACGTCCCTGGAAGGGAAGCTCTGTGGAAACAGGCAGATCTCGTTCCTCACAGTGATAATGGAGGACTTAATGAGTCCAATTTGAGGCTGTTAGCTGCAGTACACAGAATCAAACACTCAGGGATTTTACTCCAGTGCTGAGCTCTGCAGAGCACAGATACGATGACTCCAATTACAAGCAAAGGGGTGAGTCTCGCCTGGTCCTGGGAAAATAACTCCCTATTTGAGGCATAGCATATCATAAAACACATTTTTACTGTGAATCTTAGTAGTTCTCCTTTCATATGCACATTGTGCTGACTTGGTACTGTGGTGTAAATCAAAAGATCAAACCATTTTAGGGCAGCCTGGGTTGGAAGACTCCAAAGAGTTCTGTCAGAAATGTTTGTTGACTTTTAGTTGTTGAATTGGATAATTTATTTATTTTTTGCTTGCTTGTTTATCTCCTGGAGGTTTGTATTGAATCCTTAGTTCATTCATAATTAAACCCATTTATTGGCAGAGACTTGCAATCAAACAAGTGCAGATAAATATTTAATCTGAGTTGTGTGGCTCTAGGGAACACCACATGTTCACCCAAAGTGAGTAGCAAGCTCAGTCACATGCTTTTAAATGTCTTGTGAAGACTGAGCTCATTGAACCAGACGTTTGAGAAAAGGCCCCACTCTTTAGATTCTTATAAAATAGTCACGATTTTTTGACTAATGACTAATTAAAGACTAATTTGTCTTCCTATCTTTTTCGGCTTGTTCTATGTCTCTCTGTAAGAAATGAAAGAAAATGCGTAAGATACAGTTTTTGTATGACTCGTATTTGAAATCATAGCAGTGACTTAGTGTGGGTGTGTTCAATTAGGTTACTATTGAACAGAATCAATACCCACATTGTAATAATATACATTAACAAGACCCGTGATCCTACGCATATTAAGTGTTTTCACCTTTCCTCTCGAAATAATTAGGTAGGAAAAGTGTTATTTTATTAATAATAAAAGCACAACAATTGTTTTTCTTTTCATACTAAACCTACTTTACACATTACTCACTAAATACACAATATATAAACATAGCTCTACTGGTGCTATTAATCGAGGTTGTGCTATCTCTTTCCAGACAGTTTCTGAAGTCCACAGAAGACAATCTGTTTTTTCTTGCATTACCAGCCAGCTGTTAACATGCCACATAAAGCCATCACTGTATGACCCCTTGTTGACCTGCGCCTGCCTCTCTCTCCCTGCAGGACAGCGACGAAAGTGAAGTGGACAGGAACAAGTGCTGTACACTCTGTAACATGTTCTTCACCTCCGCCATTGTGGCCCAATCCCACTACCAGGGCAAGACACATGCCAAGAGGGTGCGGTTGGTCCTTGGAGAGCCTCCAAGCACACCTACACCCACAGGTATGGCAAAACAGCACATGACAGACACTGTCAGCAAAGTACCTTTCCAGTCTCAGCCAGCCTTCTAGTCTGTAATTCTAGTCTAGTCTGATTCCTCAACAATATAACAGTTAATGTACTCTCCTAAAACCTCTCAATTTCTAACTGTTGAAAGGCAGTGCCCAGCAAAACTCAGATCGTCGAAGGGTAAACTGTGGGACAGAATTACAGATGAGAAAGCAGCATGAGTCTGAGCTCTTCTCTCACACAGCGCCATTGTCAGACACCCTCCATTTAACTCCTGTCTGCCACAGCGGTGGCTTCTGCAGGCTTCGCCGTTTGGGATATAAATACGCCATGATTACATTCCCTGTGTGAATATTATGACAGCAGGCCATTAATAAATGATGAAAGGGACCTTTTAACAATAGGGTAGAGAAGATAAGAGAAATTGAAATAAAAGCCTTGCCCAAGACATGCAATCCCTACAGGCATACACAAAGTGACACACACATTCCCTCGCCCACCAAAACACACTCACAATCCCACAAACCACACCGTATAAGTTTAGTAATTTATTCAGAGATCGCTGATAGAGTATATGTCGCACTCAATGTCACTGGAGCACAACTCTGTGACATGGGGAGTATAAAAGGAATACTGTGATAGAGGTACAATGCTATGCACTGACATCTCATAATTGTACCATCTTACTGAAACTTAACTAGGAAAGGAAGAATCCCCATTGACCATCAAATCATAAACAAATTGATAATTAAAAAATCTAACCTTTCACATCAAAGCCCCCTCATACCTATTCCACCTGCACATTATCTAAGGATTCTCTCACACCGCTTTAGTAGTCAATTGCTGTCTTTTTGCCCATGTATTTAAAAATGTGCACTGTACTTAATTTTACACTGGCATGTATGTGTCACTCACTGATGGATATTTTATTACATTCCAACTTAAATGGGCAGATTGGCGCAGGTGTATGGAGGAGATATTAATTGAGAGATGGATTGAAAATGTTGCAGTCATCTCAGTATAATGTTTTAAATTAAAAGTAGTACTTAACAGTTGAAACCAGCAAAGGTAACCTTTAAAATCCGAAGTGTTCACATTCATTAGACTCCTAGAGTTACAGCTGGCTAGTCGATGTTTTTAAATTACATCTGCTTTTAAAACACATACCTTGGAGATATTTAATTTAGCGGTTTGTCCACCGGGGAATGGCGGACTAAAGTCAGAATTAATTATAGCAATTATAGAAGGGTATACGTTATATCTTCTTGGATATACGCAAAGTTAAGTGAACATATGCTAAGTTCTCTTCAAAATTAATTGGGTATACAACGTATGTCCTTACAGTCACAAGTCATATTACCTTGAAAAGATTAGGAGACAGCATACCATTTTTGGTTAACATTTGTACTCTGATGTGGGGATGTCCTGATTCAGTTGTCTCAGAGGGGTTACCATCATAGACTGGTCTTCTTTACATAGCTTTGAAGACACTTATTTTGTGGTTCCTTTAGCAACAGTTTCCCAAATGACAGTTGTGCCTTTTCTTGTTCTTTCTGGGCATGTGCGGGAGTCTTCTCTTAAATTACTCCTGAGCTCGGTCTTTACACAAAGCCAAGGAAGGGCATTCATAAATCAGGGCACCGAGCTGCAGGGTGCAGTTACTCTAGTACTGTGCTATTGATCTTCATGCAGGGGGGATACAATATTTTCTTCTCCAGCCCCAGTTTCTCATAGTTGGGTCCATTTGACAAAGTAAGTGCTATTTCTTCAGCTCCAAATGTCTGACCAAAGTCTTTATTGTAAATTTGCCAGGGTAGTAAAATCAAGGTGGTATCTTTTCAGCCTGAATTTGAACGGTTTTAATTCTGACCTTGAAACAGTAATAGTTACAGCAAATTGTAAGGCTTGAGAATTTAATGTAATCCGTCAGTGATTTAATTGTACAGCTTCCTCTGAAATGTCAATGTGTCTTAAACATAACGTGTGCGGAACACCTGTGGAGATGTCCTTGAGGGATGAATGACTCTGTCTTACCCTTACCCAAGAGTGCGGGCACCTTTATAAAAATGCTACCAAGCACCGTGATCAGACATCTGTTCACAAATTCACAATTCGCATTTGGAGCAACATTAGACTTACTTAAATACACTGCACAACAATGTACCATATTTAATCTATGACATTTGAAGGTCAACTGAATGGCATTTCCTGAAAAAATGATGATAAATTATGCATTATAATTACAACAGCTATACCTGAAAATCGAATATAATAAATAGAATTATACATAGGAAATTCTTTTTTTGTTAAAAGCGATCACAGTCCCCTTTCATTACAGATTATAGGACTATTTTCTTATAATCACTTCCTCATTCTGAAATACATGTGCTACCTCAGAGAGATTGTGAAAAACATATCAATTATGTTGTGTATGCAATTAATTCAGATGAATGAGTCAAAGAGGCTGCTCATGTTTTTGGTATTATTATTATTGTATATTTATATTTTCCAAATGTTTTTGTGCCATCTGATGTGCTGTTTGGACCTAATAAGATGATTATTATGATTATATTTCTTAGCAGACACCCCTTATCCAGGGTAACTTACAATTCTTACAATATATCGCATTATTTTTACATTCAATCACCCATATATACAGCTGTGTTTTTACTGGAGCAATTTAGGTAAAGTACCTTGCTCAAGGGTACAACCTCCCAGACTCCACAACCCTCCTCTTAGACCGTAGTCCAGAGCCCTAACCACTACTCCACACTGCTGCCCAAGATCATGCAAAATTACTGATGAAGGTGCTGGATTGGGATTGCAACTTGGGTGATAGGATTTGGGTGCTTTCTGTCTCACCATGAAGGCAGGACCGCCTCTGCAATCAGGCCTGCTTCACTGAGTTGTCTGATGAGCAGACAAATGGTCTAATCGAGGGGAAAATGGTCCTAACTTCACACTAATAAGTCATTCATCAGAGGGCAAAAGGGACACTAAAGCGTTTTTCGTCTCTTAAAATCAAAGAATTCAAAGTCTTGCAGTTTAAGTTATTTTTCACTGGGATAAAATCATAAAACACATTTCTCAGTCAATCTCAAAGATGACACTACTCAAAAATCAAGCTACCACTACTGCCTAAAGAGCACCCTGGTACTGTCTCAACCTAAAATCATCTCTGTCTGTATTATCTTGTATTTTTGCAATATTGTTATGGATCTACGCTTAATCTATGATTCATATTTTGGTTTTGTTTATTTATTTATATCGCATATACGATTGACATTTTTAAGCTGTATGAAGGAGTTGGTCAAAGGTAACCTTGATGAGCATGCAAACAAATCTTTGTCATGGAGACACACTAGATGCATATTGATCGTGACAGAATTGCTGTATTCTAAAGATGCCCTTGAGCTGCTGTGTGGGGGCCTAGGTCTGTGTTACCCTTGGCCTGTTGCTTCTCTGAGGTATGTCTTCCTGCTGCGCTTCTACTATCTGATCGACTCAAGCGTCCTCACCTTCAATTCATCTTACAGCCTGTCTTGAAATGAAATTCCTGTTTGTGACAGGCCCAGTGAGGAGTGTTGGTTGCTGTGAGGCGCCGTCACGACAGGAGAGAAGCACAATGTTTCATTCCACAGGGCAGAGAATAGGATGTGTTTCTATGTGTCTCACCTTGGACTAGAAAGAGATCACTTTTTCTCTTGGTCTCTATAGTTTCAGGTACATACATGATATCTTGCAGAGGATTTGATAGAAACTAAAAGTGGGTACACATTTTTGCTTAAATCACTTGAATCTCGCAAGATTTCCTCTTTAGGGGTCATTTTGGAGGCAGTTCTTGCTCATAAGTCAGTTGCCCTGAAAACTCAGTTGGTGAGTTCTCTTATTTTCCATTCAGGACTCTCCCTGTCGCAATGATAGCAAATGACCTGCAATTTGAGCTTGAATGTCTAAACTGTGTTCTCATCAGAAAACTGCTCTCTGCAATTCAATATGGGAAACATTAACTGTATACCACATCACCTTCCTGTCAGTGTAGTTTATGCCCTCAAAGGAGAATTCTATCCTGAATACAGAAAACATAAGAATGTGGCTTGTGGAAGTTTTTGAAATAAGTACTGTAGATGATGCTATAGGCGTTATTTTGTGGTTTGTTAGATAATCTGTGAAAGTGCAAGGTGTGTGACCCCCCTTTGGCCACCCCAGTGCTGGCACATTCCAGTTGCGCTGTGAAAGGTGGTGGCCCTCTGATTACAGCAGAGCATCCCTATCTTGTGTGGCTTGATACCATGGCAACGTACCTAAAATGTTAAACACAGTGCATCACCTGGCGGTTTATTTTTCCCATCTTTGCCATTCCCATGTGGAAAGAACATTTCTATAAAATGAAAGTCTATATTAGATGTGCTCTGCACCTTCACGTAAACCACATCTCGATAAATTACTTTCCCCCACAATTCCATGTTCCGGGGACGCTTCACTGAAAGTGCAGATGTACTCAAGGCACAACATTTCTTATGCCTTATTTTATGGTAACTAGCTGGGGTAAACCATTTTTTAAATCATGTTTCTGTCACTGACACCAATCTGCCGTTTTCCCCAGACTCCGCCCCTTCAACACCACAACCGACAGACCCGGTGCCGCCCCCCAGCTGGCCCCCAGCCAAAGATGGGGAGGCGGGGAAGTTTTGTTGCTTATGTAGCGCCTGGTTCAACAACCCACTGATGGCACAGCAGCACTATGAAGGCAAGAAGCACAAGAGGAATGCCGCCAGGGCACGGCTCCTGGAGCAGCTGGCAGGGAGCTTGGATGCCACTGAAACCACAGGTCAGTGAATGTCCATCCTAATAAGTACAAAAACATTGTTTCGTAAAGTCCTATTATGTCTGACCTGAGATTGACAGGGGATGTTCATCGTAGTTTCTAGAAGATGGTTTGTATACAGCATACACAACAGTGGTGAGTCACTTACAGGGAAGATGGCAAAATCCAACATTAATATTATTCTTTATTTATTAGTAGATGTTCTTATCCAGAGCGAACATATAAAGAGCTAATAGGTATTGCTGTCTGGGAAACTTAGCTCATGGCTAATTCATCCCTATTACTTAGAAATTAAGGAGAAAAGCTTTTGTTATTTTCATTCGGCAGTCTTAGGTTAGAAAGATTGAACATGTTTATTTGATACGTAAAGAGGAGTAAGAAATTAAAAACAAAAATAGAAACCCAGTCATCCAGATTCGGCTGTGAAACGAAGGGTTAAGGGAGTGTTGTGAAGATTGATCCCCGATGTGGCCCTGTGTGCGGCACTTCACCGATGTGGACAGCAATAAAGCCCCAGGAATCTCTCTAACTGCTGTTTTATTCTGTCCTGCTAAGCAAAAACGAGAGCACTTTTCTGTATTTGAAGCAAAGCACAGCCTGAGGGTTCACTTTCTCAATTCAACAGCCAGACTAGCAGACAACAAGCAAGGCCCTGACCTCCAAGCCGAGCTGCATCCTAACCAGCACCTTCCTCGGCACAGTAAATGTTCTGGAGATCCAGAGGCTAAAACACAGAACCACAGACCTTCCAGAAGATTAGTGTGTTGCTCCTGGTAACATTATAGCAATTCATTTTAGTAGTTAAAGCTCAAATGTTGTGTCTTGCTTCCCCTAGAGTGCAACCAGTCCTGCTGTATGAAGAGTAATACTTAACTGATACAGGACAGGTGGTAAAGAGTCTGGAATGGAGGGTTGTACACATTTACAAAGAGAAAATGTCCCGGAGAGCAATTTATTGCGCTGGTGTCACAGTGGGAGGTCTGACCCCACGGAGAGTCAGGAAGAGTCTAGAAGGCACATGCTATATACAGAAATAAAAAGCACAGTAGCAGAAACAAGACAGACACTGAAAATAAACATTTAAATAGCTTTCGAAATATTTCATGATTCTTCAGTGAGAGGGAAGCAAGAAAAGCATCTACATTTTCGTGCCAATCAGATGCCCTGTGTGGAATTAAGAATACAGCAGCCTCCTGTGCCCTACCTTTAGAAGCGATGGAGGAGAAATTCATCTGCAGAGGTTTTGTAGATATGTTGTTGTTTTTTTCTTTGATTTTCAATTACATTATAAACCCCAAGCCTCCCTCCTCCAGGAATGGATTGTACAATTTTGTGTGTGTTTTTTTTAACATCTCTAAAAGATGCTGTTTAATATGAGCTAAACGTTTTTCAAACTGTCATAATTGTACACAATCAATTGCTGCTTACATTATTACATTAGGTATCATAATTGCATCAGCCCATCCTACCGGATCAAAAGTTAATTTGATCAAACCCTGAGTCACATTGCACTGATGCTGGGAGGTTTAAGTGGTGTCATTGCAGTACTTTTTTTTTCTTTTTTTTTTTGCAGTTGTGACCCAAATCCTCAGCACTTTGGTTTTCTCAACAGAGATAAGCTTCCACAGCTTTACATAGATGATTTGTGACTCAGATTTTTCTGGATTGAATAACTACATTTGGCACTAATAATAATGTGAAAATATTAACCAAAGGGGCTTTTTACCTCATCATCAGCAAGCTCAGAGAGATATTCTGAACTAAGATGGGTTACTGAAGCTATAGCTATACTAGTTAAAATCAATTAATTCTCCACCAAGAGCTAATTACAGTTTCACTTTTCACCCCATATTCTATTTTTGGGTTCAGAGAAATGTAGCGTTACACATCAGCATGTGTTCTTACAACTGACAGATGTGCTTAGGAAACATCTTTCTCCTAAGATTGAAGCGATGGAAGCACCTGTAGTCCATTAGTTCTCCAGCAGCATCCAGTGGCATCAGATGGCCTCAAGAACACACCCCTGTATGAATGCAAGCTGACATCTTGAAAGCCAAGATGTGAAAAGCTGGTCCGGATGTGAGCAAGGCAATCTGCAGGCATGGCACTTGCAACACACAGTGATGCAGAGAGCTATATTTGAAGCTATAAGCGTCTTATTGGACTGTTGTTTGATTGGTCATGGTTCACTGTGTATTTGAGCCTGTTATGCTGATGTCACTTGACCACTCTTTGTTGCTTGTTTGCTTGCTTGTTTACATAACAGGTTAGAGGTGTGCCTGTGAATGCATTTCGAATCGTAGGTTTGATGATATACGCTGCATAAGAACCTCTCTCTCTACAGCCAAGCACCCGTTCACCCTCTGGAACAGTGATTTGTACTGCTGTGGGTGGTGTGGGGTGCAGGTTCAACAAAAGAGCAAAACACCTCTTGTTTCTTTCAGTGTTGTTTCAAGCATTTGGCTGTGGCTATCGTAGGTAAAGAAAGTCTCGATTCCACTGCATGAAAAGCCACAGAAGAGCATGTGATACGCATAACCATTTTTCTCAGATAGTGCACATAAAAGGAGCAAGTATTGATTAAGTTCACCATGGCAGCTAGAGGCATTGAGCGCACCAGAACTACAAAGCCTGCCAACCTCCTACCACTCCCCACGGGACGAAGTAAAACAGCAGGGAGCTCAGGGTGGAGGAGACAAAGGGAAGGCCATTCCCTTTCTGCTACAAATCATACACAGGCGTGCGAGAGATATGAGAAAGTAATTATATCGCCTTCCCTTTAAGACATTGCTTTGCTTCCATGTGTACTACATTGAAGACATCCCTCCTTCAGGCAGTGTGGGAGGGTGCTAGAAACTGATAACCAGCTCATGCTGTTGCATATCATTAATATACAAAATCAATACACATTCTCAAGTTGAAGAAAATGACTGTGGATTAGTGTGTGTGTGTATGTGCATATGTTCCTGAACGCAAAAACACTTCAGCAGAATGTAAATTGTGTCTGTAAGTGAGAGCGTTCATGGGGAGAGACTTTTTTCTTCCATGTATAATCCCGAGGCATATTCGCAATTTCATTTAATGGGATCCATGCCCCCTATCTAGTGCTACAACTCGCTGCCTAAACACTTTGGTTGCAGATGGTACAGCTGCAAGTGCCGTAACAGTGAGATCGCTAATGAAATGGCCCTGGACCAGCTGTCAATAGTTCCTCAGATCGCCATGGGCTGATGAGCATTTTGTCTCCAGCACAAAGAGGGTTAATAGAGTGGCGGGGGCCAATTCATTTAATATTTTCTGGGCCCTTATTGTCTCTTAGTCTCCCTTGCTGCAAAACGGATACCGAGTGTCTTCATCTACTGAGTTATATTCCCCAGCCTCCCCTGAGGAGGCCGGATCAGCCTCTTTTTTTAGCTGCCGAAATGAACACGACGCCAGGGGAAGCCTCCTCGCCGCCTCTGTCCTGCGCTCCCTCGGGCCCCGGGGAGTCCCGCAGACGCTCCTCGGCTCATCCATCACCCTCGTTAGTCCCCTGCTTCGTACAAGTGAAGTATTCCTCTCCCACTCCAAAGGGCCACGGGGCCAGATGTGTTCAGAGAGATGTGGAACAGTGTTTATGGTAGAACTTAAATTAACAGTACAGCACAGGAAAAAGCATTTCATTTCATTTCAGTTAATGGGGCTCACCATGCACCGCCAGCACAGATTTCACTCCTGACTAACTAAGCTTTGTTAACGGTACTGAAGGCTCATCTGACCGAAGCCTTCGTCGCCTGACCTTCATTTCCTCTATGTTCACCTAAGAAGACAGTTTGATGTATGATATAAAGAGGAGAATCTGTCTGACCAAGAACACAGGAAATCATCTACTCTGTTATATGAGGAAACACTGGCCTTTTGGCAACACTCGGGGGAAATGAATAGGAATACTTGGCAATGCCTCCCAATCGCATTGATCTAATTCCCAATTAGGCTGGGTGTTAGACATATTTGTCCCTAAGTTCTAAATTTCAGGATATCAACTAATGTGCTGCCGAATCTTCCTTCTTCCTATGTCAGACCAGTTTAATCTATTTATTTTATGAGAATGGATACTTTAACCTTGCAAAATCTATTTTTTGTGGTAACGGAGGCAACACATTACTCACTGGACCCAGGGCAGGGCTGGGGTATACACTCATAGGAGCATTAAAATAATTGGCATACAGGGTCTCTGAGGGACAATCATATACTTGGGGGAGGAAAAGAAAAGCATGCATCTCCCAATCTATCTAATTGTTGTCCTGCAATGTTATTGACAGGATGGGGAGATGTGAGGAATGACTGTCAGCTTGTCCCCCAGCTGTGGATGAGTAATACTGAGGAGTTCATCTGCATGGAGGGTTGGACCGCCCGACCTATTTCGTGGGAGAGAGGGAAAGGTGGATGGAAAGACACCAAAGAAAGAGTAGGGAAACAGGAATGAAAAAGATGTTACAATTGAGCAAGTGGTGGGAACTTCTTTCTTGATGATGGTCCACTTTTTTAAGAAAGAAGCCCTAGAGAAATTTATATAGTTTCTGTGTCGGGCGTCCTGCTGGTTCTAGCTCTCTCCTGTCTTTTTGTCGGATTGTGTGTCTTACACAACACTGTGGCCACATTCCCAGTGGCATGGTGGCAGACATTGACATTGAGAAAGGCTCAGTTAGCGCCATGGCAGTGATTTATGCATTCAGTTCACTCGGCCTCACTCTTGGGATACTCAGTTTCATGGGAATCAAACAAAACATAAAAGCCTTCCTTGATAAAGCCACGCTAGGGCTCCCTGGGGTGGGAAGGCTGACTCATGCCAGCTTGCTCACTCCTCATCATCCTCCTGTGCTTTCTTCAGCAGCCAGGGCTGGCATCACAGGCAGAGTTATAAATCCCTTTGCATAACATCTAAGAGTTACAATGACATGCAGTGCATATTTTACATGCATACTGTGATGGCATAAAGCCCTATGCAGACCATTTGCAGGCCCCTGGACAGTTTCTGTTTGATAAATCAGGTCGAATTACTCTTGGTATGAATACATATTCTACTTATCTAAGTTAATCTTGTTCCCTTTTTACAACATATCCCCGAGCTATCCACATGCTCCTCGCACAATAATCTTTGCCACTTCTATCCTGATCAGAATTTTGTTATTGGTCAAGAACTTATTTTTGCCCCTTTCTCCATTTCTTTGAAACACGAAAATGAATATGGATGCTGACGTTTATTGGATTTGTAACTCTCAGGGGAGCTTGGCAAGGTTTACCACAGTAAACAATGTTTTTTCCATAGTTATACCATGCATGTACCTTGCTTTGTCATGGTTTCCCATGCGAAAGTTAATCATGGGAATTAATCATCTACACTCTATCAATTTCTCACTCTTTCCTATCAATGTGTTTTTTCTGTAGCAGGTCGATTGTACAGGACTTGATGAGATCACATGGATTGGATATTTAGAAAAAGAATGAATAGCATAACAGTTTATTGTAGCATCATTTGATTGACACTCTACAACAATCATCAAAGAGCTTATCTTATCAGAAGCCACACCCCCCAGCGTCTGATCTGCATGCAGTGAAACAGTTAGCATTTGCTGCATTTTAATTAACAGGGATTAAAAATTATTATTGTATGATAGCAGATAGGTTTATTAACAACACACCATAGCTGTCAAGGGCCTGGAACATGGAAATGTTCATTAAAAAAAAGAGCTTATTAACAGAAATAAATACATGATGCAGCAATTAATCACCGTTTTATACAACCTCACGTCAATCTGGAGAGCCAGCTACAAAACAGATTGTGGCCTAGCCTTTTAATCTACCATCCAGATGTTTTATCCTCATTTTAGATTCAATTTACAGAAAAGAACATGATTTTAATTAATACATGTTCATCATCTGAAAGGTAGGAGAGGTAGCATCAGTCAGTAGCTCTCTGTCACAGGTATACAATGCTTCTTAAAGAAACCTTGGAGTCAGGCTTCTTTCTTCATTGAATCAACGTGGAGTCTTTTTTTCCCACTGAATTGTCTGGAAAACGTTTTACAATTATTCTGCATTTGTCTTGGAACAATGCAAGTCCAAGTTCTTTAAGTGTTGTATGCAAACACAGAAATATATACAAACTCAGAAAGTATTTTTTTTTCAGATGTTTTGAGAGAGACTGGTAGGTCTAGATTTTTATCATCAACAGTAATATACATTAAAGTGTATTAACCCGCATACTGTAGGAGCAACTACACTATGCAGCATGTTTTTTTGACACAGTAGCAGATGTCTGAACAGTAACTGTTGCAAACAAACGAGAGCAAATTTGTACAGTATGGTCTATATCTACATGTAATAAACTAACACAATTATAGTTCCCATTCTTACTCAGACCACAAATATTTTAATCACACAGATACATTTTTATTTTTTATTTTTTTAAATTACTCTTTCACATGAACCTCTTATATTCTACAATGTTTCAAACATGGGGCAAAACATTAAAATGGTTAATAAAGCTTCGGTGGCCAGGTGTGTGTGCGAGTGTGTGTTCGTCTGCCTATTGGTGTGTGGGCAGATGTCTGTGTGAATGATATCCTTTGCTCTTCACACACCACCAGGCTATTTCGGGCCCATCGTGGTTCTGTACCACCTGCAAACCCTTTAATTAGCGCACATCTGTTTCCTGAATCACAGGCGCATTGGAGAGTAACTGGCTTCCATCCATCCTAACAGAACCCGTGGAAAATTCTTCAACGACAAATTCCCCAGAGGGACAGCTTCATTAGTTGTCCTGATAAAATGTCCTCTAATGGTAATTAATTTCCATGTGTATTAACGGTGCCCCTGCTTCAGAGGTCAGTCTGTAAAAAAAGTTTCACATGGTGAATTCAAAAGGTAATTTTCAATATGCCCACACATAATCCTCTCTCTGTGCAACATTTTCTGTACACCTGCTACATTTCTGTACGCCTTTCTTATTTTTCCACAAAATAAATTATCTTCAACGGCTTAAAAAGGGTTGTCAGTGATGCATGTCAGGTGCACAAGAAAACCTACTGCCAGGAATGTACAGGAGCACAAGATAAATCCATGTTCTAGTTATTTAAGGGCAACAAACTTATCATTAGACACAAAAAAGGACTCTTATGCTAAAATGACAAATTGGTGGTGACTTGATGAATGCTTTAAACGCTTTATAGTTGTATATTTGGAGCAAAAAACGTTAAACTTATGAAGAGAAGAACACCATAGCATCTGTAAAACTGGATGTCTGAGAAAACATGAACAATAAGATAAGCTTAAATTAATGATAGGTAGGAATGGTCTTACGATTCCATTTAGGTTGTTGAGAGAGCATTATTGTGAGATTTGTTGCTGTTTTTTGCATATCAATTAAGTTGTAACAAACAAGGAAATCAGGGTTACACTTTATTCCGGACTAGGTTTAAGGTTGTGTCCTTAGTAAATTTTTTAGGCTTTCCTTCAGGTTAGGGCTTATTTTTTACTGACTTACCTTAGTAGAAAGTTTTGTGGGACTATTTTGATGTAAGCTGGGGTGGGCGTTCATGCTGTTATTTGGCCTTGAAATGGGGCAGGTAATCTACTGATGTAATACAGTGGTTTATAGTGAAAAGCCTGTCCTTTCTTCACTCCAATGCAGTATCACAGTTCAGCATAAAGATTCTAAATATTATTTAGGTGTTAGGCTAATGAATTGCCATATCTGCATTAACTTAAGATTTGGATGTTTAAGACTGGAAACTAACTGAATATCTGAAATTAGCAAGTGCTGTATTTTAGCCAATAAACCTGGCCTCCTGTCAAGAAAGGCAAGCGTGGTTCCAGATGGACTTTGAATCTCAATAATGATCCAAAACACACATCAAAGTCTACAAACAAACGGTTAAGGAAGCACAGAATTGACGTTCTTGATTGGAAATCACCATCTCCAGACCCCAAACCAACAGAACATTTCTGGTACTAAATAAAGCAGTCCAAAAGCAGGAGCCAAACAACTTGGAGGAGCTGGGCAGGTTTTGCGTGGAGGAGTGGTTGAATATCCCTCCTGGGACACAGATACAGCTAAAGCAAGCACCTCCTCCATGTTTTCAAAGCCAAAGGAGAATTTACTAAATGCTGAATGCCAGAATTTGAGTGCATTTGAACATCACATATTTAGCAATATATGTAGTTTTTTCGCTGTGTGCTTTTGTTACACACTGTATTGACAGTCATACAGTCACTTTTCTTACAGTACACCTGCATTTTCATGGTACATCAGCTGTTAGTCGCACTCCATCCAGCTTATGAATGTAATTGGAGGCTGCTATCCTGTGTTTGGGTGTATTTGTGTTTTTCATGGCTGTAAGCATGTCTGTCTGTTCTCCCCCAGCTCTGCGGAACAGCTACTCGTGCAGCGTGTGCAACGTGATTCTCAACTCCATCGAGCAATACCACGCACACCTCCAGGGCTCCAAGCACCAGAATAAGTAAGTGAGCCATTTTTGGAGATGACCTCCCGTCTCCTGCTTCAGTTTCAGCAATACAGAAGTGGCACCATGTCTAATTTAGAGAACTACCCACATTTTAACATAGGTTAATCCTACTTTGAAGCCACTTTTTTATCCACTTTTCTTTCTGTTTCAGTTATTAGGTATCCCTCAAATAAGTTGTGGATTATCAATGCATTATCTTTACAATTCTACAAACATTATAGCACAAGAAATAACTGCATGTATCTTGTTTCACCAGCTTAAAACAAATATATGGATGATAGGTGTAGTGCCCTGAAGCACTTGGAGATAACCACTTGGATTTGTGTCTTCCTATTCACACCTGAAAATATTTCAGAATAATGAAAATCTTTTTTTTTGGCGGGGGTGGGGGCAATACATGCCCAGTGCAATTTGCAGTTGTGGTCAAATGGGTTGTCTGATTTTCCTTCTCCATAATCCAAAATCCAGGCATCGCACTTCAGCAACCGCACTGGAATGCAGACTGCCTTCCATAATTAGTTTTTTTTTTTTTTTAATTTTTTTACATTGTGTGGAGAAGAAAGAAATTGGGGGTGGAGTGGAGAGAAGTATCCTGCTGCGAGTAACCTTCAGTGCTACCCAGTGGGAGGTAGAGGCGGTGGGGGTTGGTTTTCAGTGAGGCTTGTTTTTATTTATTTATTTGATATGATTTTATTTAGGGCACAATTCAGAAACTGGCTGCCTTCCTAGCGATCCAGAATCGAGGGTTCTGTCTGAGCTGCCTACATTTATTTAATCATACGATCTTTAATTGGGCTTCATAAACGAGGGATTGATTGGCCAGCCATAAGGAAGGGGGGCATCTGATGGCAAGAGTCTGGTGTCAGTAGCTCCCACCCACAATCCATGATTAATTGTAATTAGTGCAAACCACCTTGTTAATGAGAAATGATTAAAGGCCAGAGAAGGCTGGTTATCATTAAAAAGTAAAATAAAAAATAAGCTTTGTACCCTTATTATAACCTGAACACTTGAGCCCATGGTTTCTTTCAATCACCCTATCTTTACCCCTCCTGAACGCTTGTTTTTGATAAACCTATCCAGTAGTAGCCTCACCCCTGAACGCAATCAGCTATTCACAGCTCATTATTCACATTCAGATAAAAGCAGCTGTGTAGCCTGTCATATTCTTCCTTGTCAATAATTCAAACAGGGATATTATTATCTAGCTTAGTGTGTCTGAAACAACACTGACTTGATTTATGTTGTTAGTTAGTTAGGAGGGGGGTTCCCTGAAAAACAAGCATTTATTTTTAGTGTAAATCAATCTTCCATAGATGGCTTGTGCTATTATGTTATTTGTGATAAAGATTAGATTTGCATAATTGATTATTTTCCCCCACATACTTTTTCTGTTTCATTTTAACACATAAATAAATAATTATTGCTATCAGTATTTGGATACGTAGGTCTCTGTTTTAATAGAACAACACAGGGTGGATAAATGTATCGATTTTTGCTACTCATCCAGAACATTTTCTTCAATACTTAAGGACAGTAAAATACAAGATAATTTTCTTGTGTGTATGATGCTTTACAACATAATTGCATGTTTGCAGAGGTAGTAGTTTCCCTTTTTTTAAATAAAAGGTCTGTTAAGATTTAAACAATAAAGCTGGAAGTTGAATATATTTCACACAGGACACTGGTAGGAAAGACGCATTAGCGTAGAACAAAACAGGAAAAATATTTACATCCCTAATAGAGGCTGGCTTGTTGATCTGTTTTAATACTTTTGGCTCCCAGAAGTAATCAGCTCAGCTTCGTTACTCGAAAAGCATTGCTTCGTGAAGGAGAAAACACGGGTAGGAAGGTAATGGCTGGCAGATTGTTCTCATCATGTAAACCAGCGCTCAGCAAAGACTTGATTACATTTCGAACAAATGAATTAATGTGTTTCACCTGCACTCCCTTGCCAGATGGGATCCCTCACATCCATTCAACGTGTGAAACGCTAGAGGGACTTTAGCATTAGAGAAATGTACTCTTGGGATTAGGATGCCATGCATTTTTGAGGCTTCAACCAAGAAGATCTGCTTCAAACCCTGGCTGCCCCTCTGTGTCCTTTATGAATGAAACATGAATACAGTAAGGTGCTGTGGCAGGAACAAACTTAATCATTGCTTAAACCAGCTTTTTTCCCACTTCCCTCCCAAGTGGCCAAACTTCAGGGCAGTTTATTAAATTTGATCAATGTATATTGAACACAGGGGTTGGAATAAACCGCCAATGCATAGCAGGAGGATCTGCCTGACGTTTACCTGATGAAACACAAATGCAAGTATATATTCACTATTTAAAATCAATGTTTGTCTGCACATATTGACTCGGAATAAGACACGTGCTGTAAACACGGTGTTGCATTACATGCGAGTACCTATGTACAAGTACGTTGTTGGCATTAGAGGTAAAAAGGAACACATAGAGATGCAGAGGTCGTATCAGCTCTCGGATGGGTGTTTCATTTTCATTGACTTTAGTTTGCCAGCTGCTTAAAGTTAAATGCTGCAGTTCAGCACAATTAAACTTGTTAAAATCTATACTTGAAATGTGACTGTTCTAACCCATACAGTAGAGTGGTTAAAAGCCACTCTCAATGTAATAGACTTTAATGCAGCTAATAGTGAAAAAGCATTATTGTTTTGCATGCTCCAAGTTGTAAACCTTTTTGGAAAGCTGCTTTAATATTCTGTTAGAATAAGAGATGTATCTTATAAGTATCTAAAATGTACAGATGTTAACAGCACATGAAACGCAAGTTGAGAATTGCAACACAGTTCTACTCCCTGAGTTGCCCGGCAACAAATGGCATTAGTGGGGGCATCAGCTTCTCAGATATTATCCCGAACTGCGCGGAAACACCAGCACGTTGCGATTTAATGACTGTAGACTCCTCATTAGCAGTGCTGAAACAGCGGTCAGTAGAGTTTAGTGGAAGGCTATTATATTAATCAGAGATTTCATCTTGCAGCCTTGATATAAAATTATTAAACCCGGAGATGAAAGCAGGGAAATGGGCTTTCGGAAATATGACAACGATAAGAATTGCTTAATTAGTAAAATCACAAACTCACATTAGAATAACAATTCCTGCAGTTACAACTAAATATATATATATACTGAGTTCTCTCCCTTAAATTGCAGTTGTAATTTCCCTTCAGCTGAGCTTTTTAACTTAAATGAGGCGTTTTTGTCATCCCGCTTAATGAAACAAGAAGGAACATACAGCCTCAGGAGCTGTAGCTAATGTGAAGGAGGAAACTGATTGGAAAGAAAAGATAATATAAAGATAGCAGGCTAAACAGAAGAGTGAAATTCTTTATGAATTACTGTAGAGTAGGCTATGATGGAATTCAGTCTTTATGCCTCCTGAAGTTTTGGGATTTTGTTTAATAACACAACAGTAAAAGCAGCTGGAAAGCAGAGGGTGTTGGTTTCGCTACAGAGAGAGGCAGCAGCTTGTGCAGTTTTTAGAGTTATATTTTATGCTCTTCAATCCAGCACTGTTTAGTTTAGTGGTACATGAAGAACCATGATGCCAGCAGCCCTGTTATAACTAGAATTATCCATTTGCTGTTCTGAGAAAATGTTGCACTACACTTCGCACTGAAGGAGTGCTCCATTTCTGCTGGTACAAGGCTGTCACAGAGCTGCACTCTCAAAGCATTTCTGTGCCATTAAGTGTCGAGGGATTATTATTTTACCTGTGTGATAATGTTGCATGAAACACCCATGTTACGTAAGTGGGTGTTAAATATCTCTGGTGTAACTCGGTTCTCTGAGATGTCACCCATTGCAGCCTGCAGTTTGTGACTGCTTCGCGGCTTTGACTCATTCTCTAAACTGAAATCGTAAGGCCACTTAGGTTTTCTTACATATACATTTTTATAGCAGCTAATACATTTTCTGGGGAATTGCTTTCTTTCTACATCTATAAAAAACTAAATTTCAAGTCTATAAACACACAAAATATAGTTTTCTCGCATGCAAGCATACCAAAGAAAAATTGAATAGCATTCTTCGATGTAGGTTATTTTGTTGTTAACCGAACATTGTATGAAATATAATATATGCAAAGGCATCCCAGTCCTCAATTATTATTTTGTGCAGGGCCATTTTTCAAGTGCAACTCGAAGGCGAGGCTTCTAATTCGGGATCTATTTGCAGTTGAAGCAGCATCTACTGTAAATGTGCCCGCCAGTTTCTAGAGGGAGTCGGAAAATGAGAGCAGACAGGCAGCTGAGATGTGACAGAGCGGCCCCTGCTGGGCTGGGCCCCTCCAGGTCTCTCCAGCTGGTCGGCCAGGTTATTAGTTGTGCCAACAAGAGGCAGAGGAGAACCTGCCGAGACAGGGCTCTGTGTATTTATAGCTCCATCCTCCTCCCATCCTGCCTCACAGTCAATTGTGGGCTTTCAGGACCTAGGGTGGGAGCTACAACTTCGTCAACACAAAGGAAGATGACACGCACTCTGGTCTGACCTGGGAGCGAGGGCCAGTCCGGGTTAGATTGACACAACACATTAGTGGCGCTTGGTTCCCAGTGTCCAGCACTGCCCTCCGGTCCCCCAGCTCTTGGACCAGCTTAGCAGCATAACCTTGTACTTCGGAGAGGTTGTGCAGCCTCCCGGTGCCTCAGGTGTAACCCCTGGGCCCGTCTGTGCTGTGGCTCAAGCCTTATGTCTCACAGAAAGCCAATTCTGCCAGCTGCTCTGTTATCTCTAAACACTGAGTCACCCTGCTTCCCCCTCTCTTAGCAATAACCGCTACGCCACCACGACGAAACCGATGTGCTCGGAATGTATTCTAAAATTCTAAATCAGTGGTTTTATGCTCCCAAGTCTAACGTCAGATCAAAATACATCCAAGATTATTCGTGTAATGATGTGCTTTCGAGCTGATGACTTCTTTTATCTCCAGACCGGAAAGGAGAGATGGCACATTGCAGTCAGGGATGGATATCTCAGAAATTAAAATTGAGCAGTTTTCTTTCCTTGGCTAGTAGTTGATCATTCCACAGATCTGGTTTCCCTCTGACCTCTGTTCTTTCGTGTGCACGGAGACGGTTTTATTGCACAGAATGACGCAGGGAGGCGGCTCCCGAATGGAACAGGAAGTGAAGGCGGGCAATGTGATGGAGCTACGAGTGGAGGACCTCATTGGTAATTGCGTAGACGTAGGCTGAGGAATGAAGGAACTTGAGTTTAAGGGCCTTGGTCATTCATAGTTGAAGGCTGATACAATTGGATAGCTGATCATGGTGCGCTGAAGTGTTTGCCATAAAAATAGATTAAAACGGAACAGCAGAGTAGTGGAGATTTGTTAGTGACCGATTAAGATATTTGTACCCACAGACGGAGAGACACAAAGGGCTGTTGTTAGAATACACCAACCGCCACAGAACTGGATGACAGCACCATGCACGATGGGTCGAACGGCCTCCTCTCATTTGTAAACGTTCTTTCTTATGGGGCTGGGAGTGGAGCTTCCTCTCGGTCTGGGCGGTAGAGGGATTGCACTGTAATAGTTACGAAAAAGCAACTATTGATTAAATAAAAGTGGTGTAATCCAAGCACTCACAGCAGCAGTGTTTATATCTGCTTGCTCCAGTATTGATCCCACAGGTCTGCCTGGAACAAGTTAGGAGGTTCCAGCTCATTGCCTTAGCCCTGCCCAAATCATCACTTGAGAGAAAACACTGTAACCCTCGGGGGGGCAGTTCAGTATTGCAGGGAAGCCTTCTGGAAGAGAGAGAGACTTGTTTCTAATGCCAGTTTTAACCTGGGCATTTCCCTCTTAAATATTGATAAAATACTCTCAAAATCTGTGTGGCTAATTTGTTCAGTGTTTGAAATGCAGAACATAATCCTCTTCTCTGTACTATATTAGGGATGAGCAGGGGGACAAATCCAAACTTCCACTGTTTTAGATACTGCGAAACAACATTATTACCGTGCCTTTGGTTATTTTATTTCCTCGTCAGAAATCATCGAGTTCAAAGCATCTTTACAAATCTTCTGACTGTACCCTGAACAAAATAGCTATTAAATATGGAAATTCACCTTTCAAAAGATAAATATGGAAAAGATTTCCTGAAAGCAGTGAAAGTCTGTATTCGTGGGAGAGGTACAAGTCTGGTGGAATTCACATTTTGATGAGCCGTAATGACAGTCTCAAGGCTGGCTTTACAGATAATTGTGCTAACTGTGGGTGAGCTGGTGTTCCCAGTCTGACAGTCACAAGAACGCAGGATGGATGTTTAGCCCTGAAACAAGGGCCCTGCCGATAGTCAGTTGAGTTGCTCTCTGCTTTAGACTTTTATAAAGGAATTTGACTGTAAAAGCACCATTTTCTTTAATAGCCAATGTCAATCCTGTATGCAGTTCTAAAAAAAAAGTACATTTTTGTTCTCGTAGGTCACTGTGCAAAATCCACTGGGAGATTTCTTTAATTTACAGAGCAGCAGACCCACATTTTAATAATTGCATCCCTTACTTATCACAACATCTTTACTCCAGGGTGCGATTTGCATAAAGCTAAAATAAATAAGAGGGGGAAGAGCCTTTCAGGTTGCCTTTTACTGAGACATCAGCTCCCAGTGTGCTTGTGCTTAGATGACAGGACTTTATTTCACATGTGTTCATTCTTTCCATAAGGGCAACCAGGAAAGGTACTTCTCACTTTATTGGTATTTGAGTAAATATATCACAGGGATAAAGCACAAGTCATAATGAATTGGGTTTTAAACTATAGGGAAACAGTTCCTCCAGTTAATTTGATTGTTTTTCTTGGCTGCTGTTCAGTTCCTTAATTATTTAATCGGGCCACATAAATATCTATTAAGCAGTTAGAGCCTTAACAAATTAGTTGTTTGCAAAGGAATGAAGTGGAGTTTCATATTTCCCCAATCTAAGCAGATCCAGTGATCTCTGTTGGTTTCTAGGCCTGTCCCTGGATTGAACTAGATTAGCTAGAGAATTCAAATGCCTTACATACTTTTTATATTTAACTCACGCAGTTAGAGTAGCTGATCTGTTGTTGAGCATATGCAAACATGCAAGGCTTTCAAAATGCGGACAGGAGCTCTCTCCCTTCCTTATTAATTGACAGCAATTGTCTTCTCTCTCGTTTTTGAGTTATAGCACGTCCCTTGTCCTCTCCCATTGCTGGGAGCTATTGCATTATATTAATTTGTTTTCAGACCCACCCGTCTGTTAACAGGCTTTCTGGGGGGGATGATTACAGAGCATCACAGCAAACACAATTCTGACTACAGCCCGTGGGCTCTACCACACAGTCCAAGGTTACTTCTCGTTGCAGCATGCAGCACAGCTGGCGGTGAAGCCCTCCCTGTACTGGAGATGGGAATAGACATGAGGACTTGTTTATTTGTGTTCTTGTGCTGCCCAACACTGCCCCCAGTCCATGGTCTGCATCTTCCACGGTGGGAGGCGCAGTGACTGCGGTCTTCTCTAGTTTTTCATAAGGAGCTGCCAGCACAACAGGAAGCCTAGAGTCTGATCACGTACTCTTTTCACTTTGACAATGCCAGCCTTCAGGAGGACAATTAAGAGACCTTTACCAACTGCCTCAGGATTGCTTTTGCAGTGGACGTTTGACAATATTTATCAATATATAAGGAATTAAAAAAGGAGGTAAAAAGAAAGACTCTCTCCTCCATTTCGTTCAGATGAACTGCATGAAAATCCATCCAACTCAATCGCAGCTTGCATGCATTTGATTGGGAACACAGGGTCAGCACCTCCAGCACGCGTGCATTTGCACTCCGGTTCCATTTTGGAATGACTCGCGCACTCCTTCACCTGGAATGGAGATATTAGCATGGTTGCCGTGGTGACCAGGACTCTGCGCTGAAAGGGCAGACAGCAATCTCTCCCCCGAGCACAGCCTGACAGCCGGGCGCAGCGCACAATGGGGGCTCCCGTCTGTTATGGTGCAGGCTGAAAAGATAATCATTGTTTTGGATGTTGGACATTTATTCATATTTTTACTCATTAGGCTGGAATGCATTCTTAATGCCGGAGAAAACTCAGTGGAAACACATCCGTTACTCTGTAATAGTGAATAATACCACAGCCCTTTCAGGAAAACATTTTAATTAGGTAAACACCATATATTGGTAATTTGCGAAACTGCACATTCATTAGCAGGCTTTTGACACTGAACTTTGAGGGTCTGGATTACCAATGCAATCAGAAAGGCTTCATTATCCATACATACTGCAGTCATTTTTAAAATAAAATGATGGGAGGGAAACCATGATTTGAAGAAGCAGAAAATGTGAAATCGGTAAAACTGAAATCAACAACTATTTGTGCATCATTAAGAAAAGAAGAGTGCCTTAATTAAAACAAACAAAACATTGTATGTGTAGAATCCATAATCCACCCCACCTCACCCCCAACCCAACTGCTTGCTCCTCAATAAAGGTTAATTGAATTAGGTCCTAAAAATAGCAAACATGATTGTCTTCTTCAGCCTTATGCAGCACTTGCCCATTTTTGACTAAACAGCAATCTCTGGGAGTCAGGCCTCCTTATGGAGCTCATTAATTATCAGTTCTAAATGGTGGGAAAAAAACATGTATGCATGCCAAGCTAAGACTCTGATAAGCAGAAGTCATGGAGAGGGGTCAAGGTGCCTTCTGGAGAGGAGTCTATTAAAATTGACATTTCTGCTGGATGGATGGAACTCAAGGACATGCATTATTACCCATCAGCCTGACCAAGCAGGTAGCAGCTAGACAGCCTATGAATTGGACTTGATAAAACCTGTTCAGATGGTAACACCAGCCGAGTTCTGTAGAGTTTAACAAGCACTGGTTCGTCTTTAAGGCACACTTGTCCTTGCCAATTCTTCAAGCCTGAGCTGAATGTCCCAGGCCACTTTGTCTGGTACCATTAGATGGTGCCAAGTTTCCCTGGCAAGGATTTTCTGCTGTGAGGAAACACGTTTGTCAGTGCATTTCTTTCTTTCACCTCTAGTGAAAGCTGTGAAAGTGCTATAAAGAAGGCAGAGCTCCAATAAAGAGGTAAATACAGTAAAAAATACAGTTACCAAGGGTTCAGGAAGACCTTTTTGTTTCTGGCTTTTCAAATGTCTCTCTTCGCTCACAGAGAGATTTTTACCGTGTCGTTCGGAAGGTTTTCTGAAAAAAAACGTCAAAATTGGAGTGTGTGGGTGTATATTTGGAGGTTTGATGCTTGTATGATGTATCCATGGGCTGCTTGAGAGCTGAGGTTTAGATTCAGAACAACTGGGAGTGCTGCTTTTAGCTTAAATATTGGAGAACCAGTGTGTCTCTTGTATGACGCTGCCAGAGACAGTGCCACTTAAGAATAATGTTTTTTCTCCGTTAACATGATGATATGGGGTGACAGTGCGGCAGAGCTGGGAATAGAATGTTTTATGAGTGATTATTGAGATGCAGCATGACAGTCCTGGAAGACGAGACTGGGCTTCTTAAATGCACATTTCTGAAATGCAGGGTGACAGTGCTGGGTTGCTGAGATTGAAGCGTTCCACTACATTTCTCTCAAATAAAATTCAATTCAATAGAAGTGACCCTGAGCCATGTCCTGGCAGTTTCTGTATATTCCCTCCCACTGCCCGTGCAACCAATCCAGTCATGCCATCTCCCAGCAATCTCTAACTGTGATTTGTGTCCGTTGCTCCCGTTATCAATGAAATAACAAATCCTCCAAAACTGCAGGACAGCCGTTTGTTTTCTTGTCAGGGACCATCGAACGCCCCAGTCCCCTCTGGTTTGGCTTGTCAGCCTGGTAGGCAGCAAATTGAGATGGAGGGTGATGCAGACAAAGCAGGACTGATTGAGGGCAGTATTGAGCAGCACACGCGCCACACTTGGTACATTTCTTATAGAAAATGACTCTGAAGGAGCACTCAGCTACCAAATAGAGCTGCTAATCAGCGTTAAATTCCTATTTCACCTGCATCAGATCTACTCTTGATTTTGATTTCAAATTATGTCTTTATCTAGGGATAGATTCAATGAATAGATGAGGATTGTTTCTCGGTATTAAATAACATCGGTAGGATTGCTAAAGAATGCACTCCCATTATTTTGTTCGGAGAGGAAAAAATAAAACCTTAAATAAGCCAAAAATTACAAATAAGTTGCTCTGTTGTATATAACTCAGAAAATGCTATTTCCAATGAACAGCGTCACCTTTTTTATATATTCAGAATTTCAATTATTTTGGATCCCACAATATCAATATCTACAACATCTGGAAAATGTATTGTGCAGAAAATTGGTCTTAATTCTCAACCCTATTAGCCATTTCAATTTATCTTTTTGAATCCTGCTGGGTCTGTAGCTAGTCATTACCAGTTCATACTAAGTAACTACATTTTCTGTCAAATGGAAGAAAACTGTTTAAATATCACAGACCTCAAGGTGGTGGTTTTAGATGTGTCTAGACTGTGTTTTAATTGGGACTTGACTGACTGTTTATTTCGTTGCAGCTTGAAGCAGCATCAACAGTGAAAGCAGTGCATTACGAGCAGACGATCCTGGAAGCAGTGACCTCAGGCAAGACGTTAGGGAACACACTAGGGAGAAAAGACTTCTGTCCTCGATGGGAAAATTGCATCTGTGTTCATGGACAATTCCTCGCTTAGTCTTTCCGAAGGAACGGAGGAGGAGACTTGAGGAGGTGCCGGCGTCTTTGGACTTTGGATTTGTGTGTGATATCTGTATTTAAAACCAACTGAAAACTAATATTTTCTTTCAAAGAGCTACAAAAGCCTACTCGACATGTACTACTCTCTGATGTCAAACTCAACTTGCTGGTGGTTGTGTTACCAAACTGAATAATATTAATATTACTAATCAAAAACTACAACAGCAATAAATGGCACCCCAGCGTTGCAGGCCAAATAATTGTGTGAGTATTGTTTTCTCAGCTGACACTTTATTCTGTAGTGGCGAGCCTGCACTGTCTATACGCTTTCCTCACTGCAGTTTTAGTCATACAGTATGTTCATGAAGGCACACTTATGGAAATGTGGACTGGTTAAGTTTTGGTTGATACCGTGTAATATGGAATTCTTAATTATGTTTTAATATTGCCCTGAGCCCGTGATTTCAATGTGGAAAACCATAATTATCCTGTTGGCCCTTCTTATACTCTTAATTGAGTCCTTCAAATTTACCTCGTTCCAATCCTTAAGATTCTTTCAAAGTATTTCCAATATATCTTGGGGCTAGAGAGACATAACCTTGTGATATAGTAACAGCACAAGATATTTAAAACAACAAGGCTGGTTTAATGTCTCCAAATAGAAGGAGACCAATCAAGCGGTTTTGAACAAACTTCATTATGAGCAGTAAAGACAATGGATCCTAATATTGAGATCAAAGCTGGTTTATGTTTTGTAATATAACATGTCATACACATTATATATAAAACAAATCAAACCAATTCCAGTAGCTTAGAATTGAAACAATGACACAACTTTGTCTAAATCACAAAGCTTCCAGACATATCAATCTAAATATCAATCCAGATCTAATTCTATTCCAACAAACTGAACTCCAAATTCAAAGGACACTACTGTAATATTCTGTAACAGCATTTTAAAAGATATCTCAACTATTAAGGCTTTCAGGTATTTAGTCAAATTGGACAATTACATCAACTGGTGAATCTTTTTTCTGGATTGTGTTGTTTCCTTTGTGTATTTTGAAGCGTTAACGACTACATTTTGATGACACAGATTTGTGGAAAATGTTAAAATGACCAAAAGGGAAACGAGATTGCATTTAACAGTGTTCTTTATCCTGACATTTTTCTGTTTGTTTTACAAATGAACTCCAAACTATTTAAAAAATATATATATTTTTTGTTTTGTTTTTATTTTAATCATCTACATTATGTGGACGATACCATTTTTCAGATTGAATGATCTTTCTGTTTCAGAACTGCAGTACAGCTTTTGTAAGCATTCATTTAATTCAATAGTCACATCATTACTTTTAAAGTAATTGAATTAGTCCATTGATTGAGAATGTTAAACTAAATGAAATATGGAGAGAGAGGGAGCCTTGTGTTTTAACATTATAACATGCATTTCAATTGACATTTTCCTTATTGTAATACGAGCCTCTCAGTAGAGTGTTGTTTTTCATTTCTATATTAGGATAAGAAAGGTTTACCTCTAAGGTAAAAAATGTTTCACTGCATTGTATACGTCGAAAGGATACAATATTCAATATTGGAGGATGTGTCAGAACTGATGAACTGTGCTGAATCTCATCCTTCCCTTTCATCTTCCTTCACTTTGTTGAAATGAAATCAGATTGTAGTGAAGGTAATATATACATATTTATTCCTCACTCTGCTTCAATCTTTGTTGAAAGTAAAAACTACCTATACCTGCTATATATATGTACACGACCTCATTCTTTAAATCCATTGTTTCCACCCAAAACAACCCAAACTGAAAAGAGGTAATTGCTCTGTCAACAAAATGTCTTGGAGGAAACATGACTGCTTATGACTGACTCAAACTCTCAAGGAAAGCAACAACAACAAAAATATAGCACCTTTGTATTGATCTAAACAACTGCTCATGGACTGGCATATTGGTAATCATACACTCTTATTGGTCAAACAAGGGTATTTTTGATAATTTGTCTATCTAACTATATGTATATACATATATATAGAAGGATTTATTAAGTTGGAAATGTGTGTTCAAATGCTGTGAGTGTTTTTAATAGCAACTACTGTGAATCTGACTGAAAATGGTTTGGATGTTATTATAAGGATTGTACTGTGCACATTTGTAAATATACTTGACAATATATTTTTTTCTCTTTGAAACTTCATCTGTGTCTCCAGACATTTTGTCATTCTGCAGAACCTCTATTTTATATTTAAATCTCCTTGATCTGGGATCAGCAAATGCCAGCAAAGTGATTTGACTTGTAAAGTCTGTCAGATTGCTTGGAAATGCAGTGACTCCTTCATGCTTGCACATGATACAAATAAGAAAGGACAGTTACACTCATTTTAACAGTTGTGTGGAATTAAAAACAGACTGTTAAAAAAAGCCAGATTGATTTAAGACTTAGGAAGGAAGAATGGTCCAAATAGCTTTTTTTGCTAATAAAATAATTACTAATAAAATAGTTAGTTTTATTGCTGAATACTCTCTGAGAATGTATTCAACAATAATAATAATAAAGCAGGGAGTTGGTACAGGAGAGCAGAGATACCAATATTTGGCTTAATTAGGCTTGATTAATTGATCTTTATCTACTATTTGAAGACACCTGTGGCAACTGAATAATGGAGGCAGGAATCACCTAATTGCCAAAAGACTGACTTCTGTCATACAAACACCATCTTCCACTGAAATAGGCTGAACGAACTGAACTGAAACAGGCTACCCTGCATGCTTGAACACCATTTAAATTAACTTTACAATCCCTCCCTGCAGCTTAAGTACATTTGAAACTTTTAGATGGATACCTTATTAATGTTTCTCAGTAATTTATGCATTTTATTTTAAATGGTGGCCATGTTCTGCTCGGTTTTGTAAAATCTGTCCTCGTTTTAAGTCTCCATAGTAACATGGAGAAGGTCCTAATAAGATGGAAATAAGCTTCCCTGCAGAAGCTCATCTGTCTGCTAGCTTAGGGTCATACAGGAATGAAAGGCCGGATTTTGTTGAAGGAAAGTTTTCATTTCACAAAATAAATGAGCCTAATAACTATGGTCTTTTATAGCTGTCTTGTGAAATTCTTTGAGTAATGTGCAATATGTATTTTTTATTTATTTCCCATGCCTGGTTTATACTCTGCTGTTGTCTTTATGTCTAGACGCCTGTGCCTCTGGTTAAACTTTTTAATCTGTACGGAGGATCTATATATGCATGCTTTCTGTGGCCTCATATCGATTGTCAATTTTCATTTTAATCCCATATTAGTCTGTGTAAACCCGGGATATTACCTTACCTTTAATCGATTAATAAGAACCCTTATTTTTGTTTTTTTCACTAAGCATTAAAGATTTTGTTTGAGCACAAAAAAGACTCAAGTTCACATTGGAAAAGGCTTTAAAATCTATGCAATATTGATTATACTTTAAATAGGGGAAATAACGGAGGGCAGAAGGGATGAAAGCAAAGGCAGTCAGAAGCTGCTCTGTTTAGAAAGATCCCTTTCATCCCTGACCCCTAGAGTGTGTTTTGTAGGCAGCCTTTGAAGAAAGATAAAGATGTTCATGTTCAAACTGAGCTTGTTTACCAGAAAGGTGATCTAGGTATTTCTATACAACTCCATTTTAGTCTTTCTTCATGTTGCAATGAAAATGCTTTCCCAGAAAGACTGTTGCTATTTCACAGTATTGTGTTTTCATGCAAAATATCTCTACAGTACATTCCCAGAGAATACAAATGCTTTATCTTTTTTTAATATTGTGATATTCTACATTTTGTACACAATGAAAAAATAGATTTCCTTCTCTTTCTGCCAGTGCTTATGAAGACGAAAGCAAACCCATCTATGCAAGTGAAATGAAATGATGTGAAAGAAAGCATTTTAAGATTTCCCTGTGCCACCTAAGAATCACAGATAGGTTGAGGTATTGATTCATTCCTCTGACACTTCGAAGGCTGATTATTGCTGTTGTCATTGCTCTGGCCTTTGAGATGCATCTCAGAGCACATTTCAATTGAGATGAAGTTAATCATTTCTTCACATTCCCCGGAGAAGTTGGGGATTGAAAATCAGACTAAAATTGGGTCTATATGTTGGAAGCAATTGGATCGAGCTCATATTGTATTTTATGCCCGCGGCTCATGTAATTTACAGTACAGAAAAGGATCTTTTTTTATTTTTTATTAAAGTCTACATGAAATGCCAAAGTTTGTGATAACCAAGCAAAAAAAACTGCTAAATATAAATGTGAAGACAGTATAACATAATTGAATTGCAGGCTTAAAGGCATTGCGCCCAAGCAAGTGAAAAAATGCTGCCCTGATCTATCCTTGTGATCACAGTACAACAGTTCTGACAGCAGCGAACCTTTCAACCTTTTTATTCCAGTCATTAGGTCACTGACTAATTCCTTTTTCACATTAGGATTAAAAACATTGCCGAATGTGACCCTGCGTCGAGAGTGTAGCTCATCCGCCTGGAAGGAGGCTGTGTAGCATCTTCTCTTGACTGTGAAATAAACCAATGCTGCCCTTTGACACAGCTCCTATGCAGATTGCTGTTAGATGCAAATACCTCTTTCCCAAACTAAAAGCTACACCTACATTTTCAGTATTAAAAAATAAAAAAACTGGACTGTATAAGAATGTATAAGACGTGCTTATTTGTACAGCGAGTGCAGACCGTCACATTTATGCAAGGAACAGATATTCCAACATCTGTTATTGCAATCTCTCTCAAATGCTTCAACAATTAAATAAGAAAGGTTTAGAGTTATATAGTTGTACTTTTATTTTACTTTATTTTAACTTGGGCTTAGATGACTATTTGAACGCACCATGTTAATATAATAGTCAGTGTGTATTCACATTATTCATCATGCTGCACTGTGAGCCTGGAATTACTTTCCTGTTGCGAAAGAAGCGGGAAATGATTGCTCATTACCGAGTCAAAAATGGAAACTAAATTAAATCATCAAGGGAAATACAAAACAAGCGGCATTGTGTGTAAAAACAGCTTATATTTAGATTAAAGTAGCACAAAGTTAATTTATTGACATCTTTGTGGGGAAGCTTGGCTTGTGTCTTGATCATGTCATGGATAACGTTTCTGAATAAAGCTTCTGACAGTGTGGAAGTTATTTCACTTTAAAACATTTTTTAAAAGTTACCTCGAATAAAGAATATATGAAAATATATAAATAATGGATAGTTTAAAAGGAAAGTTATTAAAAAAACAAAACAAAACAAAAAAACAATTTTGGTGCAATAAAAATGTAAAGTACTCAGATTTATGTGTTGGGTTTAAAAATAAACTTTACCATTTGTATCTGTACCTTTTAGATTAAAACTGCTGCAATCAGATATTGTTTAAAAATAAACCAGGTTAAAAATGAGTGTCTAAAAAGAAATCACTCGCTGCTATCGCTGGAAAATAACCGATAATAATGCCTGATTCAAACATATTTAAATAATTCACAACCCTGTCTGTCCTTTTGTAGATTTCATGACCTTAATGAGCCAGCATTGTCTCTATAGTTCAATTATCAAATACATAAAATAGTCCCCGGTAAAGAAAGCATTTTCTGGAAATGTGAAGAGGACAGCAATGAATACACTTAAAAACATTATCTAAATTCAATTATCATTCCACCACCTACTAGACTTCCCAGAGGAGCTCATTTACAGATTGAAAACAAATCAGACTTTAAATGAAAATGGCTGATATGAGAGTAATTGAATGGCTTTATGCGAGTACACACATGCGTACAATCACACCTTGTCAACAAACGTGTCTCAGCATTTTCTAAGGTGTAAATTATAAAATAAAATAAAATATAATATAATATAAAACTTTGACATGTTCCTGAGAAATGGTTAAATAGACTGACTGTGCCATACAGGTATCCATAGGCTGCAAGACAGGGGGAAAACAGACTTAAACTAAGAATAATACTTTGCTTAATTTGACTTTTTAAATGGTTTAGCATACACAAAGTTTGAGAATGCAAGTACCTTATAATTTTAACTTGAAATTTGCAACTTTTTAAAATCAAGAAAAGGCTCAGATGAGGCAGGTTCTTAGTTCAAGAAAGTGTGCTTGGCTGGAACAAAATCTGTCAGAACAGCAAATCTCCTGTGCCAGGGTTGAGTCCAGTGGCTGATGATGGCCGTCACTGGGCAATCAACACAAGGGTCTACCAGGCATTTCCAGCAAATATGAAAGTCATACGTAGTTTTCCAGTGAGTGCAAATGCTTCATATAAACTACTCCACAAATCAATGCATCTCTAAATTAACGTATTTTCAGAGTTTTCTTATGGACTAATGAAGATATATATTTTGGTGTAAATAAGTTTTAAATAAATAATTGTTATGAATGTATTTTCTCTACTGTCTGGAGTCAATATATGTTATATGGATTCAAAAATGAATGATGTACCAGAGTTTTAGGCTGGATATAGTTCAAGCAATTTATGATTTAATGGAAATGCATGAGTTCAGTTGTTAATTGCTGGAAATTTATGAAATAATTTAGTGGAAAGGTATGACATTAGAAATGTGTTGAATTGCCGCCCATTTTAATTATATTTATTTGATTTGAAATAATTGGCCTTTGAGGGATTTTTATCCACTTGGTTGATATTGTAATACACCAATCATCGCAATCAGGTGATCTTAATTATCTGGTGATATTTAAGGGTCTGTAATACATTAATAAAGGTTTGTGGAGAGATGCAGTGATTTGTTTCCCCCCCCCCCCCGAGTATATTATAAATAAAAAGCTGAAAAAACAAATTGGAACTTTGAGTGAATGCTGATATATACACTTTTTACTTCTGTAGCATGAAATCAAAGGGCTCAATTGCTCATTTCACACATTGGTTGTATTTTTGTATTCTCATCTGTGAATTATTATTCTATTGCTTAAGGCATCCAAGCTACCTATACCTTCAAACCCCTTTTGGTATTGTCCTGTATTTAATTGAAATGTTAGAACAGATTAAATACGGGACGATAAAATTAGAAACTATAGCAGTCCAAGTAAGTGGATTAAAAACTGGTTAATGTATAGAAAATAAATAAATAGGGGAATTGAATCAGATTGGAGTGAGGTAAAAATGGGGTTCCTCAGGGATCAGTATAAGGGCCTTTGCTTTCCCTAACAAATACTTATGATCTACATTCTGGTATAGTTAGGAAACGTGTCAAGTTTGCAGATGACACAACAATTGGTGGCGTGTCAGATAAAGTTGCAGCAGCACAGAGTATAAAATAAGACTCGCAATACTCAGTTTTGGGCTAAAAGTTAACTCTACAGAGCACTTGTTAGATCTCACCTCGAAAACTGCTTTCAATCCTATTCCAGGTATTCAGAATTATGAACGGTATCAACCATGTCAATCTAGATGATCTCTTCCAGATCAATGTAGATACAAGGACCCAGGGACATAAATGGAAACTGAGTTTAAAGGCTGGCAGTTCCTGAGGAGACCGTTCACAGCAGCTGTTTTGTACAGGTCTGTAAAAGGTCATACCTGAATCATTGGAATGTATGTGTCATCATGGCTTAGCTTCCACATTGATCAAAAGACAGTAATTATGGTTCAAACTAGAGTGGGAGAGTAAATGCCTACCAACAGTTATGGAGAATCATTTGAAGCGGAGTATTCACAGGCACTGGTTTTGTCTGGAATCACAGGCCAACATCATATCAATTTGTTTGTTTAGTAATCTTGTTTTGTTCCCATGACTGGATTCAATTTATGTGTGAGGCTCCTCAGTTTATCAAGCTGCCCACCAGCTACCATTTGTAAACCTTGACAGAAACAGTTTAATCTCTACAGAGATCTATGTCAACAGTGGTTTGCCTTATATATATATATATATATATATATATATATATATATATATATATATATATATATTAATACAAATTTATATTAGAGATCATACCTTTAAAGCAACTTGTACAATAAAACAAAGCTACGTAGAATCAAGTAATCACGGTGGTTGTAGGTTCAAGGTTCTATAAATGGGGGAGACATTTAGGTTGTTTATACAGTAATTTTTGGATTGATTTAGCACTCAATGTAGAGATAAAATTAGGGTTACATTCTGGCTGGGATTAGTAGCATACATTATGTTTATTATTCAGTTCCTGTTGCTATAAAAGGTGAACAATTTGGCCAGACTCATAAACCCTTTAATGCCAACTCTGCACTGCCCTCAAATCATTATTTATAGTCTATAAGTGATAGATTCTTCTACCCACACCGCAAACTGAGACACCATGAATTATTGTGACTGTTATTAGGATTTCAATCCCCTGCATTACAGTTTAATACTACAACCAGGGCCATTTCCAAAAGTGTGCACTCTGCAAGCCTGCCAAAGGAAACGTTGTGAATTATATAATTCCTGCAGTAGAAGAAATATGCATTATTTTTCTGTGGGAGAGTGATGACTGAGTCTGTGCCAACTGGAAGCATAAAGGGCTAAAGTCCCTCTAGTGATTATCCTTACTTTGCTGAAAAACAATGGCAGCAGCTCTATTTTCAGCCATTTTAACACCTTCAAATTTTCCATGTTCGCCACTGCGATTCTAAAGGTTATAAGCAGGTTGTTTTCCACACACGCTTCAGGATATGATAGCAGATGCTTAATCCATTACATTCTTATGCGATCTGATACTGTGCATTTTCATTGGAGATGTTTTTTCTAATTTAAAATATGCAATATTTTTTGGCAAAGTAATTCAGACAACTGTTGAAAAGAACTGTTGAGAGAGAAAGTGGATTATACAAAATTACTTTCAAGTTACATTTTGGAAACTATAAAAATCAGCTCTCCGCTCTTAGCTTTCAGCGCTTGTGGACCACTTTAATAAAAATGAAATATGCATATCACTGTAATTCATAGTAGAACAATTAGAGAAACTACAGAGTTTTTTTTAGCTTTTTATATAGCAGATAATGGCCACTGCATAAAACATACATTCATATATATCATAATATTGAAATATTTGGTGATAAATTGGTTCACAGATACATTCACTAAATCTAAAATTAAAAACGCTATTGTCTATCAAAACTGTATTTTACAAGATTAAAAGTGTTTGTTTTTAGAAACAGATTCAAAGACTATGAGCTTTCACAAGTGTATAGCTGTATTTTAAAATAGAAGTTTGAGTAGATTAATGGCAAACTTGCTCAAACAGCTTTGTTCTCCATTTTCGCCTTTCTTATAAATCATATTTTGAGACAAAGGACACAAGAATAAATTTAATTCTAAGACACTGCAATAGGAATTATTTGATACAAGCCTGTACAAAATAAATAAATAATAAAACTAGAAAGTTGATTTATTTTTTAATAGAGGTTGTCTTAATGTGGAAAATGAAAACGGTCCATTTTGACAGAAATGTGATTTTAAGTTTGACTCTTTGCCAAGCATGCCAGTTTTACCCAAATGCCTCTTCCTCTGGGAGTAAAGTGTCACTCACTAGGTGAATGTGTCCTTTTACCTTCCCCTTTGTAAAAATATTCCCCAAGATTTCATCAAACAAAATCTGTAGCACTAAGATGATGACAGTGAGTTGGAAAAAAACACAGAAAGTAAGAGGTGAAGTAGCTATAGAGGGTTCTTCTGCCAGCATCAAGCAGGGTGATATTTTAGTGAATTTGTCATTCGCTTCATGACTGGTGTTCTCATTTAAGCTATTCTCTTACTTCTCATTTCTACAGCAAGGTGTCATCCACCTCCAGACCCCCCCTCCACAGCAGACTAGGCCGAGAGGGAAAGCGACTGCAGGTCTTGATGTTCATTCACCAGCCTTCACTTTTTGTTCCACCTGACAGATGGTCTTTTTTCATTTTAGCAGAAGAACAGCTTCATGGATCAATAGAAGGAAACCTGGCTAGTGATTTACAGCTACGTGCTTCTCAGCTGCCAAATCAGCCACTAATCATATTGACAGCAGGGGCCTGGAACCCAAACTGATGGAAAGAGGAAAAGAAAGAGGGGGACTGAGCTACAATAAAGTGCAATGGGCACGTTATTGAGTCCATAGAAATGAGTGAGACTGTGCTTGCCTGAGAACTAAATGCATGCAGACAAATTAAGTGATGATGTTTCTGTAGAATTTACTATTAAATAATGAAGTAGAAAAAAAATAAACAACATTCAAAAGAAAACAGTTCTTGATTTAAGATTTGAGATTTAAACTGGCAAATGTGATCGTTTTCATGCCTAGACTTAGCCTTAAAGATATGTCAATGTAAAAAACACCTACTGAATTTTGTAATTGATGTATAGTTTTTGTATAAACATACTTTGGATAACAGGTTCAGATTCGCATGGATTGTAGTTTCATAGATTTCTTTGTCAAACATTCTTTGAAGGTGCTCTTATTATTAGATGCCATATAATTATGTACAAAAAACTTAATTAGGAATATGACATTTCAATTAGAGGTTTCAGTTGAGCAGAAAATTAATTCTCAGAGACAATGCTGCCTTAAAACCCTATACACCTATTAAGAATTACCTGGGTTAATTAATCTAACATTTAAGTAGTATCTCATGCTTTTATCATGGTGCATTATGGGGCTGGTCTATGCTCCAGCTCACTGGTGTTGCACTCTGGGAAATTGCTGTCAGCATTTAAATATGACCTGGGGGTATTGAGTTTCATTTTAATTAATCTCGCTTTAAAAAGAGTAGCTTCCTATTTTCATGGAAATTGTTTCAATGAATATAAAATCGGTGTCTACAAAGCAAAGTAGAGACAAAAACAGGCCTCACTGAAAGACAGCATGCCATGGAGACCTCTGTGATCACATCTGTTGCCATTTTTGCTGTGACCAGGTCGCTTTTTGTTTGAACCAAATTTGAAGCTGAAAAAAAGCAAGAAGTGTTGATTTATCAAAGGTTTTTTTTCTCTCTGGCATATTTTCAGCTAATTCAGCAACTTCCAACATGTTCTCTGTTGGTGAGATTATGTTGCTCTTACCTCAGGTAACCTGTTATGAATGGTCACGGACTCTTGGTCTCTGGGTTTGTCAGATGGAGCTTAAACGGTGCTATTAATTCATCCGCAGAGGGAGTCTGACTGATACACTGCTGCTATATAAAATTGTTCAATTTCATTATTGGAATAAAACTGATTGCTTACTGTGTATTTTTACAATATTACGTTGCTCAATGTACTTAAATGATTTGCCTTATCATTCAGCATTTTCATCATGTTTGTTTGAGTTTTTTTAATCCAGAATGACATTTATATAAAATTGAATTTAGAAAATACCTCTGTTTAAACAAACTCAAAATGATATCTAGGAATAGTATAAATTTAGAAATTTGCTGGTTTGTGTTTGGGATTAAAATGTCTTCAAGTAGCAAACTGAAAAGAAATCTTAATTAGCATGTGTTTAATTGAAAAAGTATGTACTGCTGTATAAAAGATGGTACAGAAGGAAACTTACTATCCTGACACACAGCTCTCTCTCTTCAAAAGGATTTTGTTTGAAATATATAAATAAAAAGTAGGAAAAGCTGAAGAAGGTTAATCAGAGACAATGTTAATCGGATGTAATCTCAAGTAAAATGGGATGGTGGGGGATTCTTGGATGCTCAGTAGCTTTGTTCAGAGATCAAGCTATCATGAGGCACTGATGTAATGGTACCCCAGTGTCCTGACCTTTCTCAAGAAGAGAACTGAACCAGGACTGTCTGGTGTCAGGGTGAACAGTCTGTGTGTCGCCACAAGAGACAAGGCCTTGAATCTTGCAAGCATAAACCATATCCATTTATGTCAAATGTTTGGAATTCATCACATCATCTGGTAAGTGGACAATGTTTTGACTAATCACAACTGACGCAGAATTTAACCAGAAACAGGTCAACAATAGCCTACCTTACTGTACAGCACAAGAGTCGCATAATGACAGACAACATGCCTCTCAACTAAGCTACGGTGACACAATGTCAGAGCTCTCTGTTCCTGTTTATAATCCTCAGGTCACTCAGATGAATTAAACCAATATGTGTAATGGGTTGTAATTGAGTTACCTGCTATTTGTATTCATATCATTACATAAACAGGACAACTTGTAAGCCGTTCACTCTAATGGAAAAAATTATTTTACATTTAATGCCTCCACATAAACAAGGAGAACAAAAAATGAGATATTGTGTTATTAGTCTCCATGTATGCATGACCTCTTGTTGAATTTGCATCTTTAAACATTTACAATTATGGTCTGAAATGACAGAGTAAACACATAGCATTTTCTGAGGAAGGAAAAAAAGCTTTGAAAATCAACCTGGAAATATACTATATTACTGTGCTTGTGCTTAAAATAAGAACCTGTCACAATTCATCACTTTCCTTTGCTGCTCGTGTACAATTTTCAGGACACAGAAATGTAACATCTCTTGTGATTTAGTAGAGGATGCAAGTCTTCATTTACCCGGGATCTTAGGAGAAATGCTTTTCCTTAATAGTAGAAGCTCTGTGTTGGTGCTGTACATGTTTTTCAGTGTAGCAAAATTGTTGAATTCTTACCACGAATGCAATTACAGTAGTTTACTAATTAACTCAATATTTAAAGTTAATGATGTGAGAAATGTGCATGGTTATGATCCACTTAATGTCCCCCCAAAATAACAAAGAACAGCAAAATCTCTTGGATCTTTCAATACTTTCATACATAAACATTGTAGTCCTGCAAAAATACACCTTTTCTGAGCACCACCTTGCAGACATTCTCCTGAAATGAGAAATGAACCTATATAAATAATGTAGAATCATATTATCAGCTTCATCTCTAGTTTTCTCATCTCTGACATGGAGGCAAATGCTTCCCTTAATATAGCTCATTTTTATGCAGCTTTCACTTTTCTGTCACAGGAAGGAAATGCTTGAATCAATGCTGACACACCTCCAACACACTGCCAAGGAACTACTTTGTAAGCCAACTGGCCCAGCACAATCCCGTTTACTGTCTGGATCACGGCTCCTGATGGCTTTTGGCAAAACTAGGCCACCTAATCTCACTAACTCAGATCTATAATTACTTTTAATCCTAATTTTGTTTTACACATCTCATTTAAGAGTCTTATGGTGAGAGGGCACCATGAGGCTTTATCTTTGACATCCAGCGCATATCAGGCATCGATCAGCAGCTAGCTAAATATATAAATGCTGGGAAATGAATAACTGTTGCTCTTTAAATACAATTTAATTCATGTCAGATAGACATGAATTTTAATGCGGATTGGCCTGCACTATCTGAGTGTTCATTAAAACAAGGTCAGGCTACCGGTAGTTTGCCCTGTACTACAAAGAATTGCCTTCCGAGGAGAAATCTTGCTCTCCTAATCGGGAACACATAAGGAAATGGTGTGAAGGACATCAAAGCAAAAAATTGTTAAATATTATTTTACACTACCACAATTATTATACGATCTGGGTTGCATTTTATTGCTGCTTATGTTAGACACCATGGGGAGTGGAAATTAGCCTCAATTTAAATGTTTGTTGCTTTGCACCGGGCATGTATTAAACACAAATTACCAATTAGTCCAAAATTCTCATTAATTGCTTCCTGACTGTCAGCTTACTGCTAAACGTATAACTTAAGAGTAATTGGCGCTTTTTCGTTTTATTTTTTCTTTTGCACTCTTTAATCATGTGCTCGTAAATATAAGTGATAAACTATTTAACTCAAATTAATTCATGAACTACATGCTGTAATGGGATTTTTTGCGCCCTCTAATGAGCGATTCCCAACTAATCAGTTAGTAACTCTTGCCCTAGAAATCAGATATTGACTCCTTGGTAAGACAGAGATGAAATTTGGAGAGATGCTCTATAAGCCGTCAGGTCTTTGTAGTTGACAGGCTGCACTTTTCTTGGAATTGTGTTTCCCCTTCTCACAATATCTTTCTTAAGGTTAGAACTGCATATTTTATGAAGATATATAATATCCATATTCGTCCTGGCCAGACAATGACCCTGTGCTCCTGTCACCATGAGTGATCCCAAGATGTCAACAGCTCTATGATCATTTATCTTTAATAATGCCAGGGCTGTCAATCACTCGAGTCACCTGGCTCTCTGACTCTTGGTAATGTACACCACAATAGCAATGCTAATGAGGGACAGGGTTCCTCCCTGCTTCATGTCTCCCTCTAATACCTTTACTTCTATAGCTGTCAATTGCAGCTTTGTGATCCTCACTGCAGGACACCAGCCAGAAACAGTCTGACGTCAGGAGTCGTGCCCATGAAGCGTGTAGTTCTCATAATCATTTATTTGTACCTCTTTAACATGCCTACACCTTCTTTCAGCAAAGTGTTATTCTAGAAGACATTCACTCCTTGCATCTTATAAATGTATTTTTGTAGGCTGAAGAACCATACGCTTTTCCTGTATCATCTGTGTAAATAAGGTTACTATTTTACCGTGTTACTGTGCCATAGTAAAAGTCAATCTTCTGAATAATTAAAAAAACACTTCATCAGAGATAAATATCGATTAACTTAATACTACTGGTGAAAAATGCATTTTAAGCAGAAGGTGGAAACAAATAATGAAGCGTGGATGTCATTAGATTAAACATGTGGCATCAGACATGGAAGACGGTTGCACTCTTTTTAATCAGATCTTTTTCGTCTACGGCTGTTGAAATGTCAAATCTCTATCTATTTCTCTGACAGATCCAATAAGGAGGATTTGTGTTACTGTAGATGACCAGGCAGGAGGGAATTTTCCTTTAAATCCCCTAGCAATGTCATTGGCGTGTCCTCAACATGTCATTGTCAGCAGCAGTGAAGAGGCAGAGAGCACGATGGTATAATGGCCATTACAAAGTAATGTATTTTGCACAGTAAGACTATACAACCAATAAAGCTCGGCCAAGCTGATTTGAGCTGGCATGTGAGATTATAAGATTTATATGGCGTTGAGAGAGGTCTGCAAAAAAAAAAATGAACAACAACAAATCTTGTATTTTTTTCCTCTTCTCCTTACCCACTCCATAAACCATATTTTAATGTTGTCCAATCATACATTTAATTTTCCCAGTGCTGACAAGAACCTCTTAGCGAAGCAGAGAGAAAAGTACATTTTATTGACTTGAAACCTGAGGGTCCTGCAGCTATTATAGTGTCTCTCAAGGCAGCAGTCCAGTCAATAGGCATTTTATTAGTGGCCTGCTCCCTCTGCTCCATTGCTGCAGCTTGGGGGCATGCTGGCTGAAGGTCGGGGAGGGAGGGAGAGAATGCACAGAGAGCTCCGGGGAGGAGAGGACTTGGGCAAATCAATAGGGGAATAAATAGGCATTGACACATACAGTGAATCCAGAGCATGAAAATGTGCTACTGTACAAACAACCCTCTGGCCATACACTCTCACCTGCACTACAACTTGCACACACAGACATGCACCAACACACGCACCCACACACATCAACACACACATCCACGCACACACACACACACACCAACACACACACCCACGCACACACGCACACACAGCAGGGCATTGCCATGGTTATCGGACTCTAATCATATCTAATGCTGTGCACTTTCTCTGCATTGTTTATAATGCCTTTGGAAATAAAGTACCAAATCACGATGTGGAATTAAACTAAGAATGTATTTGAAATAATATAAATAACAAACTAAATAAAAAGTAGCATTATCAGAAGAAATTGGTCTTTGGCTTTTTTTTTCCTTCTTGGAAGCAATACTTTTGCAAATGACTAAAGATTGAATGATCTGTGTATGCAAGGCATTCGTTAATAATATGCAGTGGACCACTTTTGTTCAACTGTCTTGGAATAAACATATCACATTAAATACATAATAGTAATACATACTGTTCATGTACATAATTTACACACAAACACAAGCTCAGACATTAAAACGTTCTCTGGAGCATATCAGCATAAGGAAAGGAAGTTTCCGGCTCAAACAATAGGCATGCAGAAATTACTACAGCTGAGTGACTTCATCGTTAATATCCAATACAGCTGGCATGATTTGCCGGATAATTGACTGTGGTGACAAATAAGTGATGAAAGCCAAAGGCAAGAACACTTAACAGAAGACAAGGGAGTCTATTCTCTCTTCATAAACCACCCTGGATCTGCATACCGGCGCTGCGTGGCTCATGAGAAGAGGGTCATTTATGTGCTGAGGGAATGCACACTAGCACCCCAAGTAATGTATGGGACTGTCACTTGACTATGTGCCTGGAAAATGCATGAAAAGTACAGCGTAAAGCCCCCTTCAAATAATGTAAAACTGGGGCAATGTGATGAATTCCACAAACAGCAAGTGCACTCAGTTTGAACAAGACATGCTCTGAGGGAGAGATTAATGGTAATACAAAGTGCTGAATTTCCGTTTTGGTTTTTAATGAATCTTTTTTTTTTTGCCTGCGTATCTCACAGATAACACTAGGGCTGATAGAAACTAATCTGTCGGTTCTAAAGATCATAGAGTTAATTTTATTTTTGAAAATCCAGCACTTGATTTGTGAAACAGACTGTTTATAACAAGGGTTACTTATGTATCCATGCTCTATGCAGACTTCCAGACAGTCAGTTTAGCAATTGAGTTCCAAGGAGTTTCGCTGGAACTGATTGCTTTCACTGTGAAAACAATTCTTAAGCTGCAGAACCTCCTCAGTGTAAATCTCATTGCATATTTAAGGACAAACAGCTACAGCGCATCCTAACATTGGCATGAATAAAGTACTGCACAGTATGTCAGACACAATAGCATCTACTTTAAAGTGTTCAGGTATCACCAATGACATCTCCCAGATCCAAATACTTTCTCATGCCTGCTATTGTCAATAAGTTATAAATTACATTATAAATTACATTATTTGTTGAATTACAGTAGTTCTGATGTACTACTTGATGTATATTATTGAATCTGTATGATGAAGGAAGTGTGTCATTGCAAGGCTGTAACATACGTTTCAGAGTAACTTGCCTTTAACTTGTGTCTAAGACGAGTCTTGAGTGCTCTCCAGAAAGTAACATGACAGCACAGACAGCACACCATCTTAACAACAATCCTGAAAAGAAAGAGCAAAGAGGAATAAAACATGAGTTCTTCACCAGATTTTGCTCCATGGCCTCCACTTAAGAGCTTTTCCATTTAGCTGTCAGTCCGCTGATGTTCACAATGTCATACACTCTAACCCTTTGGCCCTGAGATTGCTTGTTTTTCAAATACTGAAATATGAGCTCTGAACAAATCCAAATCAATGCACATTTACACAGGGGTGCCATTAGATTTGTATAATTGGACATTTCTAATTATCACACGATTTCGATCATGTGTGTAAATTCATGAGCCCACTACCTAAGTATGACTTTTACAAGGTATAGAGTAAATATATATATATATATATATATATATATATATATATATATATATATATATATATAGATATACACTCACCTAAAGGATTATTAGGAACACCTGCTCAATTTCTCATTAATGCAATTATCTAACCAACCAATCACATGGCAGTTGCTTCAATGCATTTAGGGGTGTGGTCCTGGTCAAGACAATCTCCTGAACTCCAAACTGAATGTCTGAATGGGAAAGAAAGGTGATTTAAGCAATTTTGAGCGTGGCATGGTTGTTGGTGCCAGACGGGCCGGTCTGAGTATTTCACAATCCGCTCAGTTACTGGGATTTTCACGCACAACCATTTCTAGGGTTTACAAAGAATGGTGTGAAAAGGGAAAAACATCCAGTATGCGGCAGTCCTGTGGGCGAAAATGCCTTGTTGATGCTAGAGGTCAGAGGAGAATGGGCCGACTGATTCAAGCTGATAGAAGAGCAACTTTGACTGAAATAACCACTCGTTACAACCGAGGTATGCAGCAAAGCATTTGTGAAGCCACAACACGTACAACCTTGAGGCGGATGGGCTACAACAGCAGAAGACCCCACCGGGTACCACTCATCTCCACTACAAATAGGAAAAAGAGGCTACAATTTGCACAAGCTCACCAAAATTGGACAGTTGAAGACTGGAAAAATGTTGCCTGGTCTGATGAGTCTCGATTTCTGTTGAGACATTCAGATGGTAGAGTCAGAATTTGGCGTAAACAGAATGAGAACATGGATCCATCATGCCTTGTTACCACTGTGCAGGCTGGTGGTGGTGGTGTAATGGTGTGGGGGATGTTTTCTTGGCACACTTTAGGCCCCTTAGTGCCAATTGGGCATCGTTTAAATGCCACGGCCTACCTGAGCATTGTTTCTGACCATGTCCATCCCTTTATGACCACCATGTACCCATCCTCTGATGGCTACTTCCAGCAGGATAATGCACCATGTCACAAAGGTCGAATCATTTCAAATTGGTTTCTTGAACATGACCATGAGTTCACTGTACTAAACTGGCCCCCACAGTCACCAGATCTCAACCCAATAGAGCATCTTGTGTGGTGGAACGGGAACGGGAGCTTCGTGCCCTGGATGTGCATCCCACAAATCTCCATCAACTGCAAGATGCTATCCTATCAATATGGGCCAACATTTCTAAAGAATGCTTTCAGCACCTTGTTGAATCAATGCCACGTAGAATTAAGGCAGTTCTGAAGGCGAAAGGGGGTCAAACACAGTATTAGTATGGTGTTCCTAATAATCCTTTAGGTGAGTGTATATATATATATATTATTAAATGGCAAAGACGCTTTCGGCGTTCTAGGCTTTGATTTCAAATATGCTCAGTAGATATGCACCTCCATAACACAACATCCCATTGCAGTCGCTGAGCTGGGCTCCAAAGGGAATTGTGCCTTTTAAGATGTTCTTTCTTTACAGGTATTGCAAACCGACTAATCTGAATCAGTCTGCATAGCACTGGGAAAGTCTGAGGAACAGGGAAAGTATACGGAGAAGAATAGTTTCTATCATTACATTTCCAGTAATGAATCCATTCATTTTGTTATCCCAGAAAGCCCTATACAGCGTGGCAATTTTGGGCCGAAGATCGGAAGCATATTGTTGGCTCATTAGCCCAGGGCTGGTGACCTCTGTGTTATCCTGGGAAATATCACACCTGCCAGACACGTTTGAAGTCAGACAGCGGGTCCGAGCGATTTGAGAGCAGTGTGTGTTTGCAGCACAAGATAAGCGCTAGGATCCCAAGCCCTCTGTAAAGCCAAGCCAAGCGCTGCTATTTCCTCCCTCAGCTCTTCTGCACGGAAAGATAATTTGTGGTCGAGCTCAGTCCCCGGCTCTGAGATCAGAGAGTTTGAAATCGCATCAATTTTGCCTCTTATCTCTGCCCTCACCCTGTCTTCATCCATAGCTGGGCAACGTACACTTCTCAGTGGAAGTAAGCTTTGCTCAGAGAAGCTCAGACCCTCAAAGTCAAGTAATTAACGCTGTTAAATCTCAGACTGTTGGCACTTCTTTTCCTGCAGTATGGTGTGCTAAAGGCAAATTATATTTAATGTGCTCTTTTAAAATGTACTTGTTCATATTTTAATATTTTTTTATGTTGCCATTTCTGTTCTACCATTATTTAAATTGTTAGCCTAAGATTGACAGATTACATAGCATACACACACAGCCCCTCCCCCTTTCCAGCAACAGAGACAGCAAGGATTTATTTTTGAAATTCAATTAAAAAAGCTGCATGAATAAAATAAATACGATTAGAGCTCCTGAATGCAATACAACTAACTCACTCTACAGCATCTCATTACGAGTGAGGAAATTGAATGTTTCTAGTTGATAATAGTTTTCATGAAATACTGTTCGGTTGACCTTTGTTTTCATTTAATTGGTTTAGACACAAAAATGGTGGACTGGCCTGGGCCTTCGAATGATGCAGTAAGACCACTGCACTGCGGCGCAGAACGGGATTCAGTTAACTGCTGTGGCCGCTAAAGCTGAAATACCACACTGGGTGGACAAACACCCCCCCACCCCACTATGTATATATTAGGGTCTGTAGCCAATTAGTAGGTTCAGCTACAACAAGCCCTATGCCTGATGAGAGCTGCACCTGTGGGGATTGGATTCAGCATCTCCCTCCCCTTTTGATAAGTATTGATAATCATTTCTGCAAAATACTTAATTGATACATACACATATATTTTATATGCACTACATATATATATATATATATATATAAGTACAAGTATCTGTGTATGCATAGAATGTGACCTGTTATATCAATGCATTAGAGAGGCCACGGAAGGCCAGATGGATAGTAGCCGCTGTCCGCTTATGTCACTGGGGAGAGCACAGTGTGGAAGGGCCTGCCCCATGCACTGTGAAAGGCTGGGCATCTCGTGAAGGGCAGCTAAAACCTGCAATTTTTTGGGAAAATGCATGACAGGTAGCAAGTTAGCAAACTAAATAACAAGCCAGTCTATTCTCATGAGTGACGCCGCTGTTGCCCATACAAGAGCTCTTTCTTAGGCACGGCTGAGGGTCCGTCAAAAGAGCCGCTTCAATGAGACACTCATCCCATTCCCACCTGTCACCAAAACCAATCCTTCGTCTTATTGCATATCACTATCCTATATATATTCTTATATTCTTACCATTATAAAGCAAGCAGGGTCTTCTATGCCATAAAGAGAAAAATTTACATTAAAATACCTGTACACATTTGGCAAAAAATATTTGAATCCGTAATAAAGCCCATTGTTCTCTATGGCAGTGAGGTGCAGGATCCCCTCACAGGACAGGAGTTCGCTCAGTGGGATAAACACCCGACCGAGTTCTGCAAAAACATTCTACAGGTTCAAAGGAAAACACCAAACAATGCATGCAGGGCAGAATTAGGCCAATATCCATTATTAATCAATATACACAAAAGATCAATTAAATTCAGAGCGCCTATGACTGTATTGTGTAGCCTTTTGAACTAATATCTATTGACTTTCTCCACCTGGAAAAGTGTAAAGGTGGACATGAATATGTCCTTGTAATTGTCCACCATTTCACACGATTTGCACAAGCTTATGCTACGACTTCCAAGTCGGGCAAGACAGCTGCTGACCGAATCTTCAATGATTTCGCTCTAAGGTTTGGATTCCCTACCAGAATACACCATGATCAAGGTGCAGAATTTGAGAACCAGCTTTATGCACAACTTCAGAAGTAATGTGGAGTGGGTGGGTCAAGAACAACCCCATACCACCCACAAGGGAATGGCCAGGTGGAGCAATTCAATAGAACACTGCTGCAGATGTTGAAAACACTCACAGAAAAACAGAAATCAAACTGGAAAGAATCCCTGAACAAAATGCTGTATGCTTACAACTGTACACAGTCTGATGTTACTGGTTTCTCCCCTTTCTACCTTCTTGATGGGAGGTCACCAAGACTACCTGTTGACCTGCTCTTTGACTTGAATCCTGACCCAGGCACCAGCAATCACTGTGAGTATGTAGAAAAATGGCAACAGGGTATGAGAGAAGCTTACCAAATTGCTGCAGAGCATGCTCAGAAGTCTTGTCAGTGGAGCAAAAGGTATTACGATACCGAGGTGAGAAGTACAGTTTTGCAACCAGGGAATCGTGTTGTGGTTAGAAACTTATCAGAACGAGGAGGAACAGGAAAACTGCACCCATATTGGGAAGACTGCATCCATACTGTTGTTTGCAAAGTTGGAGAGGACATCCCAGTCTATGAGGTGAAGCCAGAACAGGTAAAAGGGAGGTCTCGTATAGTGCACTGCAATCTCCTAACACATTGTGACTATTTACTGCTGGAAATTCAAACTCCACCTCAAACAACTAATTACAAGAAAAGGATGCAGAATCAAAGAACCACACCAGGGGAGCAACCTGAGCAAGAGGAGAGTGAGGAAGAGGATATACCTTCTTTTGTACCGGTCCGAACGAACAGAAGGGAGTCTGAAAGCGTTGAAGGGTTTGAACCTGACAGTTCCATAGCAAATGGAGAGGAACAAGAAGTTGTAGCGGACCTACTTCCCAAATCCGAAGAACAGCAGGAGGAAGTGGAACAGTGAGTGGACTCACCTGAGAGGAAATGAGTAAAGATGGCATCTCATATAACTTTTTTGACAGCCGGAAGTCCCGCCTGCCCTCCCCCCCGTACCATAGACCGGAAGGCCCACCTCACCTTCCGGTTACCCCACCTTTGAACTGGAACTCCTGTCTCCTTCCCAGCCTCCCCCTGGGTAACCCTTTGACCCTCACCTGTCAGTCATTTTGGATGATATTGGCCATCTTGGATGTTAGCCATCTTGGGTGATATCAGCCATTTTGGATGTCAGCCATCTTGGATGATATCGGCTATTTGTAAGGTCATAGGTCATCTGGTAAGATGGTAGCTTGTTTCAGTGTTAGCTGACACCGTCCAGGGTGTTTTCCTCTGTGTATATTTGTTCATCATTTGTATTATTATCATCACGTGTTTTTGTATACTGTACATACTTGTATATACTTCCCTCCCCATTGTAAATAAACCAGGACACCTGGCGGACTGAAGCCTTTGCCCAGGGCCGAGGAGTGAGGCAGCACTGCAGTCTGAGCCCCACCCTGTTCAACATATACATCAACCAGCTGGCCACAGAGTTGCAGCAAGGCCCCGGCCGCGGACTGCCTTCTGTATGCAGATGACCTGGTGCTCCTGTCACCCCCAGAGCAAGGGCTCCAGCAGCAGCTGGACACACACTGCAGCGCTACTGCAGAGCCTGGGCCCTGGAAGTCAACATGGACAAAACTAAAATCATGATCTTCCAGAAAAAAGCCAGGATCCATAGCAGAAAATACAATTTCACCCTAAATAGCACAACAATAGAGCATACAGCCAGCTACAGTGAGGGAAAAAAGTATTTGATCCCCTGCTGATTTTGTACGTTTGCCCACTGACAAAGAAATGATCAGTCTATAATTTTAATGGTAGGTGTATTTTAACAGTGAGAGACAGAATAACAGCAAAAAAATCCAAAAAAAAAAGTTATACATTGATTTGCATGTTAATGAGGGAATTAAGTATTTGATCCCCTATCAATCAGCAAGATTTCTGGCTCACAGGTGTCTTTTATACAGGTAACGAGCTGAGATTAGGAGCACTCTCTTAAAGGGAGTGCTCCTAATCTCAGCTCGTTACCTGTATAAAAGATACCTGTCCACAGAAGCAATCAATCAATCAGATTCCAAACTCTCCACCATGGCCAAGACCAAAGAGCTGTCCAAGGATGTCAGGGACAAGATTGTAGACCTACACAAGGCTGGAATGGGCTACAAGACCATCGCCAAGCAGCTTGGTGAGAAGGTGACAACAGTTGGTGCGATTATTCGCAAATGGAAGAAACACAAAATAACTGTCAGTCTGCCTCGGTCTGGGGCTCCATGCAAGATCTCACCTCGTGGAGTTTCAATGATCATGAGAACGGTGAGGAATCAGCCCAGAACTACACGGGAGGATCTTGTTAATGATCTCAAGGCAGCTGGGACCATAGTCACCAAGAAAATAATTGGTAACACACTATGCCGTGAAGGACTGAAATCCTGCAGCACCCGCAAGGTCCCCCTGCTCAAGAAAGCACATGTACAGGCCTGTCTGAAGTTTGCCAGTGAACATCTGAATGATTCAGAGGAGAACTGGGTGAAAGTGTTGTGGTCAGATGAGACCAAAATCGAGCTCTTTGGCATCAACTCAACTTGCCGTGTTTGGAGGAGGAGGAATGACCCCAAGAACACCATCCCCACCATCAAACATGGAGGTGGAAACATTATGCTTTAGGGGTGTTTTTCTGCTAAGGGGACAGGACAACTGCACCGCATCAAAGGGACGATGGACGGGGCCATGTACCGTCAAATCTTGGGTGAGAACCTCCTTCCCTCAGCCAGGGCATTGAAAATGGATCGTGGATGGGTATTCCAGCATGACAATGACCCAAAACACACAGCCAAGGCAACAAAGGAGTGGCTCAAGAAGAAGCACATTAAGGTCCTGGAGTGGCCTAGCCAGTCTCCAGACCTTAATCCCATAGAAAATCTGTGGAGGGAGCTGAAGGTTCGAGTTGCCAAACGTCGGCCTCGAAACCTTAATGACTTGGAGAGGATCTGCAAAGAGGAGTGGGACAAAATCCCTCCTGAGATGTGTGCAAACCTGGTGGCCAACTACAAGAAACGTCTGACCTCTGTGATTGCCAACAAGGGTTTTGCCACCAAGTACTAAGTCGAAGGGGTCAAATACTTATTTTCCTCATTAACATGCAAATCAATGTATAACTTTTTTTAAATGCATTTTTCTGGATTTTTTTGTTGTTATTCGGTCTCTCACTGTTAAAATACACCTACCATTAAAATTATAGACTGATCATTTCTTTGTCAGTGGGCAAACATACAAAATCAGCAGGGGATCAAATACTTTTTTCCCCCACTGTACATCTACCTGGGCCTACTAATAAAATCCTCAGGCAACTTCACTCTCACTGTCAAGACAGACAGACAGACAGACAGAAAGAGACAGAGACACTCGACAAAAAAAAAAAAAAACACATACGCACACACACGCACACGCACACACGTACACACACACACAGACATGATCATTTCAGGCACAGATATCACTTCGGCTGAAAATGTGTTCTTTAAATACAAAAACTATTTTTTTTTTCCATAGGAAATTGTAAGGAACAAAAGGCTAATATGACCTTTAAAACCGTGTAATACCCGAGGCCCTTTATCTGGAAGAAGAATAAGCTTTTGGTGGCACTGATCCAGAAGAATCAGCCAGAAAAAGGCAGAACTAATCTTCCTGTATCCCCTTAACAGGGCCGCGGGAGGTGTATCTGTCACCAGACTGGTCTAACAATCAGGGGAACAGCAGTGGCAGGCTGGCAGAGCACTCCCATCCCCAATCCCAGCCTCTACGAGTCTCTACGACCCCTTAGGTTTGTAAACTGTTATAACAACGCAACTATTCCTCCTGCAGAAATGCATGTCATGCTATTAGTGACAAAGGAAGGAGGATGTTGTCCTGAACCCAACTGGAATTTGACTTAATAACTAGCTCAGAAGAATCTGGCCTGCAGGGGTCTAGGATATAGTTAAGTCCCTAAGGTGTTTAAGTTCTTTTCAGTGTTGTCTGAAATAACCTTTTTCTGTATTAACAAGAATTTATTTTCAGGCAAAGGGGAGCAAAAGAGATTCTTTTTTTTTTTGGTGGGGGGGTTAACTCGGTATTGCTAATACACCAACACATACAGGAGAGACTGTGCTCCACTTTGACAGTTTATTAACTCCCCAGGCCTCACAGCACAGGACTGAAGTAGGTGAGGAAACAGGTTTATAAAAAGAAGCAGCCCTTTGGCAGCTGTGAAAGGGAGAATTGGAGCACAGGTTTATAGACACTCATTAGTTAGCATAAACACAAGCACACTTCTCTTTCAGCAGGCAGGCAAGAGGATTTTCTTATTTTTGTACCCTGCATTTCCATCACCCATTACACGAGACAGTGCTGGGGAGAGTGTGAGAGGGTAAGTGTGGGGTAAGATCAAGTGGTATCCAAATATTCCTCGTGTTTAAAGTGATTATTAATGTGACAGGGCTAGAGACAGCATTATTCAATTACACTATGATGACCTCAAACATCTCCACCTAACCCACAACACTAATTAATGCAAAACGAGAAGAAGGGTTTAATGATCTCTGCTGAGCTCCTGAATATGACTTTCAACATAAGAACTAGATTATTTCTTTTTTAGGGGGTTCATTTGCAAAGTATACTGATTTTTTCAGCGTGGATAGAAGGAGGAGGAGCTGTGGGCCCTGAAACAAATCAATCGCATACTTCTAAAACATAGTAAATGCCTCTTGGCAATCAAACTGGGATATTTCAGACCCCCTACTGCAACCTAAATGGTTGTTGCAGTTGAGTTAACCTGGGCAAATTGTTTTTTAATAAAAAAAAGAAAAAAAAAAGAAACTGCTGTGCCTTTGCAATAATGAAGCAAATGAAACATAAATTATCCAATAACGGCAGCTTGTTGCTGTGTTCTTGCTGTGGCTGGACTGGAAAGCCAGCAGAGCGTTTGAGCAGTACCTCTCCGAACAATCAGGGCTCTCCGGGAGATTGAACACCTGGGGCTCCCAGACTCTTAACTGAATCACTATTGATCAGTGAAGGGATAACCTTTACACACAACCCTGCAACTGCCACGGCTATGCCAATGGAACTGACAGCACAGGGTGAATATCATGAACATTTTTTTTGGATGTCTTTCTTTTTAAACTGTGTGTGCATTGTTTTGTGAAAAAATTATTAAAGAATAGTAGCAAGGGTAGAGTATTTTAGGACGAAATTAATCTACATTTCCTGCTTCTCTCACATTGTATATTAATACCTTGTGCCCTACTTTGCAAAATACTTTCCTAATACAAAATGCAGACAAAACACAAGCCTTGCTTCTGCACTTAAAAAATATATTTGGATTGAAACCTTTAATTTTTTTGCAATTAAGCACAGCTACTAAGCCACTTTCACTGAGTTCAGTGGATGAATACAACCGCACATACTAAGAGCAATGCACTTATGCAAGACATTCCAAGAAGGCTGCACCGATGCTGCGTACACACACGCACAACCCAGAGGACAAGTGAAGACACACTGCAAACAGGGATGAACTTTGCTCTGCCCTTGATGCTTGTAAATCCAGGATACCTCTCGTGCCTTTGATCTTTGAGCTACCCTTCAGATACACCCCGGGCTCTAGCTACTGCATCACTAATTGACTCACATTCCCTACTCATAGAACAAGACCGCAGAATGGAAAACATGAACACAAATTAAAAGCAAACACAAATAACAAAATGGAAAAATAAAACAAACAGTGCAAGTGCAGTGCAGGCATTTCACCATACCACTGTAAACAATTACATATCACTGCAGTTGATTCTAGCCCATGGTCAACAGGCTTAGTTTCTGTTTGCTTTAGCTTGTGCCGGTTTTGCAGGATTCCCTGTGGTGTAACAATTCAACCATGGAGGAAAGTCCTCCCAGGTCTGAGGAAAAGCCAGTGAAGGATTCCCTGCAGGGAAGACTGCTAACTCAGCAAAGCTGGGATTCAAACAAGAGAACACCACAAAAGCATGGCTTATACAACACACTGTATGCTGAGGGTTATTACTGCTGGAGAATGACAGTAGATATTTGATAATACCTCAGAGCCTGTGGACAGGGGGTGTATATTAAGAGTAGCAAACATCCATTATTTATAGTGGAAGTTACAAAGAGCATTCAGCAACAGCCTTGTGTGAACTGTGTGCCAGTAGAATCCTCATGTCTATCAATTTAGTGTCACTGTAGTTACCAAAAAGCAACAGAAACAAAATAACTGTCAATAAAGCAGGGGCAAGACTTGCCTGTTCTCTCTTGAATAGAAACAGACCACCAACAAGATTTCAACCACTGGCTCATTTTAGTGAAGTCAACATAAATCCTCCCAAACACATGGTAGTTTTTAAATATTTAAACAGAATGCAGATAGCTAACATGTAAGCTAGTGGGTCAAAGTCAAAGTATGTGCCAGGAAGGCAAATCAGGTCTGTACAAACACACTACAGATAGCTCCTGTAAAGGCTGGTGTCTATTTTTGCTGTGCCGAGCTCTGGAAACCAAGGAGCTGAATAATTTAATTCAAGGAGCAAATCATCATCTCAATTAGCAGCTGGAATGAATCTTTAATAGTGAGCCGTTACAGCTAGGGCCAAGATCTTACACTTTCATCCCCACCGTTTCCCACACTCACTACGTAATGTGATGCTTGGCCTGGCATGGCTGCTAAGGACGAATGTAGACTGAGATTAAGATGGGATATCCAGTATTGTCCATGACATAGAAGGTGGAAGGAGGAAGAATATACACCAGGGAACATTTTGCTTTATTGTCCAAACAAACTCTGTACAGTACACAAACCCAAATTACCCATCGTGATGGGACAGAGTACTAGTGAGGCTGCCCTTGAGATCTCAATAACAACACTGTGGGTTGTTGGAATTTTCATGCCACTAAATAGCAGTGTTTTTTCGTGGAACAGTCATCTTGACCTTTTAGAGGGATTATATAAAGAACTGTCCCAGTGACTGATGTCTCTTCTAGCCCCGAGGTGTGTAGTAAGTGTGTGCAGCCTAGCAGACTGACACTAAGAGCTGATGACACCTTGGCATGCCTGGAGGCCCAGGATTGGCCAGGGCTTTGTGAACTCCTGTACTCAACTCCTCCTACCCGCTTTTCCCCGTGAGCTTGTAACTGAGCAGGACTCCTCATTTGAGATGCAAGTCAGGAGGCAAATCCTGCAACATTAAGGGGTCATTACAGAGGATAGGGTATGCTATTGGGATTCATGGGATGACAGAGTGAATAATATAAGTAGATTTTAGATTTTTATAAATCCCCCTTCACGCCCCCATTGAACTGATCAGAATGTTTCATCACTTAATCTTTAATGCCAAAGCTTTTCATCTCTATAGAGACTGACTGCTGCTTCACTCTCCCTCTCTTCACAGCAGAAATCTCTGATCTAATCTAATGTCCACATAGTAACCCATGCCATAGATTTGTATGTTTGCAAAAGGGTGGGAATTATGTAACCAGTCTTTTTTTTCTCTGTTTATATATAATACATAATATGTCATGAAGGGATTCTTTCTAATTGGACTACTGTTGTAAGAAGTATTTATTTGTTCCCTTTTTACAAAACAACGCACTGAATTCCAAAGATACTTCATATGCTTTCACAGTCAGTTTGTTCTTTTAATCAATAAGTCATCCATTCTGCGTAATTCAAATGTATTTCTTTCTTGGCCCTTGTCAAAGAGTGAAAAAAAATCCCTCTCTTTTGTTTTGATAAAAACTTCAGTAATAAATCATTTTTTCTGAAGATGTGAATTAGGAAATGGAGCAAAACAACAATACAAATTTAAAAATTAATACTTCTGGAAAAACTAAATATTTAGTTATGCAGTTTTTGAAAATAATTTAGGAACCACTGTAACATCATAACTGATTTGCATAGACAATATAATATCTATGCTATTGGTCCATCATAGGTTTATATTGCTGAATAAAGTTTCCCAAGGAAATGCAGCATTCTTCATATTAGGTTTCCATTACCTTCTATTAAGCAGAGTAAGACAAATGTAAGGCTTATTTATGAATGTAAAAGTCTGATTATTATACACAATTAATTAATGTATTATATTACTGTATTTTCATCACAAATCATTGTTTTAAATGTGCTCACTCATATGCTTCTATAACATCTGGTAATAACTCCAACAACATCTTCAAGTATTCCTTTTTAAGCAGGAGTTCAAATTAACTGATGTACAAGCATTGAATTAAACAGGTGAAATGTATTTATGATGCATGTTGAAAGAAGTTCCAATGTGTGGGTAGATGTGATAGAAGTTTATAACTCTTTTGATTAATTAAATATGCTTGAGAAAACTTTCTGGTTATAGAAAACAGACATACAAAAATGTTATATAAGACAGGTGAAAAAAAAGATGAGTATTCTCCTTTTACATGAAAACAGTTCAGGATGAAAAAAATCACGCCTATCATTTTTGTGAATAATACGTGAGTTTGTGGACAGACAGAATTTAGGCAGTGAAATAAGAAAAGAGAAAACTCTTTCATTTATGTATTTAAAAAATATTTGAAACAAAATATAAATCACAAATATGGGAAGCTGTTTAATACATGGAAGAGTATCGGTAAGGCAGGCCCACGGGAATGAGAATAAGAATAATGAGAATCTGCAAATGTTTAATTTGGAGGCTGCAAATGTCCTTGTAACTAATGTATAGATGGTTGTAACACAATAGTAGTAATGTAGTAAGTATGAATAATTTTAGACTTCGTTTTGGGGGTTGCAAAACTCCTTGTAGATAATCTATAGCTGGTTTTAAAACATGAATAGTAATGTAATTAATATGAATAATCTCATGCTTTACTTTGGGGGCTACAAAAGTCCTTACAATTAATCTCAATTAATACATTACAATTAATACATTAGTATGAATATAATACAATTGAGCAATTTCACAGTTTAGTTTGGGAATTAGTATCTATAAATCATATATTCAAATAATTTATAACACGTATAACGTTACCTCTTATGTGATTATATCTCAGTTTAGGGTGTGCAGTTTCTCTGTCCCTCAGCCATTAATAAAATATATGATGAACGTTTCTTGCTTCATGTTTGAACAGCATTCTTGAAAGGAAAGCCTCTGGCCACAGAGTTTTCCCCTCTTTCTTACAGTGCGTGACCGCAAGACCCTGCTGGTGGCTGGCTGTGCAGTTGACAGGGAGAAGGAGCCGGGGGTGAGGAGCCTGCAATGTTTGTTAGATGTGTCACCAGCTCAGATGCCTTGACTTCACTTCTCTACCTCAGGCTGTCCTCATCATAGCTTGCAATCCTAAAGCTATAAATATTACATATCAGACTTCTCAAATGGGTGTTTCAACTCTCTGCTCTGCATATTAAGTAGGATCTGTCGCTTTTGGTAAACAACCTTGTGTAATTGTATTCTGCAAAGTCAGAGAGAGAGAACCTGGGCACACCTCCAGTCAGGCATGCATGCGTTCAGTGAGGTCCACATCCACAATGCATTAGAGTGCCAACAGGTGCATTTGTTTAATGGAAAGCAGTAGATTTCCCAATACAGCAATCTCACGAATGGATTGCTACTGTTTACTCAGTGTTTTATCCTTGTAGTCACAGCACATGTTGTCTGGTTGCCCCCCTCAAAAAATAGAAACTAGCTATAGCAAAATACTTTATAGGATAAACTTTTATCAACTCATCCCTCAAAAAGTTCATGCTAATCCACAGCCATAAATATAATATAAATTATGTATCTGCAAGAATCTTTTGGCATGTTTCATATTTGCGTAATAATTTACAGTCTTCTTTGAAAATGTAAAATATTGTGCATGCTTCCACTTCTGTATTTAAAAACTCATAGAGCCTGATGTTTTTACTGCTTCTCATTTCCATAAACTTCGCTCTACTGTTATTAAAATCTTTTGTAACTTATTCGTGTTTATTAATTTATGGGACTATTAATATGAAAATACCATGTGTATAATTAATTCACATGATTTATGAATTGCGGGGATCATGATAATATATGACTGTGCCCTCTTTTATGAAGTCGCCAGACATACGTCATATTAGCGCCTTTTCAATAGGGACTTTTTTTATTGTTAAGCTATTGTGCATCACTAAACAGCAATGCAATTTTTTTTCATATAATGCAAGATATAAAAGGTTTCATTTTGAACCAGAATAATGGATACATTTAGTTGACTGAACATAACCTGGCCATTAAAAATACTGTTAAACCCCTGCTGCCTCCTCCCTGCATAAATCTCCTTTATCATGGTGTTCAGTCATAACTTCTTCCTAGGTCATGAAGTATACTTTCATACCATTCAGAAACTGTAAAGCCATTGCTGCACAGTTCTTTGGCTTAAATACATATTTTTCCCCATCTTAAGTTGGCAAACTAATCAGAGACACATCCATAAAACATGCAAAAGCTCAGCCTGCAGCCCAGCAGTTGGTGTCTTTAATAAGTTAGAGCCACAGGAGCTTAATAAAAAGAAAGCGACAGATTTGGCTTCGGCAATGCCAGCTTGGATCCCTCTGAATATATTTAGAAACAAACTTAGACCTAACGTGTAAAAGATACATATTATCTTTTTTTTGCAATACTCAGTGTATTCAGATCTTTGCAAATATAACAATACAATTATGTTAGTTTGTAGCAGACATCTTAATCCTTGAAAGATATTATCGATTTGTAGGAGGCAGGTCAGAATGGTAGCAGGTAGTTTGTTTCCTTTTCGTGTCTTCCCTTTGATTTTCTCCCCTCCTTCCACTTCTAATCTATCCATATTTCAAACTGCATATCAATCACATTATTCTCTCTATTCTATAGGCAGTCCAGCCTTTTGATGCCTAGGGGTTACAATGAGTTCCTGAAGTGTAATGGTCTTTTTCTGACAAATCTTTTTATTGACTCAATCCATTAAATCAATGCATTTATAAATTTAGATTTACAAATTCTCCATTAACCCATGTTCAGCCAAATAATTGATTTCAAAAACTAAATTGTGGCCTAAAGTTGGCTAGCAAATTTTGAAGCTCGAATGGTTTTTGCTCAATTTATCTTAGCCCTCAGATTATAGGAAAGGATCGTAAGCATTGTGAGCTGAGAGAGAAGGACGTCGCGTGCTGCAGGGAGTTGACAAACTCTTAATTAATTATTTTCGCAATGAGGAAAGACGGAAGCGTTTGGCCTGCGTGGATCGCTTTGAAGTGAAAAGCCACTTCAGATATCCATGGAAAAGTTGCTTTGTCAGATCCAATGTGAAAGGCTAAGATAAAGAGGGAGAATCGTACATCAGTGCACATGCCTTCTCTACTGCACATGATTGCTTTTCCAAGTACTGTGGCTCCAGGTGCTTTACTAGCTGAAGAAGCTTGAGGAGGGGAAAAGCATTAATCCTATAAATGAAGCCTACATAGACGAGCCATTACTGTGTATAAGAGTCTTCTGCATCTTTCCTTTAAGAAATGCATTTTGCACTCAAAAGCCCTCATTAAATAACTGCAGAACAGGCAGTAAAGCTAACTATAATACTCACAACTAAAATTACTACAATTTAAAATGTCACAAAAGGAGACATTCTAAGCACATCTACTGTATTAATTTAGTCAATTTGGACCTCAGCAATAGCTTTTAGAATATTAGAAGAGGACAAAACATTATTTTTATAAACATACATAATGTATATTTGCACCCCAGTCAATACATTTTCAGAAAAAAACATAAAACAAGTTTAAAGGGTAAATGGTCTCTGAGTGAAGATGACGTCATGGTACTGTACTGATTTTCAGTTTTCGGGTCAATTATCGTGAGAAAGCATATTAAAACAACAATAAATTGTGATTTGCCAAAATTTTATTTGTGAAAGAGATACAAATTATGTTACATTATCGTAAAAAACTAAAAAACACAATCAATTGTAAATGATGTGCACATCGTATGAAAGCTTATTATCTTGGCTACCAGCGTGTTTCATTCTCAAACACATCCGAATTACAGTTTCAGTGTCGCCTGCCATCATTCAGAGCCCGGGGGGGGGACGGGCAGTCTGCACTGGGGGGGGTCTCATTCAGATGGTCACAGATCACTCAGTTTCGATCAGATTTCTTTGTTCAAAGCAACCTAACAATTAATCCAGTATATATTATTTGATGTTCTATCAAACACAGAGAAGTTCAGATCCAACTATGTAAAATCGTTGTGTATTAGTAGACTGTAAACAGAGTTTTCCACCTTGACATTTTGAGCTCTCTATGGGTGTGTGTTGCTTCTACCGAAACATGGATGGTCTTGTTTTGATCAGTAGACTGTCTGGTTCCAGAATATGTCATAATTGTCAATATTTTCTGAGATTTTGTATTCCTACTCGGACCAAGTATCCTCCCAGCCCCCATTTCAGAATGCGGAGGGGGGGGGGGGGGGACATAAATGCGGGGGGGTATATAAACCAATTGTTTCACATGAGAGTCTCAGCTTTCATGGGATACCAAAAACAACAGTGAGGAGTACACATGGGATTAAAGAGAAGCACATGGATTTGGTGCCCTAAGGGTACCAGAGGGGTTTGTAAGCTTAAGGGGTTCAATTTTGTTAAACAAAATTATTCCATGATTTATTTTTTATCTCCAATTGTTTATTTGTTTAATTTCAGAGTACACTGAGACATTAAACTGCATACATTTCAATACAAACTGGAAAAACTGAGGTTTTCTTAAACCTTTGACCGGTAGTGTATAAGAATACATTATGGTAGATTTAAAGTACATTCTACTTAATAAAGGTACACTGCTATAAACAACAATTATATCACAACCCATATAACATAAAAATACCAATACGAATATAGTGTATAGTGTACAAATACATGTCAAAAACAAATATGTCCACGATTGTACAAACACATGCTTCCTTGTAATATAGTAATTAATCCAAAATAACAGTCACTGACTCGATTTTTCATACACGTCTGTTGTCTCATCTGCCTGCACAGCAACAAATGCACTTTAATGTCCTCCTGTACACTTGACATTTGATGCAATCTTACTGCTCATTCTGCATTGTTTTGGATGTGCCTTTATAAATACTTTCATGTTTTACTGGTCTCTCTGACAAGTGTTGTAAATCCTTGTACCCTGAGTTTGTCCACACGGTGTCTCCCCGAATAAAAGACAAGGAAAACTAAAAAGCGATGCCATCACAAGATCTGTCGCTTGATGGTGACCTAAATGGTGGATTGTTTTATTTGATTACTTAGTACTTCATTTATATATTTACTTTTGAGGCCCGGCCCCACTGGCCCCTAATAGCAGGCCACCGCTGAAGACGCATATAAAACAAACGTCCCTTAAGATGATCACCTGTTTAGGGTTAATATTAGGTATGGTTTTCTGTAGAGACATGTGGAAACTGCTGGAGGATTTTCTTTGGGAGTTTCTAAGCAGTCTCACCGAGAACATGCCCATGAAGAAACTGTTTCACTTTAGCACGTATTTTGGCACTCCTCGAGAAGGGAGAAAATAACAGAGATCTACATTTTGTTTCTTTCAGACTCTCATGCGGAACTCTAACAGGTGTAAATTAAAATCCCACCTGTCACAGTACATTCAAGGTCTAAATTAACAAGACATATTTGTGTGAATCACTTTTTGCCTCAGGGGTTTCATAACGGGCAAAAACCAATCTGATTGCTATTGCTTAATCCTCCTGCCAGGGGTTCTACTGCAAAGCTGAGATTCCTGTGACGTTCTTTCAGCAATATCTCTAATTGGAGTTGCAATGCTGGTGTCAGGCATAGCCTGTTGGTGTCCTGTGGCTCTTGCTCATCATGCATTTCAGAGATAAACAAGGTTGCTCTGCCCCAGCTGGCGTCTCTGGGAAAAGTGTAGCAGTTAATAAAACATTCTCTGCAAGGCTGCATGTGGCTGCCATCAGTGAACAGCACACACACACACACACACTGCTCTGAGCTTTAACCTTTCACATACCTCTTAAACACATGAAAAAGATACATCAGAATAGCAAGAACGTGCATATATCTGAAAGGGGGAAAAAGTTTGTAGGGAAAATGCAGGGTACCTTTAATAAATTGCCCAGCAGTTGAATAATACATAGTGATGTGCCTGTGGCTTAGCTAATGGGACCCTGACTGTTTAAGTTATAGAGAATGCCACTTACATTACAGAATGCAATGACCTGGGTCTAATCCCCATTCACTGTCTCTCACATCACGTTGGGGATTGTGAATATCATACATAGCACCAGTATCACTCAACAGGATTCACTGTCTTAACATCTTATTGTAATGAATAGCTTTGCCATCCACAAATCCATTTTACCCAGGGGCCATATTTATCAACTGGGGAATCGTAGTCAATTGATAACCCCTGAACCTGTTCTGAGCTGCTAGCTGTTACCATGATTAAATTCAAAACACGTATGTCTCCAAGTAACAACTGTTTTAGGAGCATCTAGCTCGGAGTACTGGTGACCTTCAAATCCTGCTCTAGGCTTTTCCAGCACACTGTACAGAAGTCACCCATCCTAGGACACTACAGAGACAATACACAATTGTAAGTTGGAGCCCTATAAGCTTACGTTTTAGAGCATAAGGAAGAAAGAAAATATGAAAAGTATGATAACCCATAAGCAATTTATCCTTATACTACACATGCTACACATTTCAATTTCTGTTAGAACATGTATATGCACTGTTTGCAATGGTGGTTCACTGTCTACAGCTTAATGAGACAACACAAATTATATGTAGTTAAACTAAAATCTGACAAAACGTCTCCAAAAACAGTAGAGTCCTGAGCTTGAAAAGGTGGATTTCAATTTAAGGGGGTTCCTCGTGACAGGGCCTGTCACATGTTGGTTTGCAATTTGTCTAAGTCTAACAGTAAATGAACCCCTGTTCACATGTACTACATGTTGTAAAATTCAGAAACACCTCCCCCCAATACCCCAGATGCCAGGGGCCCTGTATGTATGCACGATTGACAAATACAGTGCCAGTGCTTCATCTTTATTGTATTGATAACTGTTCAAGAATTTCACACTTGTACTGAGACTATTCAGAAACCAAACAACTGGCACTAAAAGAACATGTCTCTTCCCCTTTCTGAAGCCATAGTGCATTCTGGAGCTGTCATACCACTGAAACTGACCGGTGTCCATCGCAGGCTTCTTATGCAGTTCATACTGTAAGATGAGGCAATCATATTTTTAGAATTACTTGCCACGTTGTAAGTCCCCTCAGGGCCTTCCTCATTCAATGTCCCATTCGCTCCACGTTTGTGTTCTGCCGATTACAATTGTCAGTTTCATTTCATTCATTCTAACACCTTCCCTGGTGATGACTCCTTTTGTTTTCACTTTCACCCCAAATCGATAGTGTTGAATTCCAGATGAAGTGACTCTGTTATCCCAGCCTGCTTTCAGTCCTGGCTATTGTGCTTAAGTCCAGTATGCGTGACACCATGGCATGATGTAATCACTCCTAACGTAATTGTTATAAAGCAAATTGTTCAGCTGAAAAGCATATAAGATGTTTAATTACTTTGTCTTCCCCAGATGCTTCATTGCTGTTTAATTACTATGCTGCACAGTTTCTCTAGGTTCTTGGCTATTTATTACTCAGCTATGGGAGCTTGGGGAGATGGAAAGGGGCCATAAAGAGTTGCCCTTGGACCAGGAGTGACATCGCAGGGCAGTACTTTGACAAAAAGGTGCTGACAGAGGGGATTTAGGTATGGAGATCGAAGAGCAGTTTGTGTTCAAGGATGCAGGAGGAATTCTCAGTTCTGCTTAACTAGGATTAAAGATGTGTATCCTAACATTTTAAAGCCAAATGAAAACTAGCTTAACTTTCTTAAAAAGGATTTTACACTAAAATGGCACTTAGTAGACCAAAGACGGTTACCCTTTGGTCTTTTAGCTTGGGTTGGGGTTAAAGTCCCTTGTAAATGTAGGCTTTCATTAAAGTAAGGGTTTCTGTTCTATTGATTTAACTCAATTGGGTGTAGATGGTATGGGCCCAGGTTGAATTTGGGTGTTGGCTATGGTTGGGGTTCAAGCTCTTACTTGGTCTGAAAATGGGGCAAATACCCTTCCCATGTAATACATTGGGTTATAGTGAAAAGTCTTTCCTTTGTGCACTATAATGAAGTATCACATTTTGGAATAAAGATTCTGAAATGTAATTTAAGGCTTAGGTTAAATAATTGGTATTAACAGGTATTAATAACAATTGAAGGGGGGGAAAAACATGCATCTCAGATTAAATGAGAAGTCTCAAAGTAAGGGAGAGGAATGGCCAGGTCTGTTATAAATCACTCTGTCTAGAGGCTATTTCTTCCCTGAATGTCTGTAAATGGAAGTCACTACACCGAGTTAAAATGTTAAGCCTGCAGACATACCACTCTGGCATTTGTTTACAAACTGGTAGCATGAATTCTTTATGGCAGATATAACTGGACAGGGAAATGAGGCTGCATCACATTGCACACACACTAACATCCAGAGACATAGCCTTGTCCAGTTTGATGAAACACAGAATTCAAGTGACTGAATTTGTGGCTCATAAATCACATGGTCGCTCCTTGGTTCCAGCAGCAGTGAACACAGACTTAAAATGGACAATATTTTGTAGGGTAGGTGTTATCAATCATTGATCCTTAAGCTCAGCAAATACAGGTAAGTACTGTAAAATCGAAGTGTGAAATCTCACATCAGAATTTATCCTTCACTGACAAGTGCAGAAATTAGTGAGGTACATAACACTTTAAAATGTCTTCTTCAGTGTTAATATATTTTTGAAAACAATAGTAGAAACAAAAATGTTATCAGACTCACATTTTACCGCTCAACATAATTGGTGTCTGAATGTCTAAACATGGTGGAAAGACTTCTATGCAGCATCTTATTAGGTAGGTTGTGGAATCTGCAGATTAGCTGCAGAAATCCCCACACAATAATTATCTGTTAAACTATAAAAGGTCAATGATATATATACACCTAAAGGATTATTAGGAACACCATACTAATACTGTGTTTGACCCCCTTTCGCCTTCAGAACTGCCTTAATTCTACGTGGCATTGATTCAACAAGGTGCTGAAAGCATTCTTTAGAAATGTTGGCCCATATTGATAGGATAGCATCTTGCAGTTGATGGTGATTTGTGGGATGCACATCCAGGGCACGAAGCTCCCGTTCCACCACATCCCAAAGATGCTCTATCGGGTTGAGATCTCATTGTCATGTTCAAGAAACCAATTTGAAATGATTCGACCTTTGTGACATGGTGCATTATCCTGCTGGAAGTAGCCATCAGAGGATGGGTACATGGTGGTCATAAAGGGATGGACATGGTCAGAAACAATGCTCAGGTAGGCCGTGGCATTTAAACGATGCCCAATTGGCACTAAGGGGCCTAAAGTGTGCCAAGAAAACATCCCCCACACCATTACACCACCACCACCAGCCTGCACAGTGGTAACAAGGCATGATGGATCCATGTTCTCATTCTGTTTACGCCAAATTCTGACTCTACCATCTGAATGTCTCAACAGAAATCGAGACTCATCAGACCAGGCAACATTTTTCCAGTCTTCAACTGTCAAATTTTGGTGAGCTTGTGCAAATTGTAGCCTCTTTTTCCTATTTGTAGTGGAGATGAGTGGTACCCAGTGGGGTCTTCTGCTGTTGTAGCCCATCCGCCTCAAGGTTGTACGTGTTGTGGCTTCACAAATGCTTTGCTGCATACCTCGGTTGTAACAAGTGGTTATTTCAGTCAAAGTTGCTCTTCTATCAGCTTGAATCAGTCGGCCCATTCTCCTCTGACCTCTAGCATCAACAAGGCATTTTCGCCCTCAGGACTGCCGCATACAGGATGTTTTTCCCTTTTCACACCATTCTTTGTAAACCCTAGAAATGGTTGTGCGTGAAAATCCCAGTAACTGAGCGGATTGTGAAATACTCAGACCGGCCCGTCTGGCACCAACAACCATGCCACGCTCAAAATTGCTTAAATCACCTTTCTTTCCCATTCAGACATTCAGTTTGGAGTTCAGGAGATTGTCTTGACCAGGACCACACCCCTAAACGCATTGAAGCAACTGCCATGTGATTGGTTGGTTAGATAATTGCATTAATGAGAAATTGAACAGGTGTTCCTAATAATCCTTTAGGTGAGTGTATATATATATATATATATATATATCGAGAGAGAGAGAGAGAGAGAGGAGAGAGTATTAATAACAGTCAAAATTATAAAAATGTTTTGGCTATCACTCATTTAGAGCTATGATGGATTCCAGAGGATGCTTCATTAGGTGCCAGTTAGAAAGTTTTTTCTCTCTGGCTATAACATTCCCACTGGACCCACAATCAGTACCGTTTTGGGGGGAAACAAGCTTTCTGTTCACACTGCATCGCTCTTCTCATACCAGCTAGCAGATGGTAAAACTTATGGTAATTACACTATGCCCAAGGAGATGACTGATTACTTTAAATTGATCAGCTGCATATAAAAGCTGAATTGCAAATGGGTCTGTTCCCCAAAGCTGCTGTTGCCTTTCAGTTTCTCTCTCTCTCTGTTTTCCCCCTTATTCTCTCTCTTCCTTTCATCCTTTTCAGCATGGTGTCTAACATGCAATTTTATTATTTTCTATTAAATTCAGTATAAAGTCTTCTCTTTTATTTATTAAATTGGTACATATGTCAAGTTAAAAATGTAAATTCTAAACGTATTGCTTAGAAATACGCATTTCCTTCTTAGTACCATATGCTTATCAAAAGCTGGCATAACATGGAAACCCATTTGTGAATTAAATGCTTAAAGCACAATGAAATTGAAATGCATAAACAAAGAAGAACAAAGGACTGATTGTCATATTTCATATATGGCTCAGGTTATACCAGATAAACACAATGGTACAATGCTCTATCAGACCTATAGTGAACCTGACAGGTAGCACTCTTATACCCGTAAAAATATGTGTCATGTTTGCGAACCCTTTGCACTAATTTGGAAATGACAAGTGCCTCTCCTACATTATTTTTAGCTTAACTAAATGAAATCTAGTTTGTTAGTCAGTATTCATGAAGGTTTTTTTTTTATGCCTCATTGTCCGATGTAAATAGCTCTCATCTTACAAAGTCTGTTGTATAAAAGCTGAGTTTAAATAATAAACACAAATAATCCATTGCAGAGTTAAGTCATTCATTCAAGCTTTTTGAAATGAAGCAAAGATCCTGAAAATGCATTTCTGAATTTGTCAAGAACCCTCCTCTACTGCCGCCATTATTTTTCGCCTTTTTCTTCTCTTGTTCGCACAGCTGTCTGTTTCTTTGTCTTCCTCATTAATACCCGGCCGGCCCTTCTCTCCATGCATGCAGCTGCTGAAGTGTTTGCATGCACACAATGGTGTATCAGGGAGGCTCTAATTGTACTAATGGCTGTTTTATACACATCTATATAAAGAACTTTATTCCCATACATATTCATGAGCTTATCACCAAGTTCTCTAATTTAATAGATTTTACATTAACACACAAATCTCCCCTTCAGACGCTTTTAAGAAGGCACTTCTCATATGTCCTTCATTATTAACTAACCTGGATGGATCCTAAGGCCTCAATCCCCTTCATAGCGCAGCCACTGTGTGGAAAAGGAACTGCATTTGCCTACTCGATTTTCTCCCATCATCACAAAACATTGACCTGCCCTTTTCACTGTTTTAGTTATTCCTTGCTCTGTAAATATGCATTAAGCGGTAATTGCCATATCTGCATTCAATTAACATTAAGACAAAGTTCACAATAAAAAAAATGAAAAACGTGATACCAGAAAATGTGTCCAGGGTAAGTTTTAATTAGGGATGCAGCTGAAGGTAGGCATGGTCTTACAGTTACATTTAGGTTGTTTGGAGTGCATTATTTTCAGTCATTTAGCAAAGTTTTACATTCAATGAAATCAAGTTATTAATTAGTGCTACATCAGTCTGGTCTAGGGTTAGGGTTAAAGTCCCCAGTAAACACAGGCTTTCATTAAGGTTAGGGTTGCTTTTCTATTGACTACACTGAATCAGGTTTACCCGTGTATTGGCCTAGTGTGGTATTTTGGATTTCTTTTTTTTTTTATGGATTCATCTGAAGGCAGATCTTCAGGTTACATAAAAGATGTTTGCTTCTGTGTAAACCTTGTTTTCATGCAGTACGGTTTCAAATAATTCATACTCTTGCCTGTTTGTGATTCTTTTTCATTTCTTTTGCTCTCTAATATTTCTGACTTTCTTATTTTAATTATGAAGTTTCATGTAGCACAGACATATCTTGATGCAAAGGTCTTTACTTACATCTAAATATAGCCACTGAGGTCACCACCCCATGATAAATTAGGAGAGAAAAATTAAAATGTGAACAGTACACAGTCTCCATCTCTGTGGGAACAGCTGTCAGTCTGCTTGTCTTGCACAACTGAGTTCTGAAGATCAGAGGAGTTCATGAAGCAATCACACTCTCGCCCCTAACGAGGGTTAATTACTAAAACTGTTCGTCATTCTGTAGCTTCTCTGTGTGTGGCTGTTTCTCATCAAGACAGAGCAATGACTTCACCTTCATGGCATACACACTGGTATCCCATCAAACTCACTGTGTTTTTAGAAATAAATTATGTCACTAAATATAATCAAATGAACTCCCCATGTATAAATTAATTATAGATGTGCATAAAACACGGGACAAATACATTCACAGATAGTATAAGGTTCTTATATCAAGACTTATCATTTACACGTTGCCTCTTTTTCCACTGATGTCAATCCAGTGGAATAGGACTAAATAATTCAGTAGAAACAGGATTCATAAAAAGCACATAACTAAAGCACCTCTGGCAACCAACTTTTTTTTTGCTAATATAAATCTGAAGGAAAAAAAATCTCACTTCAGCTAAACTTATCCCATTTATTCCCTTTGAAGTATTGAATCTACAATAGTTCCTTTATCAAAGCCCACGTAGCATACCCACTGCCAACCCACTCCGAAAGAAAAAACCTTTACGTCTCAATCTCACGTCAGGATAGGGGATCCGTCTCAGTTTATTTGGGAAACAACAGCAAAGCTGAACTCATTGCACAAAATAGTTTTCATGTGTCCTAGATTTTTTTATTTTTAAGAACATCCAACATGTTGAAATTCTCGTCAGTGGTCTGGTATAGGTTTTTGCTATCTATACTTCATGCTGCCCCCCCAAAGATCACGGTTTCCCTTCAAAGCCATTCAACCCCAAGCTCTCTCTCTCTAATCAGATAGCAAAATTACAAAAATAGGAATGGCATTTGGTAGCTAGGCATGAATGTTTCATTGAAAAAATGTAATGAGATTAATTTAGCAGAAAGTCCAATTATTGTAGGAATATAAATCATTATGACATGTTGAGTCCAATAAAGCTAATTAATTAAAATCTGGCATTTGCTACAAGGAAATCAAAACGGGTGATTCGAGAGCCCCCGTGCTCAGGCTAGGAGCTGACAGGATGGCAGAAGACTCAAACCCTACCTGAGGAAACTTACACTGGCTGCTTCTGAGAGGAAGGTCATAACAGCACGTTCCACAAAGCCCAGTCTGATATCTCTGTGCATTACTGGCTACGACAGGACATTTCTGCTGCTCGCTGTTGTAGGGTTCATAGATCGTTCAAAAAGTGTAATCATGGTACAGGGAAAATAAGCGACAACACAGTGTTTCCCAGGGTGGCTTTATCTCCAGTAAAGGATTACTCCCACTAGAAGCAGCCTAATGTATTTATCATGTCTGTCTGCAAGTAGTCCTACCAAATGATCATCCATGCAGGCAGTGTGTATTAGCAAAGGATAAAAGTCAGCTGTGGGTTAAACACTGATCAGATTCATGAGTTCTTCCCAGTTTTTGTGTGACAAAATGTGATCATTTTATAGTTTGGTTGCTTTTCTTGCTTATGGCCACTGAGACCTTGGAGTAATTAGGAGTCATCACATAATTTCATTTAGAAAGGTTCAGTTATATCCTTTATTTCCTCCCTCCTGACCTGCTATTGACATCCCACTCAGTTGCACCCTTTCATGTCTATCTTTACTATGCAATAAGGATATTTTGTTATGAATCCATATCCGAATCATAATTCTTTTAAGAATGATGGTGACTTGTGTTCAGTAACAGTAGCCTAACCTGGTCCAGTTTCCACATTCAAGACACCTGCTTATTTAAAAAAAAAACAGGCCTCTTGCTTATGCAACAATCAATTGGGCAGGAAAAACGATCAAGTGAACTAATAAATACATAGAGAAGTAGGAAAGAAACATTTTTCTTTAGCCTTTTATCTTCTACTGAGAGGTGATGTGAGGAACAATTGCCCAGTGTCCCCATAATGATTCATGACATTCAAGGAGAAATATCAAAACAATAGGAACACTGCTGCAAGAGATATTGCTTCACTGCGTAAATCGGCAACCGACAGCCAAGGTAAATGATGCATTGCCTGGAAACGCCACTATGAATTCTGTAACCTTTTACTTTATTGATGGATTCACACTGTATTTCCCTGTTGAAAAATTGTACAGACGAATAATCTTAAGTAAGGCAGATTTTTTCCCCCTCCCTCTCTCTAAAGATTTATAAGGTAAAATACGGTGTCGACCACAATTATTCATGAAGTGCTCCTTTTCTTATTCTGTTTTCCATATTATATACTGGGTGTGTTTGTTATTGTAACAGTTCACAACACATCCCCAGTTCCCCCATTTGATGTCGTCATCACCCTTCCTTACCAGTCACTTCTCCCAGCTCCCTTCATTCAATCAATCAATCAACATTCCTGAACACCACTCCCTCTGCCCCCATTCACCCTGCACCTCCCAAACTTGCTTCCTTGCTTCCCTCTGCTCCACGTATAAACCCCTCACTCACTCTCAGTCTTCGCAAAGCTTTGTCAGTGTTCACTACAATCCTGAGCAGTCTCTCAGTGCTTGAACCCTTCACCTCTTGTTTGACTTCCCGACCACGACTTTGATCTTCCCCTGATTGCCTGTTTGCCTGATTGCCTGTTTGCCTGATCGCTTGACCCTTGCCTGTGACCATGACCACGTCTTTGCCTTGCCCTTGCTTGCCCTGTCCTGCCGGTATCTGACCTATGCCTGTCTGACCACCTCTACCACGCACCGCAACTGGGTCCCCCTCTTCTCATGCCCCACAGACAGTTACACAGAAAATGTGGCCCATTTGTTTTATATCTGGACTTGGTATATAGCCAGAAACTTAAATGTAGCACTTTTCATTATCTACTGCATTCATGATCAGTAGAAACAGAAACAAAGATATTTGGGATCGTGACGTAGTGCTGGTCATCATGTCCGGAAAGCACATGAGATCCTCTGACCCTCAAACATTTTAGCTGTTTCCCTCTTATTCTAAGACTAAACCTATAGATCTCTGTCCTCAAGCTGAAGGTGAAGCTGACCTACAATAAACTCGCCTCCATCAGCAGCCAAGACTTCACTGCAGCAGAGGAATCCCGAGCGCTGACACCCCCGAGCTGCTAAAATAAATGCGGTCTCCTCACTCGTCAAATGATCCCTGGCGTGCCATCTGTGAGGAGTCCGGCGTTCCTTGAGCTGGTAGAAAAACAAGTGACAAACACAATGAAAGTGCTGAGCTGTTATGAGCTCATTATCTGCTTTAAACTGTTCAAATGTGTTCAACAAAGTGGTTCTTGCTTGGTCCATCTGAAAGTGTCTTAGTTGCAACTTCTAAAATGTATTAATCATGCAGCCCAAACAAAATTTCAACAAATGCAGATTTTATTTGTTTTGTACACATTTGAGAATAGAGAGCAGTGATGTCTCCATAACAGACTACCGTACACAAGGTACTTGGCTACACCGGCCAATATAACAAATCTCCAAGACACCTGAGCTTAGTACGACACTCAGTGATTTTGAAATTGATCAAATACAGAAGATCAGTAATTCTTCGGTATTCCTGCAGCTATAAAACTGCCATTACTAAATTCTGACTGCTTTTACAGTTTTTTTGTGAGTGTTTTGAAGCAATTTGCCAGTTGTGATGATCTCCCTGTCATACACAGCCATTTCCCTTATTATCACAGATGACTGAAGGTTTGAGGAGAGAAAACTGGCACAAAAATATATTACGATAGAAAAAGTCTCTCTCAGTCTCTCACAGCATTAATCTTTTGGGTCTGCGAATGTTTGTTTTTGCCTGATAAAGTAATTAGTCTAGAATCCCTTTCTGCATAATGAGGCAGCCACCAACCAGATTACTGGGTGAAAACACATAATCCCATTGCTCATTTAATATGTTTAATTTTTTTTACAATTAAGTGCTGTTCCTTTCAAAGCAGTCAATCAGTATGACTTTCTCATTCCTGATTACAATGTATTTATTATTTAAATCCCATGGAAGTACATTATGAATATTATAGCCTATAGACGTTTCTGTTACTTTGAATATTCTGTTTAATTTTATGTATGTCACATTGTTTACCACAAAAATGTAAGGCATTAACATATGGGAAAACACAAACATAAAAAAAAAAAAAAAATCAAATGTGCAACTAGATTGTATATTAATACATAATTATAATACTTTGCACAATAACATAATTATGTAGAAAATTATTCTATGTTATGGATTACTCTGAATGCTTGGCAGTAAAGTATAAATAGCTATTAATATAAACAAATACCTCTGGAAAACGGATGTCTAATTTTTACCAGCTGCCAAATTCTGGTCCACCTGTTCACTGAAAGAATACTAATTTAATTTGGATTTACCAGGAAAAAATAATTATGATTTCATAAAAGTTATTAGGTCTTAGATCTCATACACTGTTAGTTTGTTTAATTAGAGAAGAAAAGCTTTGATACTTTTGGAAATCAAATAGAATCAGAAGACTAATTAAATACATCCCATCTGCTAGTCAACTACAGTGGTCTGCTGCAAGGACATTTGTTAAAAAGAAAACAGATTGATAAAACAACAAGGGTCTGTAAAAAAAGACCAGAAATCTATCATACACATAGACTCTGTGTTACAAATACATCCCTTTTGGCCTGCAGTTCAGGGCTTTCTTACTTCGTTTGAATGCTTTTTTTATCCTGCAAGACAAGGACCCTTGAAACAAGAGATCAGCTTTCATCGATTACACTTCAAAATCTCTGCTGCAATCTGTCAACAGTGACCTATCCCGCCACCCCCCCATCCCCACTCATACAGGCAAGAGAGAGAGTGACATTATCACCTGCCTTTGTGTCGCTTTAATTAATACAAATAAGTAGAACAAGTCTAGAGTCAACTAGATATAGTCCAGTATTGGAAGCAGATGTTTTGGAAGCTACAGAGGATTTTCTTTTGGGGAACATTTTTTACCAAAGGAAACTTGAGGTGGGGCGGGGGTGGGGGCACATATGAAAAATGACATGAATATTTAAATGTAATTCTTATCTACAAAATTGTTAATGTGTCTCTGTTTCAGGTTGGCTTCACCAATGGTTCTTTTTTTCATTAGTATTTTTAAGCCCTCCATGTACTTTAAAAGTGACAGTTTTTCCCAACATCAAAGGCTCCAATTTTAATAGCGTTAACAGGGTTATTCACTCCCGTAGTCGATGTGACTTTTTTTTTTATTTATTATCCCTCTATGCTGAAAAATGCTATAAAGTCGAGTGCTGCTGTATTCTGCCTTTGAAACTCTCTGGTGTTTTCACAAGCACCTTTTTTTCTGTCATAGCTGCATCTCACCATCCATACCGATAGATCATGTTTCATGCCTCAAAAAGAAATTTGTCAGAAGATAACTTCAATCATTTCACACTGACTAGTTCAATATCCTCTCCTTTATTTGTAAACTTGATCTTGTTCTAAAGGTGTTACTTGCGAGCTCAAAATATTGCGAGCTCAAAAAACCAGGAGATGTTTTGATTGGGCCGCACTGATTACTGTTTAACCAGAAATATGGTTTGGTTCTTTATTAATTCATTTTAGTTTAGTTTTCTTTTCACTTGCAATCAATCATGAGGAAAAAGACACACACAATTACTTCTGGCCTTTTGTGAAAGTTACTTTTTTAAGATTGAAATAATTATAATTAAATAAAAATCATGAACTTGTTTCAGGTTTGGTCCAGGAGGTGCTATGATGGACAGTTTGAACTTCAAAGTGCTTTGCTCTGGAGCAATATCAATGTGTCTATTTTAAGTTAAAGTATTTTAAGCAAAATTTCCGCTGTGGGAAAAAGCTTTACAAATCTGCCTATTAATGTTTAACATTTGTGAGATATGCTTACTCTTAGCAGTTTAAATCCTCTCTTCTAATGCGGAAGAAATCTTTAAGCCTTTTCTGCTGAAGTTAAAACCCTTCACCTGCTTCATCACACAGATCTGAGATATTCCCACTGGTAATAATTCCCCAACCACTGTGACCCTTACAAAATCATAGGTATGAGCTCTCCAGACTAGGTGAACTATATTTTTGTTTTCAATTTGCCTATAAAGATTTACAGGGTGCATTACCACACTTTCTCAATCACTTTATAAATCAATAGGTGTGTCATTACAGATTAACTTTCAAAACCTCTCTGGGTTTTGTGGTTGATATACAAATTGCCTCTTATGTACAACCTACTTTAATTAGCCAGTTGTCTTGTCAATGATTAATCTTAAATAAATGCTAAATAAGTAATGTATCATAGTATAATACAGGTGCAAATAAAAGAGTGTATACATATGAATAAGTAGAATAAGTGAAATACAGAAAAGCATAGTAAAACCATGTAAACTTCCAAAAGTTTATAAAACTGCTTTCACTGAACAGATAATTCAGAGTTTACACATGAATAGTGTTTTATTTATTTTTTAATTGCAGCTATCTTCTGGGATGTGGAGTAAAATTCATCATGGGGCATCAGATTCTTAGCTCAAGCTGACAGAAAAGATTAGTTAATGATTAGTTAAAAAGGACTGCACTGAACCATTGAGGGTTTTTTCATTATTATTTTTTATTATAATCTCAAAGCAGCATTGGAAGAATTACGGATAAGTACATCTGTCCCTTGTTGCTTGTTTGCACACACATTTTCATTAACCTTGATCATATTAAGGCAAACCTGCCTCCGTCTGCATCACCACAAGGACATTTCCACCAATTAAATTGATGCTTCCCTCGACAGCGTGAGAATATAAGGATCCTTATTACAGTTTTTTTCTCAACCACACAGCTATTAACAACAGGTGCAACACTAGCTCTGGATGTCGACAAAATGCTTTGCTGTGAATTAATCACAATTCAAGCAGTAAATTAAGTTCTTATGTGTAAGATTAAGATACAGTTTAAGATTAAGCCGATCTTGATAAACATATCATCACATGATGTGACATGATTCCAGTGTGACTTTGTAAGCATCACATCTGTATTCAGAACCATTCGAAAAGGATGCAAAGGTCTAATAACATCTGGGGAGAGAATGATAGGGGGCACACATCAAACAAGCACCCCAGCAGTATAACAGCAGTGAGCTTGCAGTATGGGTTTGTCACCACAGAGCAGATAAACGTCCCTGCTGACTTTAGATCCAGTGACCAAGGTAAATGTTGTCTCATGGATATTTAAGGCACAGCTCAGAATAATTCAAAACTCTTCTATATTATGAATTTATATTGAACATTTCAGTTCACAGCTTGAAGACTGGCCAAAGAATAAATAAATCGAATACTCCTCTCAGCATTTCATGATACAACCCCAGGAGGTTTTTAATTCAAATCCCCCCAAAATGCCAACAAACTGTTGTAATCAAGCCTTCTGATTTTGAACTCAACACCTGATTGATTCAGTCAGTCATCTGATCCACAAATCTGTGATTACATTTTCATGAGGACTTCACCTCTATTGTTCTGTGCTGAGGCTGTGAGGAGGACCTGTGCTTTCAGGTGTCTTCAATTGGATGTCCAGAGAATGTGGGGAAAAGATAATGCCTGAGTTGTGAACTCTGTCGGAGGTTGTGATTTTCTGCCAGACTGTGGATTATTAGACAAGTGCTCAGCGAAGATAAAAAGGGGTCTCTCATCCATCTGGATTGACAGTAATTGACACACAGGATTTCAAAAAAGCCCATTCTTGATGTTTATCCATAAACACAGTATCAGGACATAACACTCCAAAATTACATAAATCCTGCTGATAATTGGATCCTTTGAGTGTAGCACAGCTGAGCCACTGGTTGTACCGCATCAGGAACGGTTCTGGAAGAAAATAGGATAATTTGGCCAACCTATTCTCAGTGTTTGTGTCCAAATGAAAAACAAGTGTCTGTTACCAATCTACATTTACCAAAGCACCCCATTTATGTGGATCTGTGCTGCAAAAAGATCCGATCTCTGTGATCATGTGATGTTAGAAATTGCTTCAGAGATGCATTTTGCCATAATAATAATCATAATAATTAATGATAAATATTAATAACAATAATAATAATAATAATAATAATAATAATAATAATAATAATAATAATAATACAATTAATATAAACTAATGATTAATTGTTAAAGAAAATGTACATTTCTTTACCCTGGGAGATGGAGAATTGTTGGTTCATTGGTTGGTTAAGAGAAAAAAAGTAAATCAAATATATATCTTATAGCGGTGCCCATGTTCTGAGCAGTATTACCTTCGAGCTTACAGAATAACTGGTGTGGGCAGGAGAACACCGTCTTGAGATATGAAAGAAATGTGGTTGAGGGAAACTTGATTAGGATATGAGTCTCTCTCTCTCTCTCTGCCTCATGGAGCTCATAAAACGCAGCAGCTCTTGACAAATGAATGGTGTCATTATTTAGAATATAGTCAATTAGAATGAATGTCTGGCTGTTGCTTTGTTCTGCACTCGGAGACTTGCTGCTCCGGAAGGCTTCCAAAAAAGATCCCTCATTCAGACAGTGAAAAGAGCGGTGCTGTTTCATCCTGAGCTGAAGGTTAATGTGCTGCACTGCACACCGGGGCTTTTATTAGAGACTTCAGCTTACCATAGTTAACACCTGTGTAATGTATGGCTGTGGATTGCTCTTCACAAACAGGAATGATTACTCCTTGTTTCTTTACATGTTCCTACTCATGTTTACAACTTGAAACATATTTTTTTCATGAGCCTGTTTTGCCTTGCTTTGTTGGATCATGGTTCAATGTTATAAATCCACACCTGTGGATGAATTCCCCTTCGGACCACATTAGTGTTTGTGCTGAACAGGACTGGAAGCACAGAGCAACACAGTGAGGCAGGGTGGGGTGTGGGGGAGACATCTGTAGATACTGTATACTAATAACATTACAGAGAGGAGTTTTGTCCTCATAAAAGAGTTTGTAAAACCAGGAGGAGCAGATTTATTAAGACTGATCGATCAAACTCTGAATCCTGTCACCTCCTCCTGCAGATCAATAGCACACACTTAAAAATGTCACTGTGTTGTCACTCAAACTCTTGTTTTTCATTGTCACGTTCTTCCAGCCCTCCCTACATTGCTGTTCATAACATCTCAGTAGCTATTGAGGTGGCTAAAATATCTATACTCAGCCCTGCTCTCACACTACTCAATGGTCTTGGGCCAGTACTGTTTTGTGTTTTTTTTCTACCCAAATACAATTCTGCTGCTGCTTTTGCCAGTTATTAATTAGGGCTACTTTGTACCTCAATAATCTGTATAGAGTTATAGTGATATTTAGTTCAATATCAGTGGTTAGTGATATTTCAACTAAGATATGGATAAATAACTTGTGTTGGAAGAAGAGAATAAACACATCACACAGTGTATTATTTAAATGCTATCGCTTTCCTCTGAGAAAAGACACCCCTCTGTACAGAAGAATAGTGAAATACTGCCATGAACTCTCAAAACATCCTGTTTATTGTGCTTAAGAGCATGCAACCAAAATCATTTTGGATACATGCCTTCTGGCTCCAATAATAGCTGGTTTGTGTTTTGTGTATGTGGAACAATCTTTCTGCCTATTGCAATGAACTGCAAAAGAGAAGGACATCAATAATCACTCAGAGAGGAAGTGAACAATTGTGATTTCTGCCACAATTATACAGCTTGGATCAGTCACATCTTTTATGCAACACTGACATCTACTGGAAAGTCAGTGTAACTTAGTTTAGTTATTAGGGTTAGGCTTAGAGCTAGGCTGGGAGTCTAACCTCTACAGGTTCTCATAAGCAACAGGCCATTATAACTGTATTGGGCTTTTACCCTTTGGTCCAATACTAGAAGGATTAGGGTCAACATCCATTTTACAGGCCAGGGCACAGTAAAGGTAGGTTTAGGTACTGTTAAGGCTATAGTAAGGATTAAAGCTAAAACCAAAAAATACAGAGTGCTATATATCTCAGGGCTTTGCAAAAGTATTCAGATCCCTCACCAATTCACTCATATTACCGAATTACAAATGGTACAAATGTGTTCAACTAACTGCAAATGCAAGTACAGACATGTTTCTTAAACCGCACTCTCTCTCACACGAAGTCAAAGCCATCATTTGTACAAACACCACATACTGCAAGCATGTAGTTTGCCCAGCGAGTGTCCTTCATAAAAATTAATGAACATCTTAATATATAGGATTGTGCAGGACACGATATAAGCTTAGTTTATGAACTGCCCGGTTAACCTAACAGTCAGTCTGTCTAGAGCAGTGGTTCTCAAACCTTTTTAACCAAGTACCACCCCTGATCAAACCAAATCATCCAAGTACCACCTACAAGTCACCTTCTCATAGGAACCACAGAAAATCTCAATGAGTGCACGCACACACCTACACAAATAATAAAAACAGCACTGAGCATTTTAGTGAGAGGGGTGAGCCTGTTTAGCCGAGGAAAGCCTTGCAATGTCAGGGACTAGGGCAGTGAGCTTCAAACGCAGATCTGAATCGGCATTCATTTCGTTGCGATACTTTGTCTTGATTGCAGTGAGAGCAGAGAAACATTTCTAGCAAAGATAGGTAGTAGCAAAAGGCATCAAAAACCCCACACCCTTTAATGAGAGGGCTGGGCAGTCACTCTGTCTTTGGATCCAGAGGTTCAACAGTGACAGTTATTTAAATTCTGACATCAAAGTATCATCAGATGTTAACTCGAGCAACTTCTCCTGCACATGACAGATCCTCGGGTATTCCCGTGACATTAACAGTAAAAGGGTTCCTGATCCACTCTGGTGTGGCCTCTACTAGATAATACTCTGATAACTGTTCTTCCAATGACAAAAGGTGCACAAAAATCACATCACAAACTGCAGCAGTAGAGAAACTGGGAAAGAAGAGACATTGCCTGCCTTGATTTTATTAACAGAAAGCTGCAGCTTTTTCTTCATAGCTGTGATCTTGTCAGACTCGTCAAAAATTGTTAAAGAGATCCCCTGCAGTCCCATATTCAGCTCATTCAAACATGAGAATATATCAGCCAGGTAGGCTAATTGTACCAGCTATACTGGATCATCAAATAGACTTGCCAAAGGAGGTTTCTGGTCATGAAGAAACATCTGCACCTCGGAGTGCAGTTCATAATGCCTTGTGAGCCTCTGCCCCTTGATAACCATCTCACTTCAGTATGTAGCAAAAGCTGCACATGTTCACTGCCCATTTCATTACAAAGCACACTGAACAGACGTGACTTCATTGGTCGGGATTTGATAAAATTCACTACTTTGACAGCAGAGTCTAGCGCAGATTTTAAATCCTCAGGCATTTTCTTGACTGCCAGTGCCTCGCGACGGTGCATGCTGCAGTGCATCCCCTTCACATCCAGAGCGACCTCTGTAATCTGTGCAACTACACTGATGTGTTGGCCTGTCATCGCTCTGACACCGTCTGTACAAACTCAGACACATTTTTTCCAATCAATGCCACTCTCTTCGATAAATTAATTAATTCAGAAGAAAAATATGCTCCCCTGTAGTTCTTGTTGGTAGCAGCTTACATAACAGAAAGTCCTCATTGGACGTGCCCTCAAACTCATATCTAATATAAACGTGCAAATTGGCCAAATCAGCAACATCAGTAGACTCATCTAATTGTAGTGAAAAGCATCTGCTCATCTAAATGCGCTTTATCAGTGTACTTCTGATATCATCTGCCATGTCAATAATTCTGCGAGTGACTGTCATTCGAAAGGGGCACCAGCTCCTTAGTTGATTTTTGCAAGGTATTTATTTTCGATTGTTCTATTGGCAAATGTGGCGCTAAACTGTCTCTCTGAAAGCTCGAGCATGGAATACTCCAGTATTAGCGCGTGCAGTACCGACGTAGCTAACAGGAACTTAATAGACATAATAAACATTTTTTAATAAAATACAAAATATGAAAACCCGTCTCAAGCTTTGTTAAACAAATTCAATACATTACAAATTAAGAATTTACATATATATATATATTTTTTTTTTTAATTGCAAATTTTTCTGTTCACACAATAAATTACAGGGTAGTCTGGCATACCACCAGTGGTAAGCGTACCACAGTTTGAGAACCACTGTCTTAACCGATGAGCCCTTTTCCTCCTCCGTTCGATATTGGATGTGTTTTCTAAGTGTTTTTATGTCTGTGTTGTATCAGTCCTGTAGCACTGAAGTCACCGACACCATATCGGCCTACGGGGAAGAGCTGGCGGCCCTGTTCCTGTGTGCTTTGAGCACGTGCAGCTGCCCATTCTGCAGTGCTGCAGTGCAAGGCTGAGCAGCTGTCCGTGCTGCCGCGGGCCGCTGACGCCGCACAGCAGGAACGTCGCAATGGAGACGCTGGCCGCGATGGTCCCGTTACCCTCCGAGGTGAGTCCCTCCCGTGACAGGCTGCCCCACTAGAGGGGTCAACCACAACAATTCGTGTGCAAGTGTGTTGCTGCTCTCTGCGAGTGAGATGTGTGTTCATGGTACTGTGCTGTTCTCGTGAAGTGTGTGTTTGTGTTCATGTGCTCCATGTGTGTGCTGATGTGTTATGTGTGTTTATTGATGTTCCAGCCTGATGCCCTTTGAGGCGAGTTCACCGCAGCTGGTGGAGGGGCCCAGACGTCAGTGCAGCTCCCAGCTCCCGGCCCAGCTCCCAGCACGGATGGTCAGGCGGTCCAGGAGATGGACATGATGACAGGTGCAGCTCTGACCGTCGCGACCTGGTGCTGCTGCTCCTGAGCTGCGTACTGTGGCAGCTGTGCCCCCTGAGGGATGCAGGAGACCGGGAGCAGCTCTGCAGGTGGGTATCGCTGGAGAGCCAGCTGCTGGAGCAGGCACTGTGGTTGGTGGAGGGGTCACCGGACCGTAACGACATCTACCTGAGGCTGAGGGAGGGGCCAACACCACACTCTCACACTGACCCCCTGTATGATGTCGTTACTCTTGCTCTGCAGGATCTGCAGCTCCTTCTGCCCCTAGACCTGAGTCTTGGCGCCCTGGTAGAGAGCCAGGCCCTACGGCTTAGCGTGGTCAGCATGGTGGTCAGGAACCTGCTGCGCTACGGCAACCCCTATGGCGGCAGATGGGTGAGCCAGCTTGTGGCGCTGCGGTATCTTCATTACGACCAGGATGCCCTCCCCTCTGCCTCCTCCAGTGTGCCCCGGCCCCAGCGGCGAGTGTGAGCACCGTGCTGCTCCACTGACGTGGTCCAGTGCTGTGCAGCCCTGAACACAGAGGGGACAGGGAGCAGCAGGCCAGCGCCCAGACAACAACCAGCAATGTCAGGGACAGGAGGATGTCTCTGCCTGTTGCGCCGGAGCCGAGTGACATTGAGTATGAGGAGCCACTGCCCCCCAGCCTGGCTGTGTTGCCCACTGAGGTACGGCCCTCCAGGTGGCAGAGGGTCCACAGCTTCTTTTCCCGGTTCCCGGACGCCGTCTCCCAACTGTGCTGGGTGAGGGGGGCGTGGGCGTGATGGAGTCAGGCCTGTCTGCGTCGGCTGCCCAGGTGAGTTTTAAGGTCTGAATGGCTCCGACATTTTAATGTCGCTATCAAGTCATAGACTGAAATTTGTTAACAATTAATATAATGGGTTGAGGTAATTTTGTCACTGGCATGATTTAATTGCGTATTGTGTACTCTACTGAGAAGTAATGCAACAGATAATTGTTTATGTATTTGATATGATAAGTGTGTAGTCATAGATGTGTCTGTGTCTGTCTGTGAAATTGGGTCACACTGCTAGGAGTGAGGGGCATTGCAGAACTTCAAGACACTGCTTCTTTTTAAGCTTTAGATCCAGGTAAGAGACCAGCTGTCGGGGACATCAAGGAAGAAGTGGTTAGCGCTTCATCGACCCCAGAGTCGACCCACGAAGAATCACACCACCTGCGGCCAGATGGGGATGCTTTCAGTGACCCCAGGCTGGTGCCCTGGCATGAAGGCGGCCTGGATTGCCCACCCTGTAAAAGCGCTGTGAACCAGAGGAGACTCCAGTCAAGAAGGATCAGGGTTCCCACGGAAATCAGATTTTTTTTTCCATGACTTTTCCATGATCATTTTTTGATTTTTCCATGACTGAATTATTTATTCATTTACAACAAAATTGCTGGAAATAAAATAATTGATATTGATATACACAATAGGAAAGAACCACATAATCAGCTTTTGTCATGATGGCCTCCTCCCCTTACAGCCATCCAATCCACCCACTTTAATAAAACATGCTACCATCAACTAATAAAGACTACATGATTAAACCTAGTACTATCTGATCAATGTATATGTAGTATAAATGTTAATTACAGTAGAAACTATTATTATTATTTATTTCTTGGCAGATGCCCTTATCCAGGGTGACTTACAAAATATAAGCGCAATACAAAGTGCAAAAAACATTACAAATTCAAATTTCAGTTGCAGTAGTCCAGGTAGGAGAGGACCAGGGTCTGGACGAGCAGCCAAGTCAAGTAGTCATTGAGGAAGGGTCGGATTCGGCATATGTTCCTCAGGAAGAATCTGCAGGTGTGTGTCAGTGTGGTGATGTGCTGGGTGTAGGAGAGCACAGGATTGAGGGTGACTCCTAGGTTCTTTGTGGAAGAAGAAGGAGAGAGTTAGGTGGATTCCAAGGGGATTGAGATGGAGAGATCATCAGAAGGTGAGGAAGAGTGGGAAAGAGAAGATCCGACTTGGAGAGGCTGAGCTTGCGGTGGTGCAAGTGCATCCAGGCGGAGATAGCAGACAAGCAGGAAGAGATGCGAGAGGGAATGAGAGGGTCAGAGGGGGGAAAAGACAGGACGATCTGTGCATCATCTGCATAAAAGTGGTAGGAGAAACCATGGGATGCCAATGAGGGGGCCCATGGAGCGAGTGTAGAGAGAGAACAGGAGGGGGCCCAGGATGGAGTCTTGGGGTACGCCTGTGAGGTGAGGTTGGGGGGTGGATGAGGATGCTCAGAATCTACACAAGTACTGTGAATTTACAGGCTGAATGGTCAGATTCTGATGAGAATTATGTAAATTTGTAGTACAAGAACGCAACCAATTATCTTGAGAGTCTGGGCAGAATGCTGAAAGTCTGCGTGTTGTGAACGCACCAAGCTTCTTTGTGTTGCTATATGGTTATAAGAGTTGTGCTTAGCGTATATGCGCTTCACACGGACTCTCCCAAGACTTGGAAATCCCTGTGTACATAATTTCAGCATAGACCACTGTGTACCATGACATTCATAATAACCACATGTATTACAGAATACATAGTAAAAGGAAGCATTGAACAGGATTTCATACAATTTCATTCTAGACCATAAAACTGTAACTTTGTATCAGAGTGCACATTATGTTGTAAATGGGTTTTACTGTGTATATGTGTAGTGATTTTCCATGACTTTTCCAGGATTTTCCATGACCGTGGGAACCCTGAAGGAACCTCATGACGAGGCTTGTGTGACCTGGGAGGCATCTGAGAGGGATGTGTGCACCAGCAAAGGTGAGAACAAGCCGGAGGGTGGGCAGTGTGACTGGTCAAGGCTGGAGACTCTGGAGTCTGCCCCTCACAAGAATTCCAGAAACTCCCACTGGAGACGTGCCTCAAAAAGCTGGTCTAAACTGTCTCTAAAGAAAAACCTGGGCATCCAGAGCGCAGCCCAGCAAAGGCAGAGAGCCTGTGAGCAAAGTAAGTATACGCCGTCTATGCCAGTTCTACTGTAACAATGTTTTAATTCAACTGCACAGAGAGGACAAGACCGCTTTAAAATCTGGAGGTCCTGAGGTGACGATCGATGGGTTTCTCCTCAGGTGGCCGTCGGTCCCGGGATGAGTAAACGCTCGCTTCTGTTCTACAAGATAGAGGATTGGCCGTCTTGTGGCAGCCAAGAGGCAGAGACGCTACTGAGAGGAGCTGGGAGCCGACACCGAGCGACCATGCCCTGAGAGAAAGGGAACCCAGGAACCTCTGGGTGTTGTCCTTGGTGTTCGTGTACCCCCAGTTGTTATAGGTTAGACTCTGCTTTGTGCCTGGTTACAAAGCCTAGCGCAACTCAGGGCCCTGCTGACACCCCATGGCTGTTTTTCTGACAAAGCTGGGCCTTGGTCTATTAGTGGTCTATTAGAAGCTAAGATCTTTTCTTGGGATAGTTCTTTATTATCAACATTTCATTGAAGGAAGCTCAGCAAAAACAAAGCCACGGTTTCAGCTCATCTTAGAGCCAGGTGGTCGAGGTTGTGCAAAAAGAGGAAGAAAGTCCACCAGGAAGCCATTGAGTAAGAAACTTACCCCAGCAGACTGGACCTTGGAGTGTGAAGAAGCTTTTAGGATCTAAAAGTTTCATTAGCAGAAACTGTAACATTGGCTCACCCAGATTTTGAAGTCTTTTATTTTAGCTGTGGATGCGTCATTTGATGGTTTAGGTTTACTTAAGTTTACCCTGGTGAGAAAAAGGCTAAACCTGTTGCGTTTGCAAGCAAGACACTGACGAGAGCCCAGACTAAATATCCAGCTCACAGGTTAGAGTTTCTTGCATTGAAATGGGCAGTTTGTGAAAAATGTCCCAGCTATGCAAATGTATTTTCTAAATGTTTATTGTGCATTTTTCTGTGTGAAGGTCATGAAGCTCCGTTAGGGGGCATTATTTCCCACTGTTCAACTGAATTTTTGTATTGGGTGGAGGAATATTTTATTTCAATCTTAATTGATCTCTTGGGAGTATTTATTTAGTATTTGTTAATACAGGTTGTACCCTGTTTTATGAGGGATAATTGTTTCTAAGGAACTGTTGAATATATCACTATACGATCACAATGTAAATTGAGTCTCACTGCTGTGGTTTTGCCAAGTGAGAAACATTTCCCTGAACCCTGTATATATTATTATTTTCCCAGAATAAATATTTCTCCCAGACTGCGAGTGTGGTTTATCTAAGGTTTATCTGAGGTATTTCTGAGGTTTTCTGACAGAGTTCTTAGTCTGTTTACATTGATTCCAGTGGCGCGGCGCTGCACTGCCTGGGGATCAGTGATCAGTGATCAGCGTTAGTCATTTATGTGGGATTTTTATTTGTTTGTTTTAGTCCCAGTTACAAACATTTTACGATAAAACCGGAGATGGTTCAGATTGTTATTTTGCATAAAAATAAACATACTAAATGCCAAAACATCTAAGTCCATCCACATGCTTTACGTTGCAAATCTCCATTGTATCTGCAATGCAGCATCCATATGGGCTCATATAGACTTGTTTTCGGGAAACACCATCCCATTTCCTTTTAAACACGTCTTGTACTTAGTTGGCCAATCATACACATACACAGCAAGACATACAGGTGTCTCTGATCTCTGATCTGCACAAATCACATGTCTTAACCCATCCCCCCACAGGGTTGCTGCCGGGTCAATTCTACACTGCGTTTTTATTTAAAATGTCAATTCCACACAATCAAAAGTTATGTTGATCTGAAACTGCTGATAAATGTTTGCGTATTGCTTAATATAATATATAATATATGGAGGGAGTGATGGAGGTCTTGAGGTTCAAGACTGTGGATACAGACAAAGTTTTGCAGGCTGCTGCCAAGCTTGTGGACCCCAGGCAGTTGCCCACAAAATAAGGAGATCTTGCAGCCTATGGAAAGGACCATCTCAGAGCAGTGACCAAACACTTGAAATAGGTCCTGGGCTACATAAGCTGCAACATCAATGCAGCCCGGCACCAAGAGTGGCCTAATGCTAAGGTCCTGATTGAGGTGCTGCCCCAGTCCCAACAGTCCAAGTCATGGGGGGTTTCTTCAAAGAGAGGAACACAAAATTTAAGAACCTCTTGATGGTCATCGAGGTCATCCTGATTCTGCCAATGTCCACTGCCACTGTGGAGAGAGGCTTCAGTGCAATGAAGCGAATTAAGACAGATGGGAGAAGCAACCTCACAGTAGACCATGCTCATAAAAATGCTATTTGTGAGCATACAGGGGCCTCGTAATACAGGTTAATGTTGGACCCTGTTGTAGATTGTGTTGGACTTTTCCACAACAACAGAATTTGTTAGTCCTTGTACATTTTGGGAAATTTGGAGAGAAGAGGAAGTGGTTCTTGCATGCTGTCCTAGATGAGGTCATTTTCAACTAAACCGAAATAGAAAAACAGGCCAACACAGGCAGACCTGGCTGGCCAGGGAGAACAGGCTCTGTGGTCACTGTGATGCCGGAGAGGTCAAGACAGAGATGCACTTTCTCCTGACTCGTGAAACATATTCCCAAACAAGGGCCAATTTTATTAATATAAGTCCGAAAATCTGTCAGTTGTGCTGGGAGAGGGACACACAGACCCACTGGCTGCTCAATATGTGTCCAGCTGTCAAAGCCTGAGGGATAGTGCACAGTGTATGGACACCATGCCTGCTAGAGGGAGAAGTGGAAGGGAACTTGTTCTGTTTATAATTGTGTTGTATGAGGGCGGCGGGTCAGGGTGGTACATATATGTATTTTCTGTATTGTTTAAATATTGTTATATTGCTTGTTATAATTTGTATAACGCTTTGGCAATACCAATGTACTATCGTCATGCCAATAAAGTGAATTGAATTGAATTGAAGCCAGTGAAGTACAGGTGAATTGAATCTGGTACAGCTTGGAATCCTGGGATGTGTGAGAATTCAAGACAAGGCATGAATGGTGGAAAATCCTGCACTTTCTGATGAACTGTTTTGCTGGCTGTCCACCATGCATGTAGTTAGACAGTTCTTCTTCAGCAAAATGGTAAGCCTGGTCAAAAAACACCACTTTTTCCTTCTTCTTTGAAAATTGTAGGTCACCATGAAAGTCAAAAGTGTGAAAATGCCTCTAGCTTCAGCACTTTGTTGGCAGCAAAGCTGATCTGCAGGTCTTCCAGGTAGTGAAATGCTTTCATTGTCAAAGGCCTGTTGTTTTCAAACAGGTTGCAAAGCTGCAGAAGTGCTTTTGACTTTTCTTTGATAATGTTGAGCTGCAGCTAGTGAAATGTCTTATCCTGAGTCATTTGATACAGGTTCTCCAGAGAGTTAGGGCACATATGCCTACTCTCTTCCATTTCTGCCTCAAAAAAGGCCTTGTAGAAAGGAAAGTGCTCAGCATGGTAAGCTGCATCAATGTACCATGAGTTCCACTGAGTGCCACAGGGGTTTGAAGCCATGTTTGCTGTTGTGAGATGGCTGAGGTACCTTCGCTTCTTTCCACCAGCCATGTGGAAAACCTGCAAGAATAATCTCATGAACTTGTTTAAATCTTCAAGTGGTTTTCTGAAGGATTCCCCAACAACATTAATAAACTGTGCAAGGCAGGTAATGTGTACAGAGAAAGAGAGAGCACCTAGAGTTGTATGCAGCGTTGTCAGTGTCCACTGAAATCACATTCTAATTATTAACTCCAAAGATTAGTACTAGATAATTGACCGCAGCAATTGACATTTTTCAAGGAAGACATAGCTTCTCAATTTTCCAGACTCATCCTTGACCAGTGGTGAGACAATTATGTTAAGGACACAACATCCCTCTATATTGGGGGACTCATCAAAAATCACAGACACTGGTTTGTCACAAATTAGTTATTTGATGGTTTATTTTTCTACTGCATAGACTTCAGGCAAGTATTTCTCTTGCAGCTGGTGTCAGTCAGAAATTGATCCTCCATTAAAAACTCTGGTTCTCAAGAAAGCCTTTATGATTGGGTGGTCAGTTCTGGACAGTGGTGTGTTAGTTGCAGTACATACCCTGACCCATTCACTTCAAATGCATACAAATACATCAACTATAGATGCATGAACATACAGATAACATTACTGTACAAGAAAAACTTGATATATAATTGTCTATATATAAAAAAAGAAACATTTATTGTTGAAATCTAAATAAATGCCTTTTATAAACAATCTATAGTTTTAATATTTCTCTGATACATGTATTGTGGCAAACATTATATTAGTAAAAGCTGGTATAAATTTAGATAATTTTAATTAGACTTTAATGTAGTAATTATAATGAAAATGTCAATTTGTACAGATTTGTAACTTTTTGCACGTCATACTGGTAACTTCTTGCGAGTTGTACTCATATTTTTGATTTATACATTTTTGCAATTTGTGCTAGAGCCCAACCGATAAGTTTTTTGGGTCAGATATGGATAATTGGTGTAAGGAATTTTATATAACATTCTACTAAGTGCAACATTTTCTGATTACCGATATATCTGCCGATATTTTACTTTTTTAGCACCTAAAACTGACATTTTCTATCGTGGATCCCTCAAATTTGGCTCTCAGAACAGAAGGCAGGATTTTCACATTTGAACAATACACTTTGTTAACATTAATTTGCATCATAAATACCAACCACAAATCAAAAGGGATTTCATTGCAATAGAATATGGTAATCATGACTGAAAAAAAAAACCACTTACCTAAACCATGCATACTCGAATGTAGCACAGCTTTAAAAAATACTTTCCATCGGTTTAGAGTGTTTCAGTAAAACACGTTTATAAGCCCTATGTTTTTCAATGAGTGTATTTCTGTTTCACTGCTATGTTCAGTAGTGTGTCAGAAGCTTCCAGCAGAAAACCCAAACAATATGTTAAAAAAAGCATCAGTAAATAAGTATAATAACAATAGTTCTGTCTGAATTCTGACGAAGGATTTTATGATAATTAGAAAAAATATTTATCCAAAAGTCTGAGAAAATGTATTGGTGCATTATTGGTCGAATATGTGCCGATCCTGGTATTTCTGTAAAAGGTCTATATCGGCCGTTAATATCGGAGCTCCGATATATCTGCCAGGCCCTAATTTGTACTCATAGTTTTAATTTGTATCTGTAATTACAAGTACAAATTATTTTGTACGCATACAAATCTTTTTGACAGTAATCTCCCCTGTCTATGGTCATACTCTTTTTGAGTTGTACTCGTATGTTTTTAGGTATAAACATCTTTTTGACAATAATCTCCCTTTATAATTATTGTTTAAATTATTTTTATTCTTGCCTCCTTGGTGCTCATTTGCTTGAGGGGACTTTAGTGGGGAAACTAATCTTAATTCTTGGGAGCTGAATCTTTTTTTGTATCTTGCCCCTGGTTCATTAAAGAGGTGGCATGGTTATATTTTATAAGAATCTATTCAAACTTGAGGATATGTGAAAAGGCCGCTATGTGTTGTTTGGATAAGCCTACGGATCGATGAAGCGTTAAGGCCTCCTGGGATCAGGCAGGTCGCAATTTAGCAGTTTCTTAAAACATAGTTTGTTGTCACTGTTGGAGCGCACCACTAATTGCCTGAGATTGTGATTTTTTTAGACATTTTGAGAATTGTCTAGGCTTTCCACATTCTGGGTTAAGCAACACGTTAACAATCAGAGCCAGGCTTTCATCAGCCAACATGAAAGCATTAAATCCGGGACGCACCAGTGTGTAGTGTCACGTAGCTTCTAGTGCCACACCAATGTATCTCTAAGCGCCAATCCCCTTTCCCGATAAAAAAGCAGAGATCACATTTTGCACAAGTGTGCCTGGGTCCAAAGATGTTAAAAATTGCAATGCACTCTGGTGTGTCCTGGACACAGTAGATCTTCAATTGTAGCCAGAAATTAATCAACATATACATCATCCACCTGTAATATTACAGACAGGTTGCTACTGTTGCCGTCTGACCTGTTCAATCGTATTTTGTAAGGCCTCGTGTATATTGACAAATATCTTGGTGTAGTTGTCACGATTGAAAAGTTCTGCAAAGTGCTGTATCAGTTCAAAACTATTATAATCACAGACCACATTGCTCATATTTAAACACCTCCCTCAACACACCTGTTCTGACTATTGACTTCCTCTGACCTAACCTCGTGGCGATTGGATCAGTACTGTTCTTTCCCTCACCACCATTTTGCCTGTAAACCTCTAAAAGCCCTCAAAGACATCACCACAGTCAATGGCAAGGTCGTAATTTCAGCTTCAGCAGCCATACTGAGCTCGAATCGAATCACTTATAATATCGGCTCGCTCTCCAAAAAGGTTTCCCATCAGTCTGAAAATCATAATACTTAATACATAGTCTCAATCTTTAAGGCTGATGACTATAGACACTTAAGTTAAAACAAGGTGTGAATAGCTGTAAGTTGGAATGTGAAACATTAGTCATTAGTCAATATGAGTAATTTCAAATAAATGTATCAATAAATATTAATATTCATACAAAACTAACTATATCCATAGGGTATAATAGGTGTAGAAATCCTAAATAAAGCAGAATAAGCATGTAAATGAAACATAATAGTAATAACTAACAATTACAATAATAAATTATTGTATAATAAACATTATACATACAACTGGGGTTAATAATAGTAGTAAACATTTAAATATAATACATAAAACAAATTAAATCAAGTTTCATTAGCTTAATAGAACACATACATAAATCCATTCTCATAATAAACATATAAAATATGATATGAAATAATATAATTATGAGTATAATTATAAATAAAACTAAACCATAATTTGAATAAATAAATGTAATACATCCACATGTATAATCAAACATAAAGCATAATATAGTGCTATTAAATAAATAATTTACTATTTAATAAATAGTAAATTAACGTATCATCATACTAATGTTTAATAAGCATTATAGATACTAATTATATAAATTAAATATAACTATAATGATAATACATAAATAAATACACCATAATTCATATATATTTTTATCAGCAACTTCTTAAGAAGTGCACGGTGACTAATAATCACTTGATGCTTCATAATATATATATATATATATATATATATATATATATATATACACACCACTTTAAAAATTATAACATGCTATATTAAATAAATAAAACAATAATAATCAACTGAAACATCAGTCTGATCATTATTATCATCATAATAATGTGTAATAAGCATTACAGATAATAATGATATATTAAATATAACTAATGATACAAAAATATTATAATGAGGTTTGATAAATAAATAAATACATCGTAATTCATAAACATTTTTAAATATATATTAGCAAATTATTAAACACTTTATTCTTCATATTCTTCAAGTATAACATGCTACATATGTGTGTATAAATATATAATTTAAAAATATTATATAATTATAGTCTACATTATCAATGCAGTGTCAGTTTAAAACTAATATCTTACTCGTTAACACATTTGCGTGTCTAAGTCATATTTTAACTTCCGGGGCATTTTACAGGTTTTTCAAAATGCAGTAATAGGAGATTTATTAGATTTTTAAACTGTATAAATTAGGTATTCATTATTTTTCAAACCACCCAAAGCAAGGCATTTATAATACAAGGCTGTATTGCGCAAACTAGATCTTTATTATATTATACGCCTAATGCTGCCGTTTTCGTCTTTTCAAAATAAAACAGAAAAACGTCCCGCATTGTTGGGATGAAGAGCGCAGGACGTGTGTTGAGTTGTGTGTGTAGTACCTGCACACACTGCTGCACAGTAGTGTTATTTAAAAATAAAATCCCTTAAAATAACTGGCGTTGTTAAAAATGGGTAAACGTTTTCTATGTGAAAACCTAAGTTTATAAAAGCTGGCTTTCCAGAGAAAGATTGGAAAAAAAAACTAACAAACATTTTGAACTGCTGTAAAATAGTTTCCTTTTATCAGTAAAATGTGGCATTTTGAACTTTGTATTGCAAACCCATTGAGTTTAAATGTATTTACAAATGTGTAAATACAACATTTATTCTACCACTCAAACTCAAACTTGTATGGAAATTAAACTTGTGTAAATGTTGCTTTTTTGTTTTTCAACAGTTACTTTACATGGCCGTAAAGAAAATTAAAGGCATACAGTGAACCAACATAATACAGCATACACTAATATACACATTTTAGTAAACAATGTCAAGAAGGAAGCTGTTGTTTGATGTAGGCACCGTTCTTTGTTCATGGCCAGGATCGCTTGATCATGGAATTGTTGATGTGTCATGATGCAAAATCGCACAATCAGTCATGAACATTCAAATGGTTTTTTTTTTGGTTTTTTTTTAATGGCCCATTGAAAATAAAGAATTCAAAGCGCATTAGTGTAGGTGGATATTTTGGGATAATTCTGGTGTCACGTGGTTTGTGGGTTTCAGGTGTGGAATTCAAAAGGGACTTTTTCCAAAAAATAAATACTGGATGAAAACTGCATAAGATAAACCAAGAAATGCTTTCTAGTGAACAGCAGTGCATACAGGAAGTCTATGCCCCCTTGATCTGTTTTCAAATTTTGTTGTGCAGCAGTTTCAGTCATTTAACTGAGGACTTGTTCCACTTCGCTACAGAACACACTTAAGGAGAATAAATGTTTTATTGTGAAAAACATATATTAAAAATACTAAACTGAAGTATCACAATTTCAGGCTTTGTCATGTGTTTTCAAGTGTGCAAACTTGGTGTGTGATTTTGAATGCGATTGGTGACACCTGAAAAAATCTCTTGTTGAAACTGGAAGTCCTCAACTAGTGGGAGCTGCCCCTTCCAAGGGCATTCTATAAACAAAACCACTACACTCCTAAATGTTAAAATATATTTTTTTAAAGTTTAAAAAATACTTCTCTGGTGTCATGTTGTCACATCGCACATCCCCAGTTCGCCTCCAGAGACCGACATCTCCGACATTGCACAGCACCACATGCATTTCATGTTCCTGCCCTCGTCTCTCATTGGCTCAGCTCTCCAAGCCACAGGTGCCTGTGTGGTGGCATACTGCTAGGCAGTGAAATATAGTCCAACTACGCCAGCACAGGAGTTACCCGTACAATTAACTTATTAAAAGCCTTATTTTTTAATACCAGAGTCAGACTCGCTATACCTCAATTGGGGAGTTCCACCACTAGGGTCCGCCATTTGTCAGAATAGACACCACACAAAATACACACAAACCATTTCACAAAAGTTTAAAAGAATTCCACAATCAAATACGAACAGTTTAAAACAAACTTTAGTGCCACCATCTGGAAGACACAGGCACAGACACTTGTTTCCCACAATTGAATTACATCAGATGTGAGACTCCAATTACTACCCCTCCTACAAATGTGTGCGCGAGAGCCAAACCCTATGTCCCCAAGCACTTGTTACCACACTTGCAGGTATAAAACTTCTCCCCCCTCCGCCCAGTACAACAGCCTCAAACAGTTTCCCCGCTGCCTCGGGTTCAGCACTCATGCCTGTTGTAATGCAACTGGGCTCAAACTAAAATGAAGAGGAAAGAGATTAAAATGCTCCAACAGGCAGCCCCGTTAAAAGCAACAAAGAGGGCACATTCCAAATCAGACTAAAATGATTAAAAGTTATTGTCTAAAAGTGCGGATACAATAAAATAATAAAAATGCTAAAAGGGACAATAAGAAATACAGTAGAGTATAAAACAGACAAAAACAGCTTCTCTCTCGTATTCCCCTTCCTCTGCTGGTGTTGGCTTCTCTGTACTGTTTGGTCCGTGATCTCTCCCTTCCGCCGACCCTCCTGGTTACATCAGTTTCCTGGCTGTCTTTCTCTGCGGACTCTGGGTCTCTCAGTCGCCACTCCAGTCCTACAGGATCCATCTCTCGTTCTGCAGCTCTGTCTTTCAGTTCGGTCTTTCTCCCTCTCGTTCTGTGGGATTCTGTCTTCCCCTGTTCTCTCTCCCCCCATTGTGCCAACTCCCTCCCCCTCTTAACCTGCTCAGGACTTTTCAAATCATAAAGCTTAAAGTGGGTGTCTTCCTGTTACCCAATGTGCGCGCTGCAATTTAAATGGATGAATTAGTGCACGTGAAGTACAACAATTAAATAAGTGAAAGATAATCCAAACAAATCAATAAAGTGAGTGCTCAAATAACATATATAATAAGACCACATAAACAAATGCAGGACAAAATAAAGTGTAGAAAAAAAAGAAAATAAATAAAAGAAGCATTAATTGCACCACAAGCACATTAGTCACCTTGTGACACCTGCTTACCTCAGCCATGAGTATTTAGACCCCTCTGTTCCCTCAGCTCCTCGCAAAGTTTTGACTGCACTCCTGTGACAATTCTGAGACTTTTTCCCTACGTCTGATCTCTTGTGTTTTCGACTTCCGCTTGTACTTTATTTGACTAATCTTGGGTTCCCTGTACTGACTTGTCCACCTGCCTATTTGGAAACTACGACTCTGGGACTCCCTCTTGTACCTTTGTCATTTTCTATCCTTTACTATCTGCTTAGACCCTTGGGCTTTGAAGGGCTTCTTTATAGGACTCTTGAGATTTTAATCTGGCCTCCTCCTCTCTCTCGCTGCAATGATCACTGCGGTCAAATCACAATCAGTCTCACCTGCATTACTTGTAAAATGTTGGAAAAAAATATTAGACAGAAAATAGAGGAGCATCTTAATGAAAACCATATTCTTGGAGATAGTCAACATGGGTTTAGACGAGGCAGATCATGTCTTACTAATTTATTAGAATTTTTTGAACATGCAACTGTAGCTGTAGATCATGTGAAAGCATATGATATGATATACTTAGATTTCCAAAAAGCTTTTGATAAGGTTCCACACCAAAGACTGATCCTCAAATTGGAAGCTGTAGGCATTCAGGGTAATGTAAGTACAGTGAGGGAAAAAAGTATTTGATCCCCTGCTGATTTTGTACGTTTGCCCACTGACAAAGAAATGATCAGTCTATAATTTTAATGGTAGGTGTATTTTAACAGTGAGAGACAGAATAACAACAAAAAAATCCAGAAAAACGCATTTCAAAAAAGTTATAAATTGATTTGCATGTTAATGAGGGAAATAAGTATTTGACCCCTTCGACTTAGTACTTGGTGGCAAAACCCTTGTTGGCAATCGCAGAGGTCAGATGTTTCTTGTAGTTGGCCACCAGGTTTGCACACATCTCAGGAGGGATTTTGTCCCACTCCTCTTTGCAGATCCTCTCCAAGTCATTAAGGTTTCGAGGCTGACGTTTGGCAACTCGAACCTTCAGCTCCATCCACAGATTTTCTATGGGATTAAGGTCTGGAGACTGGCTAGGCCACTCCAGGACCTTAATGTGCTTCTTCTTGAGCCACTCCTTTGTTGCCTTGGCTGTGTGTTTTGGGTCATTGTCATGCTGGAATACCCATCCACGATCCATTTTCAATGCCCTGGCTGAGGGAAGGAGGTTCTCACCCAAGATTTGACGGTACATGGCCCCGTCCATCGTCCCTTTGATGCGGTGCAGTTGTCCTGTCCCCTTAGCAGAAAAACACCCCCAAAGCATAATGTTTCCACCTCCATGTTTGATGGGGGGATGGTGTTCTTGGGGTCATTCCTCCTCCTCCAAACACGGCGAGTTGAGTTGATGCCACAGAGCTCGATTTTGATCTCATCTGATCACAACACTTTCACCCAGTTCTCCTCTGAATCATTCAGATGTTCACTGGCAAACTTCAGACAGGCCTGTACATGTGCTTTCTTGAGCAGGGGGACCTTGCGGGTGCTGCAGGATTTCAGTCCTTCACGGCGTAGTGTGTTACCAATTGTTTTCTTGGTGACTATGGTCCCAGCTGCCTAGAGATCATTAACAAGATCCTCCCGTGTAGTTCTTGGCTGATTCCTCACCGTTCTCATGATCATTGAAACTGCACGAGGTGAGATCTTGCATGGCGCCCCAGACCGAGGCAGACTGACAGTTATTTTGTGTTTCTTCCATTTGCGAATAATCGCACCAACTGTTGTCACCTTCTCACCAAGCTGCTTGGCGATGGTCTTGTAGCCCATTCCAGCCTTGTGTAGGTCTACAGTCTTGTCCCTGACATCCTTGGACAGCTCTTTGGTCTTGGCCATGGTGGAGAGTTTGGAATCTGATTGATTGATTGCTTCTGTGGACAGGTGTCTTTTATACAGGTAACGAGCTGAGATTAGGAGCACTCCCTTTAAGAGAGTGCTCCTAATCTCAGCTCGTTACCTGTATAAAAGATACCTGTGAGCCAGAAATCTTGCTGATTGATAGGGGATCAAATACTTATTTCCCTCATTAACATGCAAATCAATTTATAACTTTTTTGAAATGCGTTTTTTCTGGATTTTTTTGTTGTTATTCTGTCTCTCACTGTTAAAATACACCTACCATTAAAATTATAGGCTGATCATTTCTTTGTCAGTGGGCAAACGTACAAAATCAGCAGGGGATCAAATACTTTTTTCCCTCACTGTAGATGGATTATGAACTGGTTGATGTATAGGAAACAGAGGGATCACTTTGTTATTAATGGACACCAAATGAGCACGATGGGTCAAATTGCCTCCTCTCTTTTGTATGTTCTTATGTTCTTTCTTACAATAATAATAATACAGGAGAAATAATAATGGAAAATATGTGAGATATTTCACTTATTGTCAGTGTTAATCAGGATCATGATACAGGGAGAATTCGTACACATTTGTCATTTTTGTAAAGGTGTTTCTCAAAAAAGAAAGGCAACTAGATGTAACAGCAGCAGATATCTGGAAATTAACACTTGTTTTAACAAATATCATACTTTGAAGTGATTTTTTTGTTAATATGGTTTCAGTATGTCCCGGTTCCTACTTTTGAAAAGCCTATCAAGTCTTGCAGAGATTTTGTAGAAACTTTAAGGTAAGCAAATATGGAATAATTAAATTAAAAACTAGCCTACACAAACAAAATAGTTTTTAATTGGATGCATAAAGATTATTACGCTGACTATTAAATGTCGATTGTAAAATAAAGGTAATAATCTTTATTAGTGTTCATGTTTATTTTTGCCTACAAAATGTTTGCAAGGTTTCCATATGAGGAAGTGAAATTCCCTATAAATATTTCAGAAGATTTGTTCTGTTTGTGTGCCCTGCACATGCACAGTATTATACTGTTGTTTTACAATACGCATATAGCGTTGGCATTTTGTTGAGATTGACATTGATTTATTAAGATTGTTTTGAGGACAAGGCATGGAAAGAAGTTAACAAAACTCAGGCAGTTGGAGGGTGGTAATGGAGGTTATCTTGGATGGCCTTTGAGAACCTCTCATTGAATATGAACCAGAGTATTTCTAGTAATTTTGTAAAATAACACTGAAACATTGAGATGTTACGGGAATTTGGTTATCAGTACGTTGGTACATAAACCCACTGCTTGAATAGCACACCTGCCAACCTATTCACATTTTGTGTAGCATATAGGCATTTTGACGTCAGTGTACGCTGGTACGAATTGTAACACCAAAATACGCAAAAATAGGGCTGAAGTTCTGCATACTTGCAGTTGTTAACAGGATTGATTAGAACGATAGGTTATTATCATAACCCCGGTTCCCTGAAAAAGAAAGACAGCCATTACCTAATGGGAAGAGCCTAATTACCTGCCAGTCATTGAAAACATGTACCAAAGCTGCCCAATAGGGGCTCTGCTGTCAGGAGAGACCCGCCCCCGGCATCTGTGAAGAGTCTCCTCCTGACTGCAGCTCCCTGCCATTTCTTCATCAGGAAGGTTGTCTGGCCGAGCAACCCCTGAAAGGTAATGGCTGTCTTCCTTTTTCAGGGAACCGGGGTTATGATAATAACTTATTGTTCCCTTTCAAATCAAAAGACAGCCATTACCTAATGGGAAGACTATACCAGAGCTGTCGCGAGTCCTGACACCTGACTAAGCCTAAACCCATAATGACAAGGATAGCAGATCCTCACAGCACCTGAGGGCTAGCAGTTTGAAGTACCTGGGTGCCCAAGCCTGGGCGCAGCCGGTCCACCACGTTGAGGCAGTAGAACCTTGCGAAGGTCTGTTGACCGGACCAGGTTGCAGCTTTGCACAGTTCTTGCAGTGTGGCACCGTGAAAAAGAGCCCACAATGTGGCTTGTCCCCTCATTGAGTGCGCTGAGATGTGTTCAGGCATGGGAACATTAGCAGTCTCATAGGTGAGCCCGATCGCATCCTCTACCCAGTGCGCCAGTGGCTGTTTCAAGACCGCCCTCCCTCTAGTGGTGGAACTGTAGCAGACAAACAGCTGGTCGGATTTGCAGCTCTGCGCAGTTCTCCGCATATACAGTGAGGGAAAAAAGTATTTGATCCCCTGCTGATTTTGTACATTTTCCCACTGACAAAGAAATCATCAGTCTATAATTTTAATGGTAGGTGTATTTTAATAGTGAGAGACAGAATAACAACAAAAAAATCCAGAAAAACGCATTTCAAAAAAGTTATCAATTGATTTGCATGTTAATGAGTGAAATAAGTATTTGATCCCCTATCAATCAGCAAGATTTCTGGCTCCCAGGAGTCTTTTATAAAAGACACCTGTCCACAGAAACAATCAATCAATCAGATTCCAAACTCTCCACCATGGCCAAGACCAAAGAGCTGTCCAAGGATGTCAGGGACAAGATTGTTGACCTACACAATAGCACCCCAAAGCCCGGACAGGGCAGAGTGTGTGTAGTCTGCGGTCCTCATCTGATTCGTGTGGAGGGGGATGGAAAGACTCTAGGACAATTGGTTGGTTTATATGGAACGCCGAGACAACCTTGGTCCGGAAAGCCAGGTTCGTGACATGATGATATGGCAGCCAGATAAACTTTCAACGTAGATGCGGATTTCCCCTCTGTGAGACTCAGTGCAGTCACGTGACGTATGACCTCCGCTGTATGTTCCTCTGCCTGAAGCCTGGAGTCTGCACACCAGCCAGTCATCCAGGTAATTCAGGATCCTTATCCCCTTTGTCCTGAGGGGGGCCAAGGCTGCATCCATGCACTTTGAAAAAGTGCGGGGAGCCAGAGAGAGGATGAACGGCAGCACATTGAATTCGTACACCTGGCCATGGAGGGCGAAGCGCAGGTATTTCCTGTACGCCGGGAGGATCGGGACGTGGAAGTAGGCGTCCCTGAGGTCTATTGACATGAACCAGACGCCCGGCCGTACAGACTGGAGGATATGCTGTACAGTCAACATGCAGAACAGTCTTTTCTTCAGAAACATGTTTAGGGCTTCCAGCTGGAGAGTCTGTTCTTTCCCCTCACCGGCGGCTGACCCCTGTGGTGCTGATCGGGCTGCGAGCCATGGTTCCTCCCATAGTGTAATTATAGTGGACATTTTTGTTACCTGCATGTACCTAGAAGTACCTAGTGTACCTAGAAGAATTGGTGCTGTTTTGAAGGCAAATGGTGGTCACACCAAACATGGATTTGATTTAGATTTTTCTTCTGTTCACTCACTTTGCATTTTGTTAATTGATAAATATAATCTATTAACATCTAATTTTGAGAGCATTCTTACAGCATTTTTTCACCCCTGCCTAAAATTTTTGCACAGTACTGTATATATATATATATATATATATATATATATATATATAGTAGCGACCTCAGGGTTTCAGGTAATTACTGTGATAAATAAAAACAAAAACCAAGAGTTTCCAAACAAAACCGAGGCTTTTTTAGTTGAATTGCGAGGTACATCCACTGTCCCTCCAATACTTCATTTCTAAAGACACTCAGATGCTTTCTTAACACTCTCCTGCTCCAACTCTCCGAGCGGCATGTCACTGCTCGATATTATACCCCCCCCGGGCCACATGACTCCCACCCACCAACCACCGCTCCCTGGTGATACCATTCAGGAGACAGGGGAAGCCACATGACCCTTCCACCCGCAGACATCCCTCCCTAACCCAAAATAACAACACTTAAACAACACATACACATGCATACACATATGCACACATATAGACAGACAAACCGCCCACCCACAATACACACCTTTACACCCCCCATCCCTTTGACGGCCCTACTGGCATAGACACACACACACACACTTGCCCTGCAGACACCTGCCAGGATCGCTACTATATATATATATATATATATACAGCTGGAAAAAATTAAGAGACCACTGCATATTGTTCTTAAATCAGCATCTCTACGTGTATGGCAGCCATTCCATTCCAGTGTCTGTTGAATTCCAACACAGGCACACCTCATTCTACTGAATGAGCTACTGATTAGGTGATCACCTGAACCAAATCTTATTTAACAAGGAAAAGTATAAAAACCACTGCTGTGGTCATCACTATCCTCTTGCAAAAGGACCAGCTGGAAGGCAAAAACAGTGCTAGTAGTACCTTAAAAGTAATTGGAATCAAAAAATAACTCTTGACCATGCCAAAAGAGTTGAAAAGGAACATTTTGAGTGAGGAAAAGGAAAATTAGGGTTCAATTCTGGCTTTACTGGCAGAGGGATACAGTGAGCATCAGGTTGCTTCCATCCTTCAAATTTCAAAGACGGCGGTTCATAAGAACAAGGTCAAGCAGCAGACATTGGGGACAACAAAGCTACAGACCGGCAGAGGGTGAAAACGATTCTCCACTGACCGGGATGACCACTAACTCATTCGAATGTCACTCAACAACCGTAGGATGACATCAAGTGACCTACAAAAAGAATGGCAAATGGCAGCTGGGGTGAAGTGCGCAGCGAGGACGGTTCGATTGGATCGTAGAGGACTGGAGTAAGGTCATCTTCTCTGATGAGTCCAATTATTAACTTTGCACAACACCTGGTCATGGTTAGACGGAGACCTGGAGAGGCCTGCAAGCCACAGTATCTCGCACCCAGAGGTGATTCAAGGGTATGTGGGGGCCCCAGGCAAAATAATTATTGACGGTGATGCCGGGTGTGGCAGAGTTTTCTTCCCTGAGAGCGGGGGGAGGTGCAGCAGAGTTTTCTTCCAGTTTTCTTCCAGTTCCCATTTGGGGGCCCCCCCTCAGCCCGGGGCCCCAGGCAATTGCCTAGGATGCCTACCCCCTTGCGACGCCCCTGCTCGCACCCACTGTGAAATTTGGTGGATGATCGGTGATGATCTGGGGGTGCTTTAGCAAGGCTGGACACATGAATCAAGCCACGTACAAGGTTGTCCTGGAAGAAAACTTGCTTCCTTCTGCTCTGACAGTGTTCCCCAACTCTGAGGATTGTTTTTTCCAGCAGGACAATGATCCATGCCACACAGCCAGGTCAGTCAAGGTGTGGATGGAGGACCACCAGATCAAGACCCTGTCATGGCCTCCTAATCTAAAGACCTGAACCCCATTGAAAACCTCTGGATTGTGATCAAGAGGAAGATTGATGGTCACAAGCCATCAAATACAGCTGAGCTGTTGAATTTTTGCACCAGGAGTGGCGTAAAGTCACCCAACATCAGTGTGAAAGATTGGTGGAGAGAATGCCAAGACACAAGAAAGCTGTGATTGAAAATCAGGGTTATTCCACCAAATATTGATTTCTGAACTCTTCCTAAGTTAAAACATTAGTATTGTGTTGTTTAAAAATGAATATGAACTTATTTTCTTTGCATTATTTAAGGTATGACAACATCTTTTTTGTTATTTTCACCAGTTGTCATTTTCTGCAAATAAATATTCTAAATGACAACATTTTTATTTGGAATTTGGGAGAAATGTTGTCAGTAGTTTATAGAATAAAACAAAATTTTTCATTTTACCCAAACACATACCTACAAAAAGTAAAACCAGAGAAACTGATAATTTTGCAGTGGTCTCTTATTTTTTTCCAGAGCTGTATATCTATCTATCTATCTATCTATCTATATATATATATATATATATATATATATATATATATATATATATATATATTATAGATCTATATTACACTGTGTCAGTCTAGGTTCCTGTCTCTCAAGCAGTACTGATTCCCGAGTTGTTAGGTAAATTCAATAGTTGTGGCTTATTTACTGTTTTTTAATATAAACTGCATCAAAGTAGCAGACAGCCTTTTATCTTCACTGGTGGTGATTAAGCATCATGTTAAATGAAAAGGCTGTGGGCTATGGCATGAGTGTAGAGTCCATTCTTTCCACTTGCTCCAGTGCAACTGGTTTGAATTTCTTTATCCAAGAAGGATTAACCACTTATCCCTGTTACTCAGAGAGGAACCAGACATCACAGAGGTGCTGTCCCAGCTTTAATCTAGGTGAGGGGCCAGACTACTGATTCACACTTTCCTCTACTGCTGCTAGTAAATCTATGTTTTTATTCATGTTTGTTCATTTGAATGCATTTTTTAAACATAGCATAGCATAGTGGTAACATGAAACCCCAAGTCAACACTTCACTATTCCTCAACACTCATCCTTAATGTTGAAGTGATTTGTAAACATATGTTTTAAGCTTTTTAGTTTTAATTTCACATGGCTCAGAGAACAGTCTGGTGTTATTTAATTTCAACATTCTATCCCCAGGCACACGGTATTTGACCACCATTTGTATTTATCATAGTTTAATACTGAATTGTAAAAATGCTTATTGCCTTCAGAAGTGAAGGATACTGTCCTTTAATACGTTTCACTAACCAAGTCTATGACATAAACAATGCATAGCTCATTTTTTATTGAATTACTCCAGTCTCTGTTTCCTTTTCTCATTGTGTAACCAACTATTACAAGAGGAAAGGAAGAAAACATGAAAATGGACCAAAAATGATGTGTCTCGGTTGTAGCTAAGCAATAGGCATAGGGAAAGAGGATGCTTCCTAGGACATAAAGGTTTCCCTTCCAGAAAGAGAGGCCCTGTCCAGCTCAGATTGTTTGGTGATGCATTTGTGCAACAATAATAACACATTCTTCCCATCTGTTAAGGACTGGCAGCAGAAAGGAGTCCTGGTATTTCCAGAATCCTATAAATAGTACCACAACCCACAAGCGGCACTGCCCTCTGCCACACAGCATTGGAACAGAACACTGATTCAGCCTGAAACAGATAGGAAGTGATGTCACTTCCCCAAAGCCTTAACTGGAATGCTGTGCCTGCAGGCATTATTGAGTTTCATTGATGCAGCTTTTATTAACTGGACATTACTGCGCAGAAATTCAAAAAGACAGTTTCAATAGGAGTATTAACTCCAAACACAGAACTCTGTTTTGCACTCTGATCCAAAACAGCAACTGAGCAAATTAGTATCACAGTACTTTGTTTTATATCATACCAGCTTTCTGATACAATTTTGAGTTTTTAAGACAGGAAAAAGTGGTTTTGGCTAAGAAAATGTTAAACTGGGTGTGCTTTTTAGAGTGTGCATAAAAATCATTATGCTACAGCTGGGTTCTTAATGGTTTCACTTAGCAGACAGACCTACATTTAGGCCCTGAAGTGATTTATGCAAACCATATGAGTCGTTTGATCCTATATGAAAACATTTAAATTCCTAGGACTGGACATTGTTACTCTCTGTCTGCGAGTGATGTACAGCACAGTGGGTACAAACACAGAAGCGTTTCGATCTTCCAGTGAGATTCCAGGCTCAGTGCAAACACTTGCATGTCTGGTAATGATTAAGGTGATTGTGAAACAGGCCAATAGCTGCTGGCAAAGCTCACAATTCTGTCAGTTAACCTCCCCCACTCTTTCCAAACCTCATAATTGCTATAGAGAGGCAATGCCGAACACGCAGCCTGGACGACTGTAGACACATTTCCGAAAGAGGAGGGGACATACCAGCAGAAACATTAATGCCAGGAGTGAGGCTCAGAGAAATGACCTCATCCTATGAGGAACTGAACTAATGCCTAACAGAATTCTTGTTCCAGGCTTGATTAAACTTAATTTGATTATGTTTGTATGTTAATGGCTGTGGTGTCCAGATAGAACATTACCTTTCTTTTGATTGCACATAAACACTACCTAAGCCTTTCCTCCATAACCAAATTCAACTTCATCTACTTTAAATTCAGAATATTTCTCTTCTATCTTTATTTTTTAAAGCCTACATTCTCATAAAGAAAGAGTTCAAATAAATAAATACATAAGTTATGTAATATATATTAAGTACATTCTCGTATCTGTCTTTGGTCATATTTTCCTTTGGCTTTTGCATAATTCTGTGCTATTAAAATGGAATGAAATTAGAACATGATTCTTTATAAGAGGATGCCAGTTACTTTATCAGATATATAATACCCTCTCTCCCTATGCGCGATACAGGAGCTTGTAATTGTGAGTCAAAAACAGAAAGAAACCGAGAGACAGACAAATTGATTTATTGTATTACTTGCTGCTCTGCTCCATTCCCTGTATACACTGATGTCAGTATTAGAAAAATGCACTGCATTGTTTGACTATCTTGCAATTTAATATATTTATCTTGGTAGACGTGAATAAATACACAACCCCTTCCTCTAGCCAGGTGTGGCTGGACGATGTTAGTGCAGAAGAGGGCTGTATCCCAGAGGTCATATGAAATCCCAGCTAGTTCCCCGACACACTCAAGACTCTTAAAACAAGCACGCCCCCCTTTGTTTCATTATGCACATGTCCTATGAAGGAATACACCAATCAGCACTCTCCTTAGCAGAATGAGGTTAGCAGCATTTTTGGCAAGACCCAGTGCTGAGCTGGTCTCTCAGGCTGTACTCATGTGTTATCTAGCAATAGAAGAGAATTACACAATGTCCCACCGGTCCACAAAGCTCTCTGACATAAACTTTCTGGGTACATTACAGAGCTGATATGGGATTACCCAGCATCTGTACATGTAATATTCCCAGCACTAATAGAGAGTGTTAGCAATGTCTGTATGCTTTGTTCTCCCACAAGGGTGTCAGTCTATTAAAGCACTTTCTCTGCATGCATTACTGAGATGTTCAGTCTTGGTTTGATAGTGCTGCCGGAACATTTTGATCTCGTTTTGAACATCACCGGCCTCATCTTAGTGCTCCGAAACAAGCCTGATGGTCTCGAAGCTGACACTTCCTGTAATATTGAGCTCTTATTTGTCAGATAAATAGGTTTTCTGTATTTGAAATGCAGATTCTAATACTTTAAATGTTTCTTTCAATGCAGTCCTACTTGTTACGTAACAATGAGTACATCCCATTGTTTATTGCATTTGTATCTGTTATTGTGTGAAGATAGTTGAAATTTACTTGAAATTGGAACTTGTACCCCTTGTAACATAAGATTATCCATATGTATATACATTTATGTATTTTTTTATTTTTTTATTTTTCTTTCTTTAGTGTAATACCACATTTTGTTCCCCAGATTAACACATGATAGTATGGCGTAAAAATATAGAAATCCTATACTGCATTTTTCCTTTGTGTGCTGTTACTCCTATTTTGGTTATCGGCAGTTCATATTCCTTTCTTGCACCGTAACTGCAAATTACCTTCCAATGCAACTGGCAATTTAGAGGTTAATGATTATTATTCATGAGTAATGATTATAATATTGGTGAGATGGGAAAGCATAGTTTAGTATGCCAATTAAATCACTGCTATAGTTATTAGAAATGACCATTCAGAGCACTGATTATAATATGTTAAAGCCCCTCTTGGGTATGTCCCAGAGGGGTTATAAAAGCTTCTGTGTTGCGCTGTTCCACCCGTGCACATAATAAATTCTGACTAGAATTCCCAACTCCAAAACTTTTCCACCACAATCGGTTGATATCATAATTTAAAATATGCCAGATTTGAAAAACAAGGTTAAATATATTAAAAAGAAAAGATAAAAACAAATCTGTAAATACGATACTGAAATAAGAACAAATTGTATTGGTTTGAAACTTGATTAGTTTTATTTAACAAAAATATTGATAAAGTGTTTGTACTTGGAGAAATATAAACAATATATAAATCATAAGACAGGTGAGCAAATAGCAAAGTCAATACAAATGGCCTTACTGTCAGCACAAAAAGCCTGTATAGCCTGATTGTACAGCACACTGCACCTCCGTTCAATATGAAAGGGAGATCACAGATTGACTTCACACTCATAACAATACAGGAAGGTGCATTAGAGGGGACTTCCTGATTATATTTAGCCTGAATGAATTTTGCATTATTAACCCTTCACCAATAAACACATCTCTTATATTTTTTCTGTTTTCTACAATGGCTGGTTGAGGCCATGACATTTCTTTTTTTTTAAAGGTCTCCTATGTCTCCAGATCTTGAAATTGCCAAATAGCTCATGACCATGCTGACTTCAAGTTCTTCTACAACATTCCACTTCGTTGCCATTCTACATGATTTAACACAATACACTGCACTAAAATAGACTCAAAGAGCATAAGAGCAAATCATAAAATGTTACTGCTTCTGTGACACATGTGCATTAAGTATGTAGAATGTTGAATGTATACTACACAATGTATTGTAGATAGGAAACATCAAAATATATCTGTTTAGTTTTCAGTATATAAGATTGCTATCTAAGTTTAACATGCTTACCTAACACAAGCTATTTGTTAGAATTTGTATACAAATTTGTGCATTTCCATTTTATTTTTATTAGCTCTCTTATTTATAAGGCCAGCTCACATTCCCATTTACAATGCTTTTCACAATATTTTTTCCAAACAAATTACAATAAGTATTCTAGAGGGTAACTAGAGTGGACAACTGAAGTTCTCTTCTTTTCATATTTCCTGTTTAAGGAAAAGGCACAGAGGTGACATTGTTCAAGCGGTTTTAGAAATGGCATGGGGAATATCACTAACAGTCTTCAAACAGAATTGAACTTGTGTGAATATTAATTCAATTATGCGCATATTACAAGTGGTGGAAAATAGTTCTTTAGTACAATGAAGTCTTCAGTTGGTTGACGTTCTTAAATAACAGCATGTGTGCCATTTCCTCGTGTTTACTACTCACTGTACTGTCCTCTGTGCTGAAAACAAGGGGAACCCTTCTTTTTATTTTCTGATTCAGAAATGTGAATTTTTAGACTTTAGACAATCTTTTTAGACTAGATTACAGAACTAGTATTTTCTCTGAGAAAATATCATATTAATATTCTATGCAAAATGTGAAAGAGCATCTATATTTTATTGTGATCTGTATAGAAAAAACTTTACAAAGTAAATATACTAAGGCAGTCTCTGGAAGTTAGTTGTGTGCCCTTGAGAATGGGGCTCATTGGTCATTCTCATTGTGTTGCAAATGGCAGCTATGTCTCAGATTACACTATGTAACACAATTTTTGTTCCTGGGTAGTAAGTGTTATTTCCTAATTGCTTATGCCTCAAAAGTATAGAAAATGGCTATTATTTACAGTATAATCGTAAATCTCGACAAACTACTCACTTTTGTAGTCATTTTTATATTACTTTAGTATAAATACATGTTAATTTGGATTCATATGTTTTTTTCTGAATTTATGTGAACGAAAAGACACAAATTCGCCCGTTTTCTCATTGGAAATAGTTAAATTTCAAAATGGTCACAAAAGCAAAGTTTGTGGAGAATAACAGCCATTGTCTATACTTTTGAGGCATAAGCAATTAGGAAATAACACTTACTACCCAGGAACAAAAAAAAAATGTTACACGGTGTTATCGGAGGATATGTAAAACTTCTACATGATCAGTGCAGTAATACTGCAGTGAGAATTTAGTTCCCCTGGCCTCTCTGACCTGTGAAGATGTATGCCATTTGAATTAAACAAATTGAGTAAATTGATACTTTGAGCCACCTGCCAGTGATGCATCGTTAAAACAGTAATTGATGTTGGCTTTCCATTAGTGAGATGGAAAAAAAAATCATGTGATTGCATTTGGAATTTGCAGTTGGTGGATGGGGTGAAATTTTGTTTAATCTGTTTCCTGTCACTAGGTTTTGTACTTTGAAACCCACTGTCTATATTCACATATGCAATGTGATCAAAACTGAAAAACTGTGTAAACAACCATTTCTAACACATTTAAAGCAGAGGCATATTTCACTTCTTCTAGAGAAACATGGTTAAATAGCTTTCATTCAATTTCAGACCTTCATTACTTTATCAAATTAAGTATACAATTAGTAATATTTGTTTAAAATTAAGTTTTCTTCAGGAATCAAGCTGTCGCTAATTGAAAGATATTTACCAAACCTTTTGGGCTTGAAGACTATGGAATGTTCAGATAACTAATATGTTGGCAATAATATTTTAAGATCCACAGAAACATGTGGGTAAGACCTTAATATATGTGATATGACACATAGTGCTGCTAGTAGGTCCTTATCATTAACATATGTTTGTTTTTCTTGACTTATCAATATGTGCAATCACTGATTGAAGATCATGTGTAATAATATTGTGATAAGTCGCCCAAAAGTGAATGTAAGATTGTTGTCCTTCCTGAATTAATGAAACCTGTACTTTGAGTCAAACCATTAGCGCACATGGCAGGAAACCACAGAGCAGCAGGTTTATATCCCTTCTCCCCAGTGAGATAGTTTGCTAATTTAAAGATTGACCTGTGTGACATCTGGAAGGCACTCAGTGTTTCTCACAATGCTGAAAAATGAAGACAATCACTGATGATGTAACTGACAGGACAGCTGGTGTCAGGGGAACCTGCACAGTTTTCCAGCTCCGAGATCCCAGGGCTCCCTGGGAGGCACTTTGTAATGGAGTCAGGTTACTGCAGTCTGAGGAAAAGTGCTAACATAGAGCTAGTTCTGCTGTTTGTTTCTCCAGTACATAAAGGAAATGTTTTCTTTCTGGTTGAGTAAGTGGTAAAAGTATGTCTCAGTTGGCACGCACAGATGCAGGCTATATTTGAAAAATCTCTCTTTCCTTGGCACTTTTCTCCCTCGATTAGAGACTACAGTCCCACTTTACTCCCAGGCAGACTATAAGAACTGCACTGGCCCACAGTGCAATCCTATAGAGGGAGGAGTTTGGGGAGCAGAGAGCCAAGGATCCTTACAAGGCATTTCTGGGAAACCAGAGAATCTGTGGTGGATGCCGACGGTGAAATAAATATAATTTTGAATATGATCATAAGGAGTTTTGGAAGATATGGACAGAATGCAGAAGTCACACACAGTAAAAAAAAAAAACTGCATCAAACATGTCTTGAAATTTGTCACACTTTGGCTGTTCTTGCTGTTTAGATTGTTTGTTCCAAGGGATCCCAGAACAGGGGGCAGCATTGTCCGATTACCTTTCCCACAATAAAAGGAGATTGATGACATACACAATACTTTACTGTTTAGTGACATCATCTCTCACTAGGATTTTAAGGATCCAAATGAAGCCGTACCAAAAAAAACTAAGCCATTGTTAAATATGGAGAAAACGTGGCCTCGGATCACAGCAGGCTTGCTGCACAGAAAGTGAGCTGGTCTTGCTTTCTCTGGTGTGGTTAACTGTTTTACATGCTGATCCCCACTTGCTCACACAGGCGAGAGGAACGACATAGAACTGAGAGGGGACGGAGTGCGTTCATTCACAGAGGGAAGCCTGAACACTGGGAGGTGTAAATTGAGAGAAGCCATTCTCTTGGTTTGGGGGTAATTGTCCAGACAGTTGAAGTAGTACAAGTGTGTCCTTTCATACAGTACATGAAACATCTGTAGCAAAGCTCCATGTCAAAATGCTGTCTTGTATTCAGCTGCAGTCAGTAGTCTGTGGTGGATGAGGCTCATCCTGAGTTTTAGGCAACAAAATGAGCTGCAGAACAACTGTAAAATCATGTCCCATTGCCTGTGCAAAGAGCAGAAAAAAGTGAAGAACAAGGTGGGGAAACCCTGGGGACCCTGTGTAAAAGCACACCGGCTGTGTTCAGTGATTTTGATGAGATCTCCAGATGGGCAGAGTGAATTAAGTCTCCCTGTTGCTCAGCCCCCATGAGCACAACTAGCCCTCCGGTCACCCATGCCTGTTGCTGCTTTTCTTAAGGTGGACTCTTATGAATTATTTTAAATAACATCCTAATAAAAGGTTGACAAAGCCTTTCACATGTGTCCAAACTGTTCTCAAAAATCAGCACCTTAGGACAACAGGAAAATCTACATCTATAACACTCATGACTCAGGGCTGTTCTGCTGCTTGTTACTGCTGTAGTGCATTGCATGTTCCAGTTTCAGAGGACAACGTTTATACTAATATAGTCAAACAGCCCCGCACACACCACATGCCTCTGTGTAGCATACTTTCCTGTTTAGGCAGGAAAGGGAATTGCCTAGACCTGCAAAACCTTACAGAATAACACGGAAAAAAACTATTACAATGCATGGGGGAAATGTTTTAATCTCCATTTGATATCTCATGATACTCCTATGTGGGTTTTCTCTGAATTATACATTCTGTAAAAACAAAACCATAAATGGAATGTTAGACTGTCCCAGACTTCTAAAAAACGTTTTAATGTGGAATACTTTTTCTTATTCTTTTTTTTTTACAATTTATTATTTTAAACAGTTCAAATGTTTCATTACATCCTGTGCTACTGCATATTATATGTATTGACAAAAGCACCAGTGAAAATCCATGTTGTGCAGTCTAAAAGAGCATAGAAATACAGGATACTATTGCTTGGCACACAAATCACACCATGTTACCAAGGAATGTTGCTTGTCAGAAAAGACAAACATTTCTGTTATCTTTGTGCCGTCTAACATTTGATACTTGTATTTTTTTCCCCTAGGCTTTCGAAATCTTTAAGTTTATAACGTTCTCAATGTGTTATAAAACCAGCCTTATAAAACCAACATTTTCTTGATTCAGAAAACAAAAACTTTTGATTAAAACATTACGGTTTTGATTAGTTGTAGAAACACTAGATTAGGTGACATCAACATCAAACATCAACAAACCTAATGGCTAATGAAATACAGAGTGAGGGACAAAGATTCCGCCTTAAGAAAAGCCCTTTTTTTTGCTGAATGCCAACTGTGCACAGCCAGAAGAAGAGTCTCTCCCTCTGTTTCTATGAGGTTTTTGTGTGAAGTCAAGCCACCTCCCTTTCTCCGCATGCCTTGTTTGTTTTAAAACATCAGACCAGAGTCTGTTCTCCCCTGCACTTTCTGCAAACGCCATAAACGGCCGTTACAAGATAGGCAGCAGCACAGAGGCAGGAGAAGACGGAGGCTGTGAGGTACACCTTGTACAGGCAGGAGTGCCTGTACAGCTCCAGAGTGCAGTAGCTGTTCTTCTCGGTCTTGTAGATCATTATGCCCAGGGCTGCGAAGAACAACAGAGTAGCTAACAGGTCATGTACCATGTTGCTTAGCAGCCAGCGCTCCCCACCCAAGATGGGGACCAGGTCTTGCTTGTCCAGCAGCGTGAGGAAGTAGAGAGTGAGCGTCAGGAGCCAAAAGAGCACGGCCACAAATAGGACAAAGTGGATGGAGCCCTCATACTTGTTGGCAGCAATTGTGATCCACAGCCCGGCTCCCAGCAGGATTTGTAGGACCCTCAGGATCCCAATGAAGCTCTTGAGGAACTCCCTGTTGGTGCTCAGGTTTGTCCTCCTCACCGGTTGCTGAGGAGGCATTTCCCTAACGCTGGCTGGCTACAACAGTCACGGAAAACTCTGCCTTTGAAGACGATGGAAGATATCCAGAGAAGCCGTTATTACTGCCCCAGGGTTTTGAAATCAGTCTTGCTTGATTTCGTCTTTTCCGTTTCCTCTCTGCTTGCTGCTGAGTCCTGCATCTCCTCCTCCCTTGCTTTTCTTCAGGGGGGTGGGGGAGTGTGTGCTGAGAGGGAGGCTGACTTGAAATTTAAAGCCATCTCCTCCTCTGCCTCCTCCTCCATCTCATAAGGGAACACTTCCTGGACTTTTGCAAACAAAGGGTCGGGGGTTGGGGGTTTGTCCATGTGTGCAGAAAGCAAGGGTTAGTGCCTTGATGGTTTCTGTGATCTGCTCTGCATTAGGCATGGCTGATCTCTCCATGAAAAGGACAGTATACAAGATCCGAAAGTTTTATTCCCACTCTCACTGGCTGAATTTCACTGCTCCTTGATTTCTTTACACTATTCTATACTAAATTTCCACAGTTCATAGCAAGACGTTATAATAGATAAAATGCATTCTGAAAAACACTTATTTTGAGCATGAAACTCAGCTCTATGGTATTCAGATATAACAATTTTAGTTACCCTTCATTTATTGCCTAATAATACATTTATAAAGTATAATTCTGTTTCCCTCAAAGGAGTGATAATCTAAAAACAAGCAAATGCCAACAAATACTCTAAAGATGACGTACACAAACATGCTTTTCTAATCAGCAAGCTTTTAAGAAGAAACAAGAAGAATGCTGATTAAAGAGATTTTAAAGTACAGTCACTAAAGTGATGAAATAATATTTGTACTGAAAAGATTGCTGTGTCTGTTGCGCTGGGAGGTGTTGTTGCAGCAGTAGATCTGTGCTGCACATGACGTGTCAATGAAGGGCAGGATTTCCTTTGGGAGGAACACATATCAAAATAAGACATACGTTAAGGCGTGCCTGCTTAGTCAAAATACCGCCATCTCAGTAATGCCTGTTGTAATACCCTTTGAGTATCTTAGGGTGGTGGCAGGCTGGTGGTTTTGAAAATTTTACCTCAGCCTAAGAGAAGGGGCAAACCCTTTTCTGTGCACACTCATTAACATCTTTAGTAATAAATCACAACTTACAAAATAAGAAGCGGGAAAGAGGGATGCAATGTCACACATGTCAGTATCCCCTGAAGCTAATGAAAAGGCACACGATGCAACAGTCCTGCAGGGCATGGTACATCAGGAAAGGCACTTGATCCTGTGCAGCTCAGGTCAGCAAACCACTTCCTGCCCGAGTTAATCCCACCTCTAGTTAACTCTCTGTTTTCTTTGCTTGCACAATCAAATTCCTTTCTGTTTTTGCACATCATCAAGGATGCAGCAGGGACAGTCACAAAGCCCCAGAGTTATGTTTTACAAAATCCAGGGAAGTTGAATCTGCAGGACAAATATAAAAATGCAGTGTGTGAATGCAAAAATTAGATCGTATAGATATTTTGGTGATTGCAAAGGATCATGCATGGCAGGCATTGGAAGGTTTGTTTTTGCTTTCCTGCTGGGGGCTCATAGCTTGAATTATGAAGATGCATTGTTGTTTTGTCACCATGTTTATTGGTATTGAAAGTGGTGTTGTAGTACAGAATAAGTGGTGCACAAAGCACCAACATTACCCACTGTTGTTTACTTTGGATCTTTACCAAAGCATGGCTGGAATAAAACTTACCTTTATGTACTTGTTTGCTGAAATACTAACAATTGTACACTACATTTTCCATTGCACACAATTTTACACAAATCATGAGAAGATGTGCATTTCTGTAGTTCTGTGTATGTCATCATTTTCATAAAGGAGTGGCTGCTGATTAGGGTACGCAAGCACTAAGCAGGGGGAAGAAAAACACATGGCTAGCCAACTACAACAAGTACATCATGATTTTGTTGACTGTACACCAACCCTGTGGCGCTGAGCTCAGAGCCCAGGCCATTGACGTCAGTACAGGATTACACCTTGTTGCTCGACGTGGCGCAGCAGCTGCCCAGATCTGGCCACGCCTTCCACGGCTACGGATTGTGCGCGAAAAAGCCCCGCCCAGTTCCTCACACGTTGGTGGGCGGGGACTCGGCGTTCCTCCGCTCTGATTGGTCAGGACGCGCTTGCCGGAGAGAACGCAGAATAACTTTGTGTGTCTGCTGTGGGTCGCTGCACTGACAGGGCTAGAGACGGAGGAGAAGTTGCTATAAAGGGGTCTAATTCATAGCTGTTATTTATATGAAAAGAGAAATCCCTTCGAGGTAATGCAGATTGCCATTAAATACGACTCTATATAACCTTGGAGAGCGTTACAGTCTGTTCTATAAAAAAACTCAAATCTTCCTCCTTCGACATAGGGTAAGAAAAAATGCATTGTTTTCTGTTGCAGTTGGAAAGGTGTTTGTGTGTATGTGTATAGATGTTACATGTTCCCTTTGAAACAGGAGCATTTTAGTATATAACTCACGTAACGAGTAGAGGACGAGACGTGTAGGAGATTAACCTTGCAGATTGCATGTAAACAGCTGCAGTAAGTGAAATGTGTGTTTTATCCTGTATGGTTCGTGTGCTGGTAATCGTGTTAAAAAGCATCACATACCGAACAGTTGAAATGCATAATGGCTGTACTACGTTTTGAGCGGCATTACTCTTGTCGCTGACACGGACACGGCAGCAACTACTGTGTTGTTAACAGACCGTTTAACATGCAACACATTTCTGTTTGGATGTGCGACCTGGACCTGATTTTGTATTCAGTTCTACTGGTGCAACGCATATTTTTAATGAACACATCGGCCGTCTTTGCTCGCTTTTCCCAATGTCGCGATAATACTGTGGTCACGTTGTTGTTGCGCAGATGTGCGCTGCTCCGCCAATGGGATCGGCGGAATCCTGCAGATCTGCACAGAACTGCGGACATTTGCGCTGCTTGAACATGACCTATATTACCCCCTTGTATTGTAAGATTGTGTGTGGAGCTGTATATAAGCTCAATTATTATGCTGTTCATTAGACGTACATTAACCGGCTGCGTGCAGGGGGAAACAGTGTTAATCAGGGAAATATTGCATATATGCATGAAATGTATATGCAGTGAACAGTACAAAACACATTTCAGTGCATTGCAATACAACGTGCTAAGAAATTATCCATTTGGACACAAGCTGCTGTATGACAACTTTGAGTGGATTTGAATATTTTACTGGAGCTGAAAAGTTTTGGAATTTATAATCATTGCTGTCATTATATTAAATGCTAATGAGAATTAGCAAGTATATGGTGAAACGGATAGAAACATAATTAAGGCCACCTGCTCAGTAATGGGCTTTGCTGTGGGTCTCCTTTCTTCATAAGAAGGTTTAAGGAAAGTCAAAAACAGCAGCAGGTCAACATGTCCTTTTTGTATGTTTCCGTCTGCTTAAAAGATCTCCAAGAGTCTAGATGGAGAATCTCCTCATCTCCTCTTGTCAGTGTTTTAGTTTTTCAAGCACTGTTACAGAAATACAACAGGGTGGTGAGTCTTTGCTGCAGTACAGCATTGCACAGACATTTGAAACAGAAGTTGTGTGGAGGAAGATGCCACATAACCTTCTACTTCTAAAATTCAATTTCAAGACCGAAAACAAGCATTACACATTCAAGGAATATATATGTATTCAACCATGCCTGCTTTGTGTTTCTTTGGCAGTGTTTTAATGGTGTAGATACACTAATCCACAGTTACAGCTCCCTGATCAGGAATGTATCCGCTTTATGAGAACATGCACTGAATATACCATGTCTTTTATATTGTAGATAACATGAAACTTAGTATGATGTATCATGGGTAGTAATATTGTAGTAAGTAGTAACCATTCAGAATAGGGCTGTTGTGCATTTGTTTGTTTATATTAATTTACTTTGAGGAAAATGAAAAGTTCCTTATAGCTACCCTTTGTGGGTTTGCCTAAAAAAATGTAAATGTTTTGAGTGTTCTGTGTAATGTGTCACAAGGGCAAGAGTTGACCGTGCATTGTCTGTGCAGGCTCGGTGCAGCAGTTCTGTGAGGAAGGCGAGAGACCGTGGCTGTGGGTCGTCCAGTGTGGGATGGACGCCCCCGCCGGCCCCTCCCGGTTTTGGAGACTGTCGGAGCGCCGTAGCCGAAAAGCCGCCTCCCCCAACATCTTCCGGGGCATCAACCTGCGCCAACTACAGCGCCTCTTCCGGCAGTCGGGGGACCAGCAGGCCGAGCAGCGGGCACAGCTAATATGGGGGCACTCTGATGAGGCGGAGCTGGCACAGGCGCTGATTGGGCTTAGGGGGAGGAGCCGTAGGAACCGGCTCAGGACAGAGGGCACTCGCGATGCCCTGGGACACAAGTGGCTCCATGCCTTTGGCCATCTAAGGTCAGTCTTCCTCATCTACCTCTCAGCTACATCTTTAGCCAGTCCATCATAGCACTGAGAAAAACTCACACTTCAGGCATCAGTATGCCACTTTTGCTTTTTACTGACTCAAAACAAGGAACATCTTATGAATGTATAATTAAATGAAAATTACATACTGGATTTACAGTCCATATTTCTATCAAATGCACTTTACACCAGAAGTATCAACTTGACAAAGTCCACAGAACCAGTTCGCACTGATCTAGTGTAGTCATGTTGATCTGAATGTCTTTATCTTTAAAAAAACAATAAAAAGCAAAGGTCAGGATTACTTGTGACGAAGGATGAAGCCGATCAAATAACCGGACTAAACGAGTTTAATTCTGCTCATTGGAAAAGAGACAGTGGTGTGTCTTTATAGCTGCGTTAAAGCGCCAAGAAGTCTGTCTCAACAGCCTCCAGTGCTTGATTTACTGATCCGTGACCTTCATGCGGCTGTGTTCGTTAGCAGTACAAGTTTTGTTTGAGTAACATTTTATTGTTGAAAGAGTTTAATCTAGTTTGTGTAAGTGAAGTAAAGGGTTGAGACTTAAAGAAGATAAGATTGATACACAAAACAGCTACCACTTTCTTTGTCCTGTAGCTATATGCATGATTATTTTTTCCCATCGTGGATTGGGAGAAGAGATAAGAGACACGCGGAGGCAGAATATACAGCTCTGGAAAAATGGAGAGCACTGCAAAATTATCAGTTTCTCTTGTTTTACTATTTATAGGTATGTGTTTGGGAGAAATGTTGTCAGTAGTTTATGGAATAAAACAAAAATGTTAATTTTACCCAAATTCCAAATAAAAATATGAATGGAATGGAATGGCTGCCATACATACAGACAAATTTGCAGTGGTCTCTTAATTTTTTCCAGAGCTGTATAGCATTTGATGTGCCTTTTTGTGATTGGTGCTTTTGTAACGTTTTAAAATCTGCTCTGACGCATCTGTGCTAAATGGGAGAATAGGGCATGTTTTAATTAGCACTTTAATTCAGCTTTAGCACATTTAACCTATTTCCCCTAATGTAAACTGACATGTTTGGTCTGTCTTCTCCAGGATCAACGAAGGCCCTGCAAGAAAGAATAACGAAGAGGACGGGGAAGATTCAGTGAATGAATCGACCGACTCCATTAATGCTAACACAGCCACAGACAGTTCCTGTGCAGGGCAGGAGGATGTCACCCTCACTGATGACAGACCACCGGACCCAGAGAGGCTCCAGCTAGCCAGTTCTGTGTGGAGCCGAGGGGGGGCCATGAGGCAGGAAGGCGAGAGGGATCCTGAGAGATACCTCCATCGCATCCTACACTGACAGCGGGTGAAATGCAACGTCCGCACAATCACTGCTGGTGGATTTCCTCCAGTTTGTGTGCAAGTGGGAGAGGGAGAGATAGTCATGTAGTGGATGGTTCATAAAACACTATGTACCCAATGGTCTGTACTGTAATGAGTCATTGGTATATACTTCATGAAATTCTTATTCTTGATCAAAAACCAGCCTCATGACCTCCCAGTTTTCCTGTGTGCTACAGCTCCATACACCCCCAAAAACATAAATGAGGTCAATACATGTAAGACAGCAGACAATACAAATGCATAGTTTGATTCCTGAAACTATATTTTCAGGGGATATGAAGCTGCTATTTGAATATTTCACAAGTGTATTTAGCCTCAACCAGCATTAAGCTCATTTATTTCAGTCCGTGGACAAATAAAATTGAGTACTTTCTGCACACAGCTAGCAGACAACTATGAGATTAAAAATGTTTGTCAAAATATTTTGTCGCTGGCATTCATGGTTGACTGCTCCCCTCTCCTCCAGTTATGCTTCTTTTAAAGGGAGAAATGTGCAATAGGTGTAGGTAGGACAAAAATTGTGAGGGGAACAGTAAGACTAAATCAACTGCTGATCAATGTCCAAGAATGATCTTCCAATACATGTGCTGCAAATGTAAATGTATAAACACTAGTGATTGTTTTATTTGTATTTTAAATGGTCTTAAAATAAGGACACATTCCTCTGAGTGGGCTGTAATGTTTGGCTTTTATATTAATTTATAAAAACTGAACTTGAAAATCAACCTGGGATGTTCTCTGGGTACCCCAACATACAGGAGAGCTCCTATTTGATTAGAGTTTTCGTTATGGACTGACCAAATGCATTGATATGGGGCACATTACACTTGTAATGGTGTTGATTAGTTAGCCAGAGCATTCAACCACAGCCCAAAAAAGCCAGGCCAAGCCTCATCTATAAGCCTTCTTTAAAAGCAAAGCATGCACTTTAATCAGAAATAGAACTTGAAAAGCAAAATAGTTTTGAGTTCAAATGTATTTACGATTTATAGCTGGTATATGTATGTTTTGCAATAAAAATTATTTTGAAATCCATAATTCAATAATAAAATCCTCTTCTTTTGTATGAGTTGTTCCCTGCCTTACACAAGGGTGCCATTCCACAACTCTCCATCTAAGTCAGCATCACACTACTTGTACTGTACGTATGTCGGTAGTGTGTGTATCCCTCATTAGTGTTGTCACAGAAGCATGTGAGACTATTAAGGGTCTGTCTCAGAATCACAAGATCAATTGACTCAGAAAACTGGCTTTCAGTCACACCCACACAGCTCACACTTCTCTATACTTTGTGTAGTAAAAGTATGAAATCCATTCCCTTCATTCTGGTTATGTTCCTTGTACAATATGACCAGCTGGGGTCTGTGGTTCAGGCCACTGGAGAAACTCTAACCAGTCATAAGGCATCTAAGAATAACCTGGACCACAATTCCATATGAAAAACATATTGGGAAATATTGCTCCTGATATTTATATACTTATAACTTATTTTTTTATCTTTGGACACATTAGTTTTGTATTAACAAGTCTGTCTGGTAAGAAGAGAATAGAATTGTTCTTACAAATAGTCACTGCTCCCTCTGGAGGACAGCAGAAGAATTGTCAAATTCCTGTTCTAGCATGCTTTTGCTCTTAAATGTATTTCAACCAAATCTGCAGCTCTGGTGTCTATTTCCCCTGTGTTCAGAGGCATAATAGACTAATACTGCTTTTCTAGAAGTCCACATCTAAGTTTTGAATATGTGGAAAATTAAAAGAATTAAGCTGCTGGTTAAATAATGTTATAAACTTAGGAGCATGAGCAGCCCCATTCCTAAAGCTTGGAGTAGTTTGACAGTAGATTTAGTTTCTGATAAAAAATCTGTAACCAGGGAAGCTTGGAAAATACAGCTATTCAAGACTAGCTATCCACTAAACTGCAAAAAATGAACCAAAAGAAGACTAATGGTCACACTGATCCTCAGAAATTCTTATAGTTATTTCTCTGAATGGAAATTGATTGTATCTGACAGACTACAAGTGAACAAAGCCTTTACATGATACTAAAAATGTAAGCAGACTCCATCACGCACCAGTAAAATGAAAATAGCAAATAAAAGACCAGAGACGTGCTAGTAATGGAATACATTTGATTTCTGTTATATGTATTTCTTTCATTAAATACATTACATACAAATTATACAGTGCATTGTCAGAACAATACATTTCAGGTCAGTTTGGTAGCTACAGCAGAAAATCTTTGTACAAAATAAAAATAATGGTTCATCCTTCGCAAGAGAGAAAAAAAAGCAACAAGGGGATGCTTCACTGAGGGAACAGGCAGCTCCCCTCATGTACAGTACCAATATATCCCTGGTCTCCCCTACAGAAGGTCTATTTCAGTGTTCCCACGGTGCCGTGTGTTAATCCAGTTTTCTGAAGATATTGTGGGTAAAAAAAAGTTCCCCTTGTTGCTAGGAGTAGAATCAGATGCATGCACATGGCTCGTTTGCCACAGGCAGCCCTGCAAACTGCCCAGGATATAGAGTATAGACAAGACATGCCGTAACCTCAGCCAGACAGCAGTTTCCTCCTCATAGGAGCTCAGGAATCAGGATCTCATGGTGCCTCGGCTAAAGGTACCGAAACTGAAATCTCTACTGCACATAACAGTGCCTTTCATGTAATGGCAATGGCAAGGCAATTTTTTGGTTTTACAACCCCAGTGTAAACCTTTGCACTTGTATTTTTACCTCCCGCTCCCACATAGACACAGGAGAACAGACTGCGGGATGTGAATCGTGTTTTTGAGCCAGCAGTAAATAGTGTTTTATTAAACAGAGTCCAGATGTTGAAGTCCAGAGGCAAAACTGAGGGAAAGGGCCAACAGCCACTGGTGCCGTCCGATGAGCTTTCACTCAAAGGAGCAGCACACTGGCGGGGTCTGGAGTTATGGAGGGAACAAACAGCAGCTTATATCTCAATTTCCACCATGAAGTGTTTCATTTTGTTTAGTATTTAAAGGGTCTACCTCAGATACAAGCAGCTGGAGAAAGGGGTCAAACACAGTTCAGCACAAATGAAGGAATTAACTAACAGAAATTAAACAATTTGTGAATCACATAAAGTTTAAGTAGAAGAACAGCAGAAAGAGGTCTACTCTGTTCCAGGTGGTGTGTCCTGACTGTTTTTTAATGCTTGGCCTCTGGATTTTCTATGGCTTTAAACACTGCAGAGTTTCTATTCTTACAAGATCAAAACTTCAGACTGGCTCAATAGCCCACCTGCAAAGCACAGTACAGCATTTAGCAAAGCTACCAACTAAGAAACAAAGAAAAAAAAACATTATAGAGTCTAAGGTGTACCGTACTTCAAAGCATATATTCATTTGTGCATGTTTAGCTGTAGACCATGAACTCGCAGTCTACAGTGCATTAAGAGGCTTTTAATATGAATTATCTAAAACAACGAGAGATGGATTAAACCCTCCTAAATTAAATGGATCAAATACTTTAAATTTAAAAACAAATTCATTCTGAAGGACTACTTACAAGGGAGGCCTTAATGTTGCTTATTTGGTTTTATAACATTCAATTAATATTGTTATCGTTCTGATAAGCTTGTCAACCAGTAACCAACGCACCTTCCCAGCCCAGCGGCATTTAGTCTTGGGAGAATGAAAACGCCACAGTGTTCAACACCAACTCAGAGGCAGCGCAGTGAAAATCTCAAGCAACTGCTGAAGACATGCGATTTGCCATTTTGCCTTGTTTTCCCAGGATTGGAGTAGTAAACGCTCATCTTAAGTGCCACTAACCAGAGGTAATGATTGAGGGGGTAAAAAAAATATAACAACGATAAATATAGCATGACGATTCGCAACGGTACCTGTACTAAATAAGCACAGGAAGCTCTAGCTCATGTGTAATGTAGTGCCATCCAGCTCACAGACGCAGCCGACCTGTGCCTGTGTGCAGCCAGAGGGGAGAGGCATGACAAGCTTGGGAAAAATACATAAAGATATTAATAAAAATAAACAAGAGGAATCGGGTCCCCATACTACTGAAGCAGCGACTCTGTGGATACGAATGTCCATTCCTCTCTTCGGGCTTTCCGGATTTCGTAAACTCAAGCCACAAAGCCCAGGAGTGATTTTAAGTGCTGCAAGTCCTCCAGATTGACTTCTTTTTTTTTTTTTTTGTGTGTGTGTTTTTTCCCCCGCCACTTTTCAGCTTCCTTGAACATCACTGACAACTCCTGGGCAGCAAACCGTTTTCAGAGAGATGTAGTCCTCTCTGGTCCAAACTCCCTTTCAGTCCAGATCACCCAGCACGGGGGCCCTTCTTCCATGCGGCGATGGGGGTGGTCATGTTGTGTGCTCAGTGACTAGCAGACCAAAGTCCTCTGGGAATGTAAACGAGCACCAGGGCAGCGGTGAGGAGGAGAGCGAGGTCGGGGAAAGGGAGACGGGGAAGAAGGATGATTGAGAGCGTGGGGGAGAAAGACTAATTGACCCTCCTGCACGATTCTCCGGTTCTCTTCCTCCCTCTTCCCCAGAGATAATGAAAGGCACGGAGAAGGAAGAGGGGCTGGAGATGTCCTCTCTCAATTGTCTTTAGTCATGCACCCTGTCCCAGAGAGAGGCTCCGAGGAGAGGTGAGAGGAAAAATCGTCTCTGTCCCTGTGTCACCCCTCCTTTCTTCCCCACCCTCTCGTCGCCCCGCTCTACCACCACGTGAAGAAGGGCCGACGGCTCTGGAAACTCTGAGTGTACGACTCGCTGTTGGCCCTCTGTGGGGCCCGTGCTGTCTCCACAATCACAGGAGGCATCTGGACCAGCTGCAGGGGGGTCTTCCCGTCTTTCAGGGCCTGGGACAAGTTCAGGATCTGAAACGCACAGCGGCAAAGGGTTGATTTCCAGAGAAGCACAGAAAAAACGGTCACAGACGGACTAGCTGCTAGCAAAAACGTGACGCCACCGCGCATGTGTCTCCCACAGCTTACCTGTCCCCTCATCACCGCAATCTGTTTATGAAACTGTCCCCTGTCAAAACCTGGATCTTTCTGCAAAGACAATCAACAAAAAGTATCAAGCACAGGAGCTGAAAAATGCACATTTAAAAAGCCCTGTCATCCATGTCTGGAGTCCTCCCTCTCACCTTAAACAGCTCATAGAGGTCTTCCTCGAGGTCTTTGACGAAGTTTGGGTCGCAGAATTTGGGTAAGACGAGATCCTTGATCTCTTGAGAGAAGGGGACCTTGGCCTGAGCCAGCCAGGCCCAGTAGAAGGGATCTGCAAGGAAGAGCAATACGAGAAGTGTTATCAAATCTGTAAAACATGTCTTCCTATTATTGTCCACTTTATCTATCCATTTTGGAACTGTTAAAAATCAGAACCTGCAGGCACCAGGGCCAAGAAAACAGAGTAGCCAGACAGGACTAGCACAGCTCAATGCAGGCTATGGGGCACTCCAGACCTTTTCCTGAATGTGCCACTTGGGCGCTGTAAGAACCTATTCGTCCCTTCAATCACTGCATATGTACACTTTTAAATGCATTCTTCAGTATCCCGTACTACTACAGGAAGGCTGTTTTAAACTTCCTGGAGGCTCAAGTGTAATTTGCATGCAGACTGATCTCAAATCCCGTCTGATCACAATTTGGAAAGTAGGTCAATTCCACGGCTGAGATCTAAATCGGGTCTGGATGAAAATGGCTGACAGACTAACGAGTCTGGCTTGGTCCTGCACTTTTACTTCCTACAGGTTATCCAGTTGCAGGGTACAGTCAAATTATTTTCCACAAACACTTAATGTGTGGAAGGATGCGAGACAATATTTCCATAAACTGGTACAGTCAAAATCCATATTTCTCAAAAGGGAGGTGAACTGATTCCATCAGCCTTGTAATTGGCAGGCTGTGATGTGTGGCTGTACTCACAGGCTCTCCAGGAGTCCGGGTGTTTGAGGGGGAAAGCTAATCCATTGTCTATAGCGGCCAGTTTAATGATGGGCTCCTTCACCACCACCCAGTCTGTGTCCTGCAGGGAGGAGAATACAGGGTTTCAGAGCGGTTCTGTTGCATCTATAAGGAGGCATGTATATCTTAGAAGAAATGTTAAGTTTCAGTGGTGATAAATTCCACCTTCCACCAGTTATTCTAAAGCAGGTTTCCCCAGCCAAGACATGTTAATCTGAAACATGAAGGAATCTGCCTGCTCACCCTGTTGCCTCCAGTATCCATAGGGCAGTCGTATTTGATCAGCCAGTTATCGTTCCCTCGATCTGCGACAGCCATGTTGAAAAGCATTCATAGAGTTTAGTGTCAAATAGTCGCCTTTAAATTGGTCAAATGTAAAAAAAATAAATTGCATTCACTGCGGAATAATTATTCACATACTCAACTGATACACTAAAAAAAAAAAAAAAAAAAAATCTACATCTTAAAGAAAATGTTAACAATATATTTTTGTTCTTCATTGTATGTTGGCCACTTTTGACCTCAGCACTGTGTCAGTACATGTCACAGTATTCCCACTAGAGGGCACTGCAGCTCCTACCTGTGTTTCTGATGATGTAATCCAGCACCACTAGTCTCTCGAATTGAAGCTGCAGCTGCCGGTTGGTATTTTCTGGCAGAGGTTCGGCCTCGAAACGCCGCAGCCAGTAGTCGGCATCTTTGTATCCTTCAACAAACAACTGGAATGATCCCACCTGTGCAAGAACAGCCCCAATTAAATAAGGCTTCTCGTATTGACGTGTACAATCGTTTTTACAGACAGTTAACCGTTAACACATCAAAGCCACTATTAAATCATGGTCTGCAAACCAGATGCCACTTGTCACACAGCATTGGCAGAGTAGAGGCTGATGAAAACCTGTCCCCAGCAAAAGTATCACACAGCTGAAAATAGAGAAAGTGATAGCATCAAATTTAACGGTTAACATAAATGGACAAAAACAGGGAATAGCTGTGACGTGGCATCTATAAACTGTTGCAATGGCCTTATTGAGAGGTGTGGCTTTTATACCTGTTGGACCTTTGACATCTTCTCACAGCCTTAGATCAAGACAATTGTAATTAGCATGAAAAATGGTTCTTGGAAGCCTCATTTTTTGTTTTTATTAATTTAAACCGGAAGAAGCATCACAATTTAAATGGCAGGTTGCCAGATGCCTACCTTGGGTGGGAGCCCTATTCTGTGGAACTTCTGACCCACTCGTGGCACCTTCTCCAGTGCCAACCTCTTGCCCCGTGACTTCACTCTGTCAATGGCACTGTAGTTGAAGGTTTCACTGGCCAGATACACCACCTGCAGGGGTGAGAGAGCGCACAAGGTAAGGTGAAACCGGCCTGTGGGCCACAGACAGTAACCACAGCAGATGGGACAGTGTGCCAGACAATACCTTGGTCCTGGGGACAATGTTGAGTTCTAGCTTCTGGTCCACTAGGCTGGCTCCGGCCTCTGACAGGTAGCCCTGATTCAGCACCAGACAATCCCGACCAAAGCAGCATGGACAGCACAGCTTCTGCAGCCACTTGGTCCATTTGGGATTCAGCTGCCCATAGGGCTCCTCATTCTTGGGCTTGAAAACACCAATGATCTTCTACAGAAAGAAAAGGTACAACAGGGAAGTTAAGGAGGGGAGAGCACCAACGGAAGACTAATGAGCAGGACTGTGTTTCTAAATGTATCATTACAGCGTCACATGCCAGTAAGTGTCTATTCTCAGGATTACCAAATCACTTTGCAAGAAATCATACTGTACAAATGTTGAAAAGGGAGGAAAACAGTTTGATTTCCAGTAAATCATTCTTTCCATAGTTAATGGTACAAAAGTAGCTTGCTAAATCCATAGATTTGGGCTTTATTTTATATAGGGATGGTGATCATTTAAAGCCAGCCTGAGACATCTCACTCCTCCGGTCCTTAAAGACTTCTCCTGACCGCCTAACAGCCAGCTTTATGTCGCCGCTAATGAAGGAGAATTGGAGAGGTTTGCAGCTCATTATGTCAATAAGATTAACTTAAGTTTCCTCACATGACTTGCTATGAAATGCCATCATACTGACTCAAGACAGAATCCAGCTTTGTAATCCACTGTAGAAGCCAATCTGGCCCTAGTAATGGCAATAATAAGGTTATGTGTGCATGCTCTTTTAGATCCCTTGGATACAAGAACCGAATGTGACACCATTTTAATTCAATTTAAAGAAACCTCAGTGAAGACCTCTGAAGATGAAAGGTCTTAAAGCCCATCATTGGCATTCCAATGGCCTTATTGTACTCTCCTGTGAATGAGGTCACATGTCCAAGATACTTTTGGTGAACAGAAAACAATAAAATGATTTAATAATCTCACTTGCTTCTCTGACATTTTAACACACACAAAAAAAAAACACACTTTTACTTAATGCTATTGTTATCCTTGCATAAATGGAAACAATTTAAAAGGCACACACTAATAGAAATTAATGTCATAAATAAAGTCATTTGTGGCTTTCCGATCCTACTTAAAACAGACGATTACAACGTTCAGTAAACATTACATCCAATTTCCACAATTACAAATTATATCTCTGCACTGTTCTCTGCGAGTGCTCCAAGAAGAAAAAAATCACAGAGCTTTTAAGATAACTTAGCAGATGCCTATAGTAAATATGATTAGTTCTAGCAAAGCTCAGTTAAGGTCTGGTTGCTAAGACTGCAAGCACATGATCATTTAAGCAGCAAATCTCCATGCAAATTGAAAAATAGCCAGTCTAGCAATGCATGTCAGAAGCATGTGAGCAACTGAAGACTTTTTCCTAACCAGCTGTCCCTGCCTTATCTGTCTTCTTTATTATATTTTCCATGTGACTGTTAACTGTATAGGCCTCAGTGCATTCAGGGGAACAAAGGCATCCTAATGCGAAGCTGCCAGTTGGTTCACAGGATCCTGCGACATTCCTCTGCTGTCCCACTGACCCACTGTGTGGCGTGTGGAGACTGGGCGATCCTCCATCCAACCCCAGGACACTGACAGACCCTGCAACAGGCATTTCATCACAGGACGAGTAACAGAAATACATTGTATTTGCATTTTAATGTTGTAACTTCGTGTATCTTTGCGTGGTTTGGAACACTGTTGTTGCCGTGTTTCATTTAAAAAAAAGCATAAATAAGAAACAAAACTTAAAAATATATAGGCCTACTTGTTGTGGTTTACATCTCTCACGTTGGCATTGGCTTACATCTGCTAAGGAAATACAACATGTGAGACGATTCCAGACTGACTGCTCAATAAATAATTCTGGACCTACGCTAGCCTTGGAATTGATTTGTGGTATAGATATGGTCAATTTAGTCCTCTAAGCTTCCGAGTAAAATGCTATTTCACTACTACATGTCTTTAAGTTCAAATTAAACTATACGACAACTATACTGTTTTATTTACATTACACTTGAATTACTTTAGAAACAATTTAACCCACAAGCACTGAGAGAAAATGCAAGTCACTGGGCCGTTACTCATGGAGTATGTTGCATAGAGAGAATTACATCATACCCAACTACCAGCTTCTGCAATTTTGAAAACAGGCTTTTTCTGCGTTTTGCAAAGTTGGGAAGGAAGGGAATGAGTGTAATGCTGAAGAAAAGTTTCATAGTTTAAACTAGTTTCTGTTTAGTTTGGTTGTTTACTGATATGAACACCTACTTAGCTATGGTCTGCATTTTACATATTGATATTAAAAAGAAAACGCACAGAGGAAACGAACAATATGCACGTCACAAATTGAGCAAGGCTGCGCTGGTGTTTCCTTATAGCACTGACACGGGGTTATTTATCTCCATGCGCCTGACTTCTGATGTGTAGCGCGGCTGCAGTTACAGGATGCATGACATGAATGATTCACAAGACAATCGAAAGTGTCCTCTGCGCATGCGTGCTGTTTGGGGTGATGTACAAACACCGCTGCCTGATGTCTCGCTTTAATCGGAGTGACACGACAGAGCTGTCACAGGTTCAAAGTGCTGCGTCAAGCCAATAATACAACATAATACTAATGGCGAACAGCAGGTGCCATATTCGTGTAATCATGCTGAAACGTAACACAAGCTTTAACCAACATTATTGTGTTGGTCATGGAGCTGTTCTTGTTTACTTCATTCTGGTTACATAATACACTGTCTCCCAATATAAACACCGGGCCCGACATCACCACACTGCCCAGCTGCTGTTGCACTGATCACGCTGGACCACAACAAATTGATCTGCAGCACACAGCTAGTCCCCCAGTCTGCTTATGCAAGACAGGCAGGGCATGGTGCACAGGCTTAAACAGAGGCGGCAATGTATGCAAACATCACTGTATACCCCCTAGCGAATATAAAAGTCTCACCCCCTGTGAATCTTTCACGAAATAACTGCCGCTGGAGCCTTGGTAAATCCTTTCTGGGAAAATCCCGTCCTCGATTGCCCGCTCTGCTTTCCGGATGATCTCCCTAAACTCGGGGTCCTCCGGGAACTCGTTCCTGTGGGGGTCCCGCGGAGAGCTGCCTCTGTCTCTCTCGAGCAGCGGCTGTCGCTCTCGGCTGCGTCCAGGGCTTCCCGCCGGCACCCGCACGACCGAGCCCGGCGTGCCCACAAATCCGGCTCGGGGACTCGTAGGCTCCGTGGGGCAGTAGCTGAAATCCGGAGGGTCCCGGAGAGGGGAGACCAAGGGGCTCGTCTCGTCCATACCGGAGGAGAAGAGGGTAAAGAAAAAGAGGACCGTGGGGGCGAGAAGACTGCGGTACCCAGACCCTGTGATCTCGGAGCTGAGTCGGCCTGCACCGTACGGTTTCAGCAATCGGGGCAGCTGACTGTCAGCTTCCGGGAAACCCTCCCACTGCTGCCATTGGTCCTGAGCTCCGCCCGTTGCGTGCAAGCACCGCCCACTCTCGCCTTCTTGTGGCGCAGATTTCCGGAGTTCCGCGCAGATATGCAGAATCCCACCGATTCCATTGGTGGAGAAGCGCAGATCCGCGCAGACCTGCGGACATCTGCGGTACACGAACTAGCACACTGTGCGTGCCACATCGCAATCCTAAACTCCTCCCCCCTGAATGAATGGATAATACACAGCGAAATATAGTAACTTACAAAGACTGTATTTATTGTGTTGAATGCATGTTTGTGTATATTTTAATGCACAAAGTTCCTCATAGTCAAGTGATGTTTTTAGTTGTCATGCAGATCGTTTTAGTAAGTGGAATTCAGTTGAATTAAATACTTATGCTTACATTTTACACAAATAAACACATAACTCTTTACTGAAAAATGTAAGGTGCAAGCCTGGACCTGTTACACAGTAGAAAGGTGCAGTAAGCAGAATAGTGCCCTGCAAGGTAGTTCTCTAAAAGGTGATTCACCCAAACAAGAAACCTTTGTTTCCCAGAGTTGAAAGGGGGAACTATTAAAAAAATGATTTGGTTAATCTATGAACCCACTGCATGTCTTAGTTGTTTTATGCTAAAGATTTACAATTGTTACAGGAGTTTTAACCTTTGTATATAAAACTAAATTACAAGCATGCTTAAATCAGAATTTTTATTATTATTATAATTATTATTATTATTATTATTATTATTATTATTATTATTAGTGTAAAATTATATATATATATATATATATATATATATATATGTCAAATACATTATTGTTCAATTGTCATTGTTGTCATTGAGACTATCTTAGATTTACTCACAAACATCCTTTACAATTCTAATGCTAAGGTGCGTGGCTTGTCTGAGACAGCTTCTATTCTTCAGGCTGTGTGTGTGTTAGTGTTGGTGTTTGTGGGCTTGGGTGTGAAATGTTAAATTAGTGTTGATGAGGTGGCGTGGCTAGCTAGCTGGGGGTAGAAAAGCTTGGACCAGCATGGCGTCTGTGGAGCTTGTTGTAGCAACAGCTGTCTCCAGGGGAGGGGATTTGCACAGAGCTGCAGAAAGCAGAGTAAACAGAGACAATAGAAAGCACCAGCTCCTTGTGACACAGACTCAGGCTCAGGAGTGTAAACACTGCAGTCCACAGCAAGAGACACACAAGGTATGTTCTTTATATGATACTCCAGTCAACAATGCTCATTTATTCTTCTAAGCATAATTAAATCACTGTTCTTCTAAAATCAAGGTTGTTCTTGCAGCTAATAGGTAATACCCCATTGAAGCCACAGTATCTTCACACAGAGATAAGAGTGATGGTCATGCATCAGCTACATCAGTTTTTCTTTTGTAATGATTATGTTGATGGCATCTGTTTAGTGTACACCAAGAGGGGAACAGAAACAGTATTGAAGAAGCAAAACTAGCAAAAATGTTGTGGTTGTTTTATAATGCCACAAAAAAAAAATTCGTTGTAATAATTGTGTGCTATATTAATATAATTCAATTGGTCTGCAAGCAGGCATGTACAAGACGTGTCATAATGTCAAGATAAATAAAATATATTAAAATACGTAATTATAATAATAATAATAATAATAATAATAATAATAATAATAATAATAATAATAATTCAATGTACTGCATTCAGCAACATACCATGTGAGCAACAAGATAATGGAAACTTTATCATCATCCGCTTTGAATAACTTTTTTTAACGTAATTCAGAGATGGGGACACCGATGCCATCGCCAGAAGAACTTCAGACCCAACCAGAAAACTGTCCAGTGTGGACCTTGTCTCCGGTCTCGGATCTCTCCAGCAGTCTGAGGAAGCTGCACTGTCAGGGAAGGTGCGTACAGATGCACACCTGTATACAAAGTCGCTGTATTCGTTGCAGTGCCAGTGCATGTAATATTTTCTATATTGTACGCATTTTATATGCAAAGTGGTATGCTGTTAACAACTGTACATATATAGCGGTATACTCTGTTTCAATATAGCGCCACCCCCCGGAGAAGACTTCGCCTGTCCCCCGAGCTCCTGACTCCCAGCCCGGCGGCAGACAGCAGGGTTTCCGAGGAGATGACGACGCCGACAGGTTTGGGCTCGCAGTGTGGCATTTTTAATGAGCCTGGTGGCATGTCTACGTTTTGATTAGATCAGCCGTCTGCATTGTGTCGATTTGAACTAAATATTAGACTACTAGTGCAAAGCTCTTAAACTAGAGTAATACAGTTTGTCATTTTTCTGTAAAAGCATGAACATACTTGTTTTTGGTTTTCACTCTGCAGACAGCATCACATTAGAGGGAGGAAGAAGAAGTCAAAATAGGTAATTCAATATATTTAATATATATGAGATGTATTTTAAATATATTAGTATCCATGTGGAAAATATATAGAAATATACAGTGATGTGCAATATACAGTGAGGGAAAAAAGTATTTGATCCCCTGCTGATTTTGTATGTTTGCCCACTGACAAAGAAATTATCTGTCTATAATTTTAATGGTAGGTGTATTTTAACAGTGAGAGACAGAATAACAACAAAAAAATCCAGAAAAACGCATTTCAAAAAAGTTATAAATTGATTTGCATGTTAATGAGGGAAATAAGTATTTGACCCCTTCGACTTAGTACTTGGTGGCAAAACCCTTGTTGGCAATCGCAGAGGTCAGACGTTTCTTGTAGTTGGCCACCAGGTTTGCACACATCTCAGGAGGGATTTTGTCCCACTCCTCTTTGCAGATCCTCTCCAAGTCATTAAGGTTTCGAGGCTGACGTTTGGCAACTCGAACCTTCAGCTCCCTCCACAGATTTTCTATGGGATTAAGGTCTGGAGACTGGCTAGGCCACTCCAGGACCTTAATGTGCTTCTTCTTGAGCCACTCCTTTGTTGCCTTGGCTGTGTGTTTTGGGTCATTTTCATGCTGGAATACCCATCCATGACCCATTTGCAATGCCCTGGCTGAGGGAAGGAGGTTCTCACCCAAGATTTGACGGTACATGGCCCCGTCCATCGTCCCTTTGATGCGGTGCAGTTGTCCTCTCCCCTTAGCAGAAAATCACCCCCAAAGCATAATGTTTCCACCTCCATGTTTGACGGTGGGGATGGTGTTCTTGGGGTCATTCCTCCTCCTCCAAACACGGCGAGTTGAGTTGATGCCACAGAGCTCGATTTTGGTCTCATCTGACCACAACACTTTCACCCAGTTCTCCTCTGAATCATTCAGATGTTCACTGGCAAACTTCAGACGGGCCTGTACATGTGCTTTCTTGAGCAGGGGGACCTTGCGGGTGCTGCAGGATTTCAGTCCTTCACGGCATAGTGTGTTACCAATTGTTTTCTTGGTGACTATGGTCCCAGCTGCCTTGAGATCATTAACAAGATCCTCCCGTGTAGTTCTGGGCTGATTCCTCACTGTTCTCATGATCATTGAAACTCCACGAGGTGAGATCTTGCATGGAGCCCCAGACCGAGGCAGACTGACAGTTATTTTGTGTTTCTTCCATTTGCGAATAATCGCACCAACTGTTGTCACCTTCTCACCAAGCTGCTTGGCGATGGTCTTGTAGCCCATTCCAGCCTTGTGTAGGTCTACAATCTTGTCCCTGACATCCTTGGACAGCTCTTTGGTCTTGGCCATGGTGGAGAGTTTGGAATCTGATTGATTGATTGCTTCTGTGGACAGGTGTCTTTTATACAGGTAACGAGCTGAGATTAGGAGCACTCCCTTTAAGAGAGTGCTCCTAATCTCAGCTCGTTACCTGTATAAAAGACACCTGGGAGCCAGAAATCTTGCTGATCGATAGGGGATCAAATACTTATTTCCCTCATTAACATGCAAATCAATTTATAACTTTTTTGAAATGCGTTTTTCTGGATTTGTTTGTTGTTATTCTGTCTCTCACTGTTAAAATACACCTACCATTAAAATTATAGACTGATCATTTCTTTGTCAGTGGGCAAACGTACAAAATCAGCAGGGGATCAAATACTTTTTTCCCTCACTGTATAGTGTAACACCTATAAGATAAATAAATGATGTACGGACTAAAATATATTTTAAATCATTCCATGTATTTTAAATATAAATGTTATGAAACTTTTAATTGTGCAATTTTGTCTTCTTTTTTTTTTTTTGCAGATGCAAGTCTCCGAAGTGCACTCATTCTAAAATGGTAAGATCATTTCAAAGTGATAGTGGCCTCGTAGGATTTATAATGTCTGAAAACAGACCATCTCTTTTGCAGAAAAAACTGTCTGAAAGAGTGAAAATCAAGAATGAAGAGAGTGACCATCAGGCGAATAAGGAAAATGTAAGATTATGTGACACACAGTCTTAGACTCTTGACCCCCACAGCAATAAGTAAATCATGGATTGTCTTTCAAAAACAGCTTTCTATATATTTTTAAGCTATAGACCAAATGTTAACACAATGCTGGCAGCAAATCCCCCTTATCTTTTGCATGTTCAGTTTGCTGTCCTTTTTAGTTACAGCTCTAGAATGCTGTGTATGCTGATTTAGGAGTTTCATTTGTTTAATCACTACGCAAGCTCCCACAGCAGCATTGAATAGATGTTGTGTGGACAGGTTACAAACTCCTCAACAAAGGAAACAATTAGGAATACATTACTATTTTTGGTTGGCACAGAAGCGGTTCAGAGTGAAGCTCTCCAGCCTGTTTGCCAGCCCCACTGACCCCCACGATGAAGCAGGCTGGAGCCGGAGCCCGCAGGCTGAGGAGAGCTGTGGTCAGCAACAGACAGAGCTGCCGGCCCATCCAGTGAGTCACACTGGAGAGAGTGACCCAGAGCAGGCATAAAGGGCCAGGCACAAGACACAAACATTCACCTCTTTGATTTCCAGTTTGATTTTACAGATAAAAAATAACCAAATTCACAGATTCACAGGTTATGTGAAAACTCCTTTCCAATGCCAATTTTACACAAGTGTCACATGATTACTTAGCGTCAATTATAATCTGAATATGAACCTATTTCTTGAGAATGTGTTTAGATTTTGCACACCCACCAGTTTGAATCCAGATTTATGCCTTGCAGAGTCTGCACCCCCTTCAGAGGCTGAAGACCCGGCGTCAGGTGCCCCTTCTGGACATCCCAGAGTCTGCAATTGATAACAGGAGTTTGATTGGAGACTTCAGCAAGGTGAGAAGGGAGTGATTGCATGAGCAACAGTTAAAGAGTAAAGAGCTTTAATGAGCCAACAAAGGAAATACTCAAATATTTGGAAAGGTCCCATGGCAGATTCAATTTTAGAGATATGATGCAATAGTAATATTCATGGGTAGCAATTAGCTTAATTGCCTCACAGAAATGCAAGTGATTGATGCCAAATCTCTGTAACAGCACCTTCTTCGTTGAGAGGCAGAATCTTTGGTACTGTTAGAAAGATTTATTGTGCGATCCACGTGCCGTTCTGAGGGGCAAGCCATTGGTATGGTGGGGATTACCCAGTCCCTGATGTGACTGTCAGAGGAAAATAAAAGCTGTCTAAAAGAAATAATGCAGTGATTTGTGGAATTAAAAATGAGAAAATAAAGAAGATGACTGTTTTAACAGACCCACTTGTTTCCTGTGGAGAAGGGAGAACACCAGGACCTGCAGTATATTTCTGGACAGACAGTGAGTACACAATTCCATTCTAATGAAGACTTGGTTACTATTGTGTCAGAGCAGAGCTGCCAAACTGTACTTCTGCTACAGTGCTGCGGCTTTTACGGGCATCATTGCATCTGCTCACAACTAGGAAAACCTGTTATATTTGTTCAGCTAAATAGATAAGTGGTTCAATTAAGGAACTGAGTCCTAAGTTGGAGGTAAAAGCCAAACATCCTGCAGCCTTGGAGTCCTTGAGTATGAAAGTCTACCCTTGTGAGGTGAAAATTGAATGCAGTGTCTGTGTTTTCCTGCAGGTGGCATCTCTCCTCACAGGAGAGTACAGTCGGCAAGTGGAGGACTACCTTATTGTTGATTGCCGATACCCTTATGAGTACCAAGGAGGGCATATTAAGGTACATCTAGAACTCTTTCTAAGATTTTGACTTCTGTAAATCACAATCAGGTTAAATGTAAAGCACTGAATTACGTTACCACAATGAAGCAATATAGTACATATATATTTATATTTAAAATACATTTTTTAGTGAACTACATTAAAGAAAGAGTGTACCTGTTTGAACTGTCTGTGAATGTATCTGATCTTTAAGATTTCTAATAATGTAAAACAGACATTGTGTAATTATGGGTTGGAATATGAAATATTTTAGGTGGGATCAGATAAAGCATCCATTTAATAAAGGAATGGTATGTGTACTGGATATCCACACAGGGAGCTGTAAACCTTTACTGTGAAGCTCAGCTGCAGGCCGCGCTACTCCAAGACTGTGTCCAGTCTAGGCTGTCCCCCAGGGTCGCACTTCCTGACAGTCCCCCAGGCACAGCCCATCTCCCAGACAGCGGCCCTCAGACACCCAGTGCCAGCCCAGGGAGCAGATCACCGGCTGCTGCCATGCAGGAAATCCCCACTGTGAGAAGCCCACCTTCAGACAGCCCCTCGTCCAGAAAAGTGCTAGTCTTCCACTGCGAGTTCTCCTCAGAGCGGGGCCCCCGGCTGTAAGTGTAAATCCTGATGTTCTGATATTGATATCATCCTTGAGACTTACACAGCCTCCTTGCAGACACTTGCATGTTGGTGCTGCATTGGAGCAATGCCTAATAAAATGGCAGAATGAATTTGGAATTGGAGTCACCAGTTTATCTAATATTGTCCCTTTTTTCTCCCTCATTTCCAGCTGTCGTTATCTGAGAAAGATTGACAGGACCCTTAATGTCTATCCTCAGTTGTTTTATCCAGAGCTATATATTCTGGATGGAGGTTATAAGGAATTCTACTCCAAGTTCCAGGTAAAAAAACAACAACCTCAAATGCATGAAAAATGATCTTATCCTTGATTTCAGAGACTCCCAATATACATGTCCAGAATGGTTGTTTTCAACACTTGGAAATATGTTTTCTGTGACTTCCTAAAGTTATCACTCTCCACAGAACCTATGTGAGCCCCGTGGCTATGTGAAAATGCTCCATGAAGACTTCAGTGATCAGATGCGCAGATTTCGACCAAAGAGGCGATCGCGACCCAGACAGTTTGGAAAGAAGCGAGACTTAATGGACAGCAATTGATGGAATCTGCTGATAATCACCAGAGACACTGGCAGGCTGGGGTTAAGAGGCTCAGGAATAAACTGCCTTCTGGAAAATAAGTTTGGCCTCTGGCTATGCTCCAGCTTCAGGGCACACGTTGACTGGTTTTGGGACTGGTAAATTGTGCCAACCCATAAAAATGAAAATATACCTTTTAACCCACCAGCAGGGGGTGACTCTCTGCCCACACGTAGCCTTGAATCTTAATCTTGAATGTCTTCACAACCATATATTAATGTATACATCCCTCATTCTAATTACTACTCATTTGTAAAACTCTCCTAATATGAAAGAAGTAAAATACTCTAAATATATATTATCAAAAGCATGTAGTAGCCTTCTTCCCCTTGGTAAGTTTCTAATAAAATGGTTCTGACTGGCATAAAGTTTCCTTTTGATTGCTTTCTGAACACTTTTTTGTGCATTCTAGACTGACACAAAGCCCTCTTGTGTAACTTTAGTATAACATTACTGTGTTTGCTCAAATTTAAGGATATATATATATATATATATATATATATATATATATATATATATATATATATATATATATATATATATATATATATAATTAGTGCATGAATTGAGGGAGAACAGAGGGGAACCCACAAAGAACACAAACACAAAGAATCAATTTTTTTTTTGATTTTACATAATCTAAAAAACAGTATGCAAGCATCTATAATATTACAACAGAATTGAAACAAATGCACTGTAACTGTAACGAAAGAAAATGACAATTACATTGAAAAGAGACTACTGTTCAATTGTTTAGTTTTGTCTGCCTGTTTTAGAAAACATAACTTCATGACTTTGTGAAATTGGAGGAGTGGACAGGGGTCTGGACTGCTGAGTGGAGGGTTGTGGGTTCAATCCCAGGTGGGGGACACTGTTGCTGTTGTTCTCTGGAGCAAAGTACTGTACCTAGATTGCTCCAGTAAAAAACAAAATTTATACATGGTTAATTGTATGTAAAAATGTGATATATTGTAATGATTGTAAGTGGCCCTGGATAAGGATATCTAAGTTAAGCTTGTCATTTTTATTTAACCAAAAAACACTATATTTCCTTAGTTTTCTATTTGCTTTTAAAATACAAAATAAAAAATAAATAAAAAAAGGAGCAGTCTGCAAAGCTATCTGAAATACGTTTTGCACTCATATAACCTTTTACTGTGCATTGTTCAAGTGTTCAAAATTAATGTATTTGAAAAGAGGTCAGTGTTGAGGAGAATATCCTCAGGTGCTACTAAAATGAATATTACATATAACGATCTATACCACAAAACCATATCTGTGTCAAGGACACCAAAAGTGCCAAATGCCATCCTGAGAAGTTTTGATTGACATTATTTTTATTAGAACATAAGAACATAAGAAAGTTTACAAACGAGAGGATGCAAGGATCCTATCCAGTCTATTTTTAAATGTTTCAAAATGTTCAGCATCTACCACATCGCTGGGGAGTTTGTTCAGATTGTGACGACTCTCTGTGTAAAGAAGTGTCTCCTGTTTTCCATCTTGAATGCCTTTAAACCCAATTTCCATTTGTGTCCCCGAGTGCGTGTGTCCCTGCTGATCTGGAAAAGCTCCTCTGGTTTGATGTGGTCGATGCCTTTCATGATTTTGAAGACTTGGATCAAGTCCCCATGTAGTCTCCTCTGTTCCAGGGTGAAAAGGTTCAGTTCCTCAGTCTCTCAGTAGGACTTTCCCTTCAGACCTGGAATAAGTCTGCTTGCTCTCCTCTGAACTGCCTCTAGAGCAGCGATATCTTTCTTGAAGTGTGGAGCCCAGAACTGTCCACAGTATCCAGATGAGCTCTAACTTTGTATTGCATGATGTAATTTCCATTTTTAATTACAGGTAAATATTAGACACTGTATAGAGCAAGCGCCCATTCAAAGATCTTATCAACCCAAAAAGTTGACTACTATTTACTTCTATGCACTTGCAGTTCAATTGTATTGTTACAAGCCACTTTGTACTACTTTTAAATGAGAATGCAACAGGGCACCAGTTCATAATTTACCACTCGTGGGTAAGTTATAGTCTTGATTTGGTCTAGATCAAGGTAAACTTTTAAAGTGGTCTGTTTAAACTATTTAAATAAAACCGCACTAGATAAGGGCTTAAAAACAGCAGTCCTCAGGCGTGACGAGTTGTGTCTGATGACGTCCTCTGCATATAGCGCCTTTCTTGTTTGCTGGGCCATTTGTGTGGATTCATTTCAAACAGCGTGTGATAGTACATTGCTTAATTCAAGTCACGCTGCCAATTTTGCGTGCACGACGCGAATAATATAAAACGCTTGCTGTAAACGCAACGGTGTGACTTTAAGCCCGGCAGTGAAGCGGCCGCACCACGGGCACTGAAGGTCACATTGCCGCGCTGTGGCGGAAGAGCTACAGTCAGTCAGCCCGCAGGAGTCCGCGTCTGCGCAGTGCGCCCTGTGACGAGAGCCGCTGCCCGGACCCCACACTGCCGCTCTCCTCCACTCCTCGGACCCCGAGTAAGGAAGCTGAAGCTGTGAGGATGGCCGCGTACAAGCTGGTGCTGATCCGCCACGGAGAGAGCTGCTGGAACCAGGAGAACCGCTTCTGCGGCTGGTTCGACGCCGACCTGAGCGACGCCGGCGCTGCGGAGGCCAAGAGGGGCGGAGAGGCGCTCAAAGGTGCGGGGGGTTTGTCGAGTGAATACTGCTGCTATACACTGATTTAAATAGCATAACTGGTAACTAATAAATACATTTTCATCCATTTCAGATGAGGCTGAAATTGTAGTCCCCGCAGGCATTTATTTTATTTTATTTTTTTATCCGGCATAATGGTATCACACGCAGACGAAATGATTACGCAACTCACGATGTATTGATCCTAGAAATGAATGATTGCGGATAAAGCGCCGCACGGCCTGGCGTCTCCACTGCATCGGCCGGTGTATGTTGTCTATGTACTGAATGCGGGAGTGGGTGCTAGGCTATTGAACGCATTTTGTTTTTGTGATGTGCGGTTTATTAAAAATTGTATCGACGAAATAATTGCCCATGGCTGCTAATGCATATATTGCTAAGCATTTGATTCAGTGACCGCGGGTTGATGTGGTGCTTTTCCGTAGGTGAGCCTGGACTAGTGTGCAATTAAGTCTAGAATGAGTAGGTTTAAATACATAGTGATTCAAGGTAAGGTATTATTAAACCTCGGTTTATGTGGTTTTCATGTCATTCCAGCACTTTTTTTTTTTTTTCCCAATCCTATGATTTTTTCATGCATTGATCTGCTGGGCCCTCATTATTTTAGTCAAGTTGCACCCGTGTGCTGTAAGGGCTGCTTGCTGGCCTTCTTTGGTAATCTCGTTTCACAATGACTGACAGTAACTGGAAAATGATGCAAGGACACCTTTGGTTTTGCATTTCGTTGAAATCTATTTCACGGGTCCAAGGTGAAAGGGACAAAGAGAGAGGCACGCTTTCACTGTTTCTGCACTTTTACAATGAGATTTTGTCCGTCTATTCAGAAACCCGCAGTGTGGGACTTTTATGAAGAATTATTTGGTTAGTGGCATAATTGTAAATCGATGAACTGGGTCAGTGTAATAAAATCTTGTGTAAGGAGCAGTATGATTGAAACCAGCCTACAGGGAGTGGACTAGTATCTAGTTAGAGGCAGTAGTGATTTCATTACATTAGTAATATCTGCTACTTTGGCTAATGTTTCATGACTTATTTAGTATTGAAACTAGCTGCACATGTAGGAGGGGGAACCCCTTGTGCCTTAATTCTTTTCCCCAGAACGAATACAGACGTGGTGATGTGTAATGGTAAATGTGATTACTAGTTCTGCAAGTACCAAGTTCATTAGGTGTACCTCCAAAATCCCTCTTCCTGGGTGTCCTGCCTGTTTTACTACCAGTCACCACCTCCCCTGATTTAACTCCTCCCTGTGATCCAGCCCCTTCTGCAGGCTTCATAAAGAACCACTTTCCCTTCTTGTCGAGCTCCCCCCCCCACGGTCCCTCCTGCTTCTGTAGTGACTCCCATTTGACTGTGTGGCCCTGCCCATCCTCTAGCCCTGTAATTTTCCGGAGGATGTGGACTACGTGCTGCTCTGTACGTAGGAACTGATGCATCAGATTCATGGCAGTGACAGCCCTGAGTCAGTCTGAGCTGATGTGCTTTTTTTCCAGACATGAAGTAGGATAAAACCACAATAGATTTAGAAGGGGGGAAAAATTGTAGAACAAAGTCTTTTGCATTTTACATCACTGGTGTGTGCCCAGGAGGTTGGAAAGGGAATGTTATGTGAACCAATGAATGTGACTCATTAAATGCTAGTGGTGGCTGGGTGGCACACAGGAGTGTTATAATTTGAATTAAAGCGTAGATATTCAGGCCCATCCTGAGAGAGGGTATGTGATGAGTGGCAAATGATTTACGCAACAGGCAGGAGTTGTGCAATTTGTAAGGCACAGATCTGGTGGTTAAAACTGAGTGACAGAGCGCTACTGAAGCCGCAGCCCTACTCTTTAGTGTGATTTTGGAGATTTTGAGGTCCAGTGGTTAGAAGGCCTAAAATGTATAATAAAACTCGTAGACCACCTATTATTGTTCTTATCCTCCTCAGAACAGTATGCATCAAGCCAGTTGTAGTACAAGTATACATATTATTTCAGCCTGTAACCCATTACAATACTGGACCTAGCTAAAACAGCCAGTCACTGCCACAAGTCATGGTCAGGTCAGGTCAAGCTCTTTAAGCAACACGTTATTAGATTAATGTTTATAACCAAATCGTTAGCTAAAATCTTCATCTATATTGGCACACAGATGCCTGTTAGCTAATGCCTGTTAGTTGGAGCAAGACTGAGCCCTTCTCTCTGTCTTCCTGGTCCCTTCACAGAGGCAGGCTATGAGTTCGATGTGTGCTACACCTCGGTGCTGAAGAGGGCTATCCGCACACTGTGGATCGTGCTGGATGGTATCGATCAGATGTGGCTGCCAGTGCACCGGACCTGGCGGCTGAATGAACGGCACTACGGTGGCCTGACTGGGTTGAACAAGGCCGAGACGGCCGCCAAGCACGGAGAAGCGCAGGTCAAGATCTGGAGGCGCTCCTTTGACATCCCTCCCCCTTCCATGGATCCTGACCATGACTTTTACAGTGTCATCAGCAAGGTAATCATCTCCATGGAGGCCATGCTGGGTTGAATTGAGCCCGTGATTTATTAATCCTGTCCTCAGAACATTTTGCCCATTCATATTGTTTAAGGATTTATTTTTGATTTTGTTTTGTCCACATTATTAATTCATTTTGATTTAGAGAAGCTAGCTCATAATTTGGTTGCTTAATCCGAGTTAATTGCAGTACAACTAGTACAACTAGTACAACTTATTTGATTTGAAGTGGTAGTTTATGTTGCCAGATGTCTCTCACTAGATTTAAAAAATAAGACCCTGAACTAACATATCACATCAATATGGGGTCTGTCACCTCTGGCAAGGTTTTATCTTAACTGCTCCTCTGTATATCATGACTGGAATTGCATGAATCAAATGCATTGCAGTTTTGTACAGATTCTTGTATGCATTGTATTATGTATCAGTGTTGTATAAGGGCTGTCTTTTATATTGAGCACAGTGCAAGTGATAGAATGTCTTGATTGTCTGAAACCTGACATGGGTGCTTTCTGGCCTATGGGAGCAGCTTTGGGTGAGCCTTGCCCGTTGCTGGAGGCGCTCGCTGCTGCGCTCGCTGGTTGGACAAGCAATGAGGTCATCGTCATAGCAACCAGTGTTCCACTACATGGGCTTCTGCAGTGCAGAGCCAGCGCTGACACGGGGATCATTATTGGATGTGTGGCTTGGAGCCAGTGGAGGATGAAATGATATAATGGGGATTGAGCTGTGTGGAGATTGACTGACTGTTCCACTGCAGTAAAACACGCACACAAAAAATCTAAAATACCGAAGAATCCAAGATCTGTAATTTACATTGCTCCTTAGTGCTGCAGAGTGAGACTTCTTCAGATAAATCAGCCGTGTCCCTCCGTAAGCAAAGCAACGACCGGGCATATTTTATTAAAGGGGGGGGGGTCTGCCATATGAAATTGTCTGCAAAATTCCACTGACGAGTAGCACACCAGTAATATCTGTATAGTTTTTCAACCTAGGCATACTAGTTCTATTTTAAGTATAAATAACCTGAAATGTATTCAACAGTTATTGTGATGATCTGTGTTTTGGTGTTTTCCCCATCACTAACATGCATGAATTTCATACTTTTGAGTAGTTATTTTCTTTACTTTGCGTGACTAATGACCTTGTTTATTTCTTCAGACCCACTCAAGTTCATGTATTGCACAAAATACACGGTCGTTCAAAGTTCAAAGTTTGTCCTTCAGATATGACCGTCACTAGGGACCAATACCGACCTTTGATTTACTTTACGACTGACCTCAGCAGGGACAGCGTTATCCAATCCCATCTGTATGCCTGACTAGACTAGTTTTCAGTCCTGGTGCTATTGTAAATCGGTGCCTCCTGTCGTTGTGCTCACAGCAGTGTCCCCGTTTCCCCACAGGACCGGCGCTATGCTGACCTGACGGAGGATCAGCTGCCCTCCTGTGAAAGCCTGAAGGACACCATTGCCCGTGCCCTGCCCTTCTGGAATGAGGAAATTGTGCCACAGATCAAGGAGGGCAAGAGGGTCCTGATTGCTGCCCACGGCAACAGTCTGAGGGGCATTGTCAAGCACCTGGAAGGTACATACCATCATTATGAATATTTCAAATTAAAGTCTGCTCAGTTACTCTAGTTGATTGATTTTGATTTGTTGACTTGTTCCTCTTGGGTCAATTGTAGATTATTTTTGCCCGTTTCCTGTTTGCGGTATAGCAATCCAGTAAGGATCTAGGGCTGCCGTATCCTATGTTGGGAGATGATCCCAAGTGCTTGGCAGGACCCTCAACCTCTGGACTTTGTGTTTGTTCACAGGCATGTCGGAGGAGGCCATCATGGAGCTGAACCTGCCCACAGGCATCCCCATCCTGTATGAGCTGGACAAGAACCTGAAACCCGTGAAGCCCATGCAGTTCCTGGGAGACGAGGAGACCGTGCGTAAAGCCATGGAGGCGGTGGCTGCCCAGGGCAAGGCCAAGAAATAGAGCCCTGCGGTGTGACAGAACAGTGGCGCAGGCTCCGGGCGGGGGGGCGTGTGCTACAGCTCTTAGAGGGGCACACGCACCACCCCTTAACACCACACATCATGCTAGGATACCCCACACCCCAAAAAAACATTTCTTCACTCTCGCATTCCTTCTGATTTTTAGATTTCAGATTTATTTTCCAATCGGCATTAGAACAATGAGATTTAGGATCTTCAAAAAAAGAAAAGAAAAAAAAAATATATATATATATATAGACCAAAGCAAAGGTTATGGACCAGTGAATATAACCTGTCCCAAACAATAGTGAAAGGTTTTATTCCATAAGCTGATAAAAGAAGCTTGAATAGTATGCTACCTTTTAGAATCCTTATGGTGTTAAGTATTTATTTATAAAACCCTAAATTATAAAGTATTTTGCACTTAACTAAACTGCATTTGTTCAAGGGCAACTTTGGCCCAGTTGGAACAAAAGGCTCTCTGTGTAGTCCCCTTCTGGTGCCGTAGCAACTGTAATTCAAGATGCAAAAGAGAAAGGAAAAAGGTTCCATGCTGTTTAACGGTTGAGTATAAAAGTCTAGCTGCTAAATAAAATTGCTGTGTCTGTCCCCTCATTTCATTTTCACAGATTCACTTTTAACAGTTCAAATGCCAGGGTTGCTTTAGTTTTTAGGGTAGACATAAGAGTGCTACAGGCTGAGGCTTTTTGCATTTTTCTATTTTCAATTTTTTCCTCCCATTCCTGAGAGCTGTTGCCACAAAAGCCCCTCTGCCTGCCTCCTTCTCGTTGCGTACTGGTACCTGTGTAGTTTACACCATAGTGTTGCTGTGTTTGTCCAGATTTCTTGCCCCGTTTCCTATGAAGAGCAACAAGCTCAGTGTGAGAGTGCGAGTGAGTGGCAGTGCCCTTCGTTCCTGTGTAGACAGCAGTGAGGTTGTGGCACCAACAGTGAATGTATACAAGTCTGTACATGTCTGTCATTGTAAAGGGCCTTCCCATGCAAAAATATCTTCAGCAAATTCAAAATTGAAAGATTGCAAAAACTGATGAAGGACTATTAGATGGGATTAACATCACCATGTCTCTTTTTTTCCTTTCATTTTCCTCCTCTTCTATTAAGATCTGTTTTGAAGATGAGAGATAAGCATGCAAGCAAGTAGCAGTCTGCTGTTCGCTTGCAATATTGTTCAGTTTTGCAGATACAAGCCTCCAGTGTGTGTGTGTGTGTAGGGACTTCTGCCCCAGCTGTTCCCATGAGTGTCTACTTGAATTTGTTGCTAGTGATTTTACAGAGCGCTTCACCATGACTAGGGTTTATTGCAATGCACTGTTACTGTACACTGAACCCCTGTGCAAATCTAATAAATGTCTGATGTGCAAAAGTAATTTTGTGAAGTGTTTTATCTACATATTGTCATTGTGAATTTGTTCGGACAATCACTTCACTGACAGCTGAAACTTTGCGAGAAAGAGGCAGTGCTTTTGTGTGCACCCTACGTATGCTTATGTGCTATTCCAACACTTATTTATCAAATGTAATTATTTACTACTAGCTTACTTCTATTATTACTACTACTAATAATAATTGCTCCTTAAGCTTACTGAAATCAACATTCTATGCACGGAGACACGGGCAAACTGAATACAGACAGAGTAGTGGTAATGCAAGCATATATAAGCAAGTTGATTATACTGCATGATTTGACTGTAATCAATGCCATACAGTAAAGTGTAGTAAAGCATATGGGATGTGCTTGGGGCTGGAGAGCAGGCATGGAAAAATAACAAAAATACACACATTCTCTGAAAAATTATGTTTTTATGTTTGTGCATAGTACTTGATTTCACTACTTTGATTTCAAACTATCACTTACTCATATTAACATGTAAGACCATATGTATCCAGTAATAGATCATGCAAAAAGTACTGTCACACTGATAAAGTATCTTCAGAGACTTTCAATTCTAGTTTTATTAATTCTTCTATCCCTAAAACAAGGTAATGGTATTTTTTCCCTCTTAATCCTAAACCAGGCTTTTTATTTCTTCCTTTCTTCTGGTTATGTTATATTACAGTATATTGTTGAATGCTTGTGATGAGATGCTTACCCTGTATGAAGTTTAGCAAGAATCTCTGCAGTTAGAGTGGCCTCTGCTGGGAAGATGTAGAAATTGATCCTAGCAGACAAAATAGAGAGAAAGCAGAAACACTTGCCTTTTTAAGAGATGAAAATGCAAACTACAGAGGCTATATGTGGTCGGAAACTGGAACACATGATCAACAGTGGCAGACATTATGCCATCATGACTGCTGACTATAGCAAGAAGTTTGGACAATTGAAACAATGCCTGGGTCATAGGTGATTTTTCTCCTGGCATGTTGAATATTTATGGTTTGGGATTTATTACTTTTGCAAAACAAATTTCAAAACATTTCAAATCATTGAATATTATTCAATTTATAAAATATTAATATTGTGGGGCAGTAGAGTTACTCCTGCAATAGTGTTCTTTTGGAATTAATTAAGAGGAGATACTCTCCAGAAGATTAAAATGTATTAAATATTAGGTCAGACTGGTGTGTACAGGTGTCCTGACATTTGTATTACACGCTGCACCGTAGAGCAGTAAATACAGACTATCTGTATGGATACATTTTATTGATGGACTTCCACAACAAAGATGGCCACTCGAGCACTCCGCCGTCGACGTTGTTGGTTTGACCAATCACGTAGCTTATTACTGTTGCTGTTATATCCAATGAGAGGATGGCTTGTTCTTTTGAGCAAAATGTCTCCTATGAAGCTGTGCGTTCCAGGTAAGTGGAGCTGCAAAACGATTGCGTTTTATTAGTTAGAAGTGTAGTATTGTGCGATTGCACTGCCAGGCAGTCCCAGCAGTGATTCATTTACGAAGATGTGATTACGAACGTGTCCTGTAGTATTTTTTGTGGTGGGTTAATTGAGATGTTTACGGTTTTATGATTGATCTGCAGCATGAGGCAGTGACGCCTGTTTATCACGTGTTTTCTGAACTTTTGAAAAGAAAGTGATCATTATTTTCTAATTAAGTTCTGAATCTGATGTATGAAATTGCCCCGCGAATGACTTATTCATGTGTCACTGGTCGTTGTTATGTTTTATTCTTTATACCATGTCTGTCCCCTCGCTGTCAGCCCGACCCGTGCCTCAGGCAGATCTATGCTCATTCCTTTCATATTTGATTCACAATGTTGAATGAAGTAATTTGACCAGGCTTACAGATTCAACAACAACCACAACATACTATATATTAACAAACGTGCTAAGTGGTGGCATGCTTTGATCTCTGTCCCTAACATTATAAAGGAATGCATTCATTATGATTATTTACTTCTTGGCAGACGCCCTTTTCCAAGTGCAACTTACAGTTTTCACAAGCATCACAAAAAAAATTAAATGATTTTAAAATGAAACAAATGTATAGCTAAAATGGAAAATAAGATGAGGATATTTTAGGATATTTTTGGCTGACACCAAGTGACATTTGAAACCATTTTCCCAAGCATGTAAATGTCACCTGTCTTCTTCCCACTCGCTGCTTAACCTGCAACCATGTGGTTTGTTTTTTGAAATACATAAATTAACAAATACAAATGAAAAATGTCCTGCACAGCAGACCATAGGGTCATTACAGCATCTTGCTTTGATCTGGGCTAACCTTCATGTACAGTTTCCTGTGTGAACAATTGAGCACCATCACTGTCCTGCAGGGGAGAGGCTGTGCAGCACAGAAGACTGTATCCCAGGGACGGGAACGTATTTGCGGCATGGCAACATCTTTGCCTCCCTGGCTGGCTATGTGCTGAGGAAGAATGAGGGAGAGGAGGTGAGTCAAGTCTGAAGACTCCTAGCAATGATGTCCGAGGATTTTGCATGCATCAGTGAATAAAGAATTTCGGTGTATTCGAGTAACAGAAAGCATATTGCATGTTGATTGCTCTTGCAGTTAAGATCTGCACGTTGGTGTGAGTAGAAATGTTGGTGTGTCAAGACAAAGAGGGCCAGGCTCTTTGCTCATACACATACCTGGCTGATCTTCACTTAAGTGTCTGTGTTGCAGCTGCCTGTGATATCCGTGGTGAAGGAGACGGAGGCTCAGCTTCTACCTGACGTTGGTGCAATAGTGACCTGTAAAGTAAGGAGTACACATTTAAAGAGATTATTTTAACCAGACACACTAGCGTATGTTATTAACTGTGGTGTCACACAAAGCAATGTTATCAGAGAATATACTTAATTTCCTTAAATTACACTAAATTAATACAGTCCTAATCCTGTGTGTTGCATTTCAATTCTGAATAGTGAGAATGTAAGGTGAAAGAATAAAAAATTATACTTTCTGGAATACTTTGATTATAATTTATTATTATGTAAAATTGCAGCTGTTGGGTGACCTGCATTCCTGTTATGAAACCAGTGACAATTATTGAATAATAAGATTTAAGATTGATGTTGTCTTTCATGGTTTTACAGGTTACGAGCATCAACCCAAGGTTTGCCAAAGTCCACATCCTCTATGTTGGTTCCACTCCACTGAAGGATAGATTCAGAGGAACAATCCGGTAAATAAGGTTTAAATTGCTCGATTTGTATTTCAAATCAGATGTTTCATAATCAGTTTTTTGATTCATTATTTTTTTGGCAGTGCTAAAATGGTGTAAAAAAAACTAAAAAAAAAAAAAACCTTCTCTCTAATGCAGTATGTACAAATGATTAATTTTAATGCCTCTTTTTTTCCATTATTTAGAAAAGAAGATGTAAGGGCTACAGAAAAGGACAAGGTATGGTTGATCTGTTGGAATTCCCTTTCTTATTTTCATACATCAGAGAAGCATACCAAAATATTGTTATACTGTATATTATGGAAATTATTGTAATATATTTGTACCTTTTTTATATGTAGAAGAATCATGTTTGAATTGTGGAGGGAACCCCCCACCCCCAACACACAAACATTTTATTCTTGCACTGGCTAGAGAACTGCTATTTTAAAAATAAATTAAAATTGTACTTATTTTTCTGTGTTCTGATTTTAATAATCTGTAATTGCACTTCTTTCAGGTTGAGATCTACAAAAGTTTTCGACCTGGAGATATTGTTCTTGCCAAAGTCGTATCCTTCTCAAATGTGAAGGCTGGGGTGGGTTGTGTGCTATTGCAATGTAAAAACCTTATCCCATTATGCATGTCTTGTTCGTTTAAGTCTATTAATTGCTTATTGGTGAAGGGCAACAGCTTAGGAAATAAGCTTGAAAGCGCTGCATAAGTCTCGCTCTTCTTTTGAAACCGCTGAGCTTTTTGTCTCAGCCACCCCAACAGCCAGCTTGGTTCAGTCCCTTCTTGCCAGGATTGTCCTTGACCTGTGGGTAGATCTCTCTCGGTGATGTCCAGTCCAACTACCTGCTGACCACAGCGGAGAATGAGCTGGGTGTGGTGGTGGCACACAGCGAGGCAGGTGAGTTTGTCACAACTGACCTAAAGAGACTGCAGTCATACCTGTAAAATTCACAAGATGTGCTATATATATTCACAAGATAAGCTTTGTTGTGTCAGATTTTCTTTTCTTTCTTCTTGCAGGTGTGCAGATGGTGCCCATCAGCTGGTGTGAAATGCAGTGCCCTCGAACTCACACGAAGGAATACCGGAAGGTGGCGAGGGTTCAGCCAGAGTACCTACAGGCGTGAAGTGTTTTGTGGTTCTTTCAGCAGCACCTTGCCTCACAGTGGGGCCCCTCAGCAACCAGCATTCCTTCATTTCCAGGATCAGACAGTGATGGACACCAAATACAGCTTTCCATGTGAAAGGGACAAAGGAATGCATTGCCAGTACAGGCAGAGAGACCCATTTTAGGGTTTCATTGTCACTTTTCCAAGAAACTTTCAATATGATCACTAATCGTATATCAGTAGCCTAAGAATATTTAAGATTTCATGATTGTCTTTGATTTCCTCACATTCGGACGATTAGTTTTAGGTGATGTGTGTTTGGCTCCACTGGATCTTTTCAAACATATTTGCTGCATTTTTATGGATTATGTCAGTGCTCTGAGAGAATGTCTGATATAAAACACACAACTTGCATTTTAATGTTTAAGTGGTTTGGATAAGTTCTAGTTTCCAAGACTCTGCTACAATATTACCTGATTCCATTCAGTGTATAGTAAAATGTACAATTAAAGTGTCCCAGTGAAAGGTATGTGCTGTGGACCCAAGCTAGTTATGTATATATTTTCTTGCACTGAAACATGGTCTCCGTCTCTTTAAACCTGCTTACTAAGGAATATATTCCATTGTAATTATCCTTCTAAATTGCAATTTTCATTGAAGGAGTGGGAGCTATGCATGAGAAATATTCATATTTGTAGAACATCTTGAACTAAACTTGAGAATGTGAAAAAGTACAAATGATGGAATCTTTCATATTTAAGCTACCTGATGCATTAGTGACCATTATTTAGTTTTTTGTAAAAGTGCTGTTATGGCCTTCATGGTCTGTTAAGAAAACGGCAATTGGAATCTGAAGTGAAATAGGCTATATCATTTCTGATGGTAATTACAGCACTGTTTTGAAGACGCTTTTGACAAAATTGTGATATCAACCAGAAATTAAATATTTTTTATCAAAACAAAAGATTCATTGATTCAAATTAAGGGTATGTGACTTATCAACTTACTGTTTAAACGGCAGATGATTCACTAAGAGTACAAGTATTTTTTAAACTACTTATTCAGAGTGCCTTTAGTGACATTCAAGAATGCTTAAAGGCGACCTCCACGGAAAATCCATATTTTTCAGGTTATTCTGTAAGTAGAAACATATTCTGTGCAGTGAGTTTTTCTTATCCAGCTCATTCTATGTACCAGAAATCAGAGATCGAAAAATATGGCATGACTACAAATGTAGTGTGGACATACTCATCTGTTTAGATTGCTTTGCTTTGAATCGATCATGGATATATAAATGAAACAATCTGTGTATTTAATATTTTATTTGAATACAGTAGAGCGTATTAAGTATGAGCTCCAGTAACATCTTGGAGAAATGAAGAAAACATGACGGTTCATGATGGCTCCTAGGTGATCTTGGCAACAGTGGTCCTGTACTTGAAGTGATGCATCATCATGTTGTCATATTAGCACTGCTCATAATATCTCTTAGATGGGATAGACTTTGACTCATTCATTCAGTCTTCTTGAAGCTCAATGCTACCACATGTCTCCGAAGCCCCTGCTCCACATCTGCCAGGCACTTGATATCGAAAATGTTTGCCTTCTCCACAAAACTCTGGAAAAGGTGCAATCCTCCCCCAACACCAAAATAATGTGCCTTAGTCGCTAAGTAGACCAGACCCTCTGGGGACAACAGCTTGTGGAACACGTTGTGCAGGGCCGGGTAGTACGCCGTGTTGTAGATGGTTTCAGAAGTTAAGATGAAATCGTACTGAGGAGGCGGATCGCTGCTCAACACGAGGGGAAGGAAGGACTCCCAGTCTCCAGAGAAGAACCTACACCTGGCCAGCCCGGCCTGCAGTGAGGACTTGGTGGCTCCTTTTGGTGATGAGCTTGTATTCTCCCCTTTCTCATCCTCTTCCTCCTCATCCTCACAGTTCAACACTACGTTGGGTAAAGTCAGCTCTTCAATCACTGTGCTGTTATAGTCCTGGAAGTGAACCTCCTGGGCCCCACTCTTCAGGGCTAAGATACCCAACAATCCTGCCCCACATCCCAGGTCCAGGACTCTCTTGCCAGCGAAAGTCACACCATGGCTCTCCACGTACTCCAGGAGGTCAAAGGTGCATTCCCAAATGCGCAGACCGCCCTCGTAGACTCCGGAGATGAGATCAGAGTGTGAAGCCACAGTCTGGGACAGGATCTTCTCCTTGTCAGGGCGCTCTGATGCGGTCTGCTCCAGCACAGACTCGTTCAGGTAGTGGATGGGGGGCAGAGATCCCAGTGAGAAGGTCTCACAGACAGTGTTTTCCAGCAGGGGTTGGCAGTTCAGGGGGGGGCTGTGCTCCTGTGCCTCTTTCACAGAGTCCTGGGTGGGATTGTCAGGCTGTCTCTGATACAGAACATATATTATTACATTTTGCAGCTTTTTTTGCTTTCCAAATTGTGTTTTTCTGGGAGAGGTTTTTAATGTCACAAAATATTTATATTTACAATTGTTCTGATTAATTGCCACTATGAAAATAAATAAAGCACACTGACTCACTCAGTAAGACTGGGAGAGGATGCTTCTGCCAATACAATGCAAAACTGTTTTTAATTCCGTTTTAACTTGATTGTAAGCTTTGAATAACCTGACTACTAAAATGAAAATAAATCAATTCACTCACTCTCCCCAGTCCACTTGGTGAAATGCAATTTGCTTAGTTCAGTGGCACTGACATGCACATTATAACAAACCTTTTCAGGTGCATTTTTTTATTCCAAGTTACTCGGGTTATTCCTTTAAAATAGAAACACATTACATTTCGTGTTACTCTGAAGGACTCTTAATTGGTGCACCCGAAACGCCTTCATATGTCTTCTGAAGTGCGTGATAGTGCAGTATTTTTACTTACAGGTTTACTTTCCAGATCTTGCAGACTGTGATCGCCTTGAATCATGTCTGTCTCCTCGGGACAATCCCCCGTTTCTAAATGCACGTCGAAATTGAAACTGAATGCCATTATCTTGTAGAAGAAACATGCAACTAAAACCAAAAACAACAAGCTTTAAAGCAAACGTTATTTTTCAGAAGCTCCGCCACATAAACACATGTCCACATGTGGTGTCATGAAGAATCAGTGGACTACATGTCCCATAAACCAGTGCAAATAATGACTTCATCCTGGGTCTAATTATGTTTGTAATATTTAATTAATATAAGTTCCATATAACACTATGAAATAATATATATATGATTTAATATCTCTGCGTTAAATCCAGTTTATATATTGCAGTTTTCCTGATACGTTGTAAACACGGAAATAAAGGCCTTTTCCCATTCAAAACCTCATTTCCCAGAACTCTGCAGTGCACCGCGCTTGCGCAGTGCGCCTGGTACCGCTGGGCACCCAGAGGGCAGTGCTTCACAGTTTCAATTATCTTCAGCCCCGGTTCCAAAAATTAAAACACTTCTTCCGCACCACCATGAGTTGAAAAGCCGTCGACAAGACGATCGGGGTCCCATCGGTGGCAGGTGAGGGCTTTTATTCTCCTCCTGGCCGGTAAGATACAGAGAATAACACAGGCAGGTGGCGTGCGATGTGTTTCATCACAATGATGGAATTGGGGGAAAACGTCAGGGTTTAGGGATTTAGTGTGCTGCATTTTGACAGAGACAATGAAACAAACAATTAGCCAGCCTAGCCTATTTAAAACGACAACACCACCATGTAATGCATAAATAGATATATATGTAATGTCACCGCGTCTGAAACGGCAACGAATACGATGTATTTGAACTGTAAGGTCTGTTGGGGAGAAAAAAAAAAGGCATTAAAATAAAGCCTTAATCTTTCCGTCGCTCATGTGGATTAAAACTGTCTATAGCTATATGGAGACTTCCAGCGCCTCGGAATCTGATGCTGAAATCGGTTTACAGTTTGTGAATGGGAGACCGATTCTTGCAAACGTGTTCAACCCGTTTTCACACCTAATCTGGTGCAGTGGCGGCTCTGTTTGCGCTGTGAAGTTGGCCGGTCTTGCTGTCATTAGTTTCCACCCCGGACAAAACTGCCTGCTTTCCCACCCGGATCCCTCACTCCTCCAGGTAGTAGTCGTGTGCTTCAGAGGAATGCAGACACTCCAGTAATGGCTTTATTGTGGGACACTCCCCACTTCGCTGAAGGACAGGAATTATAACGTGTTTTATGTCATATATACGTAAAGGTCCTCCTGTTTTTAGTCACTTCTGAACATGCATACAAAAATAAACCCACTGGTAGCAGTTATTCCAGTCTTGTGTCTTGACGGTATTATGTTTTCATTGAATTACTGTCTCATCTGGAGGGGAGTATTCCGTTTTTAATTGGTCTAGCAAGGCCTGTCTCTAGTGCTGTGACAAACTGAATAATACAAATGTCTGCAATGAAATAAATGGCAAGCAAAATAATAATACAAATATATAAATAAAGCCATAATCTTCTGCTGGTTCATGAAGATTAAAATTGTGCCTTTATGGCTTTTAAATGGAGGGATTGGGATGAGATCTCTGATAATCCTGAATTTAAGATCAGCGTTAGCAGGGCGGTCTGGGTAAGGTAGGCATATGTCCTGTGCCTGGCATTTGACACAGTGCTGTGCTGCTGTCAGTTCTGCAAACTACCACTTAGCTCAGACACTTGTAAGGTGTAACTGATTGTGTCATAATTGCTTTGAATAACCTGAGATGAATGAAATCTGAAATCCAATAAGCACAACCCTTCCCATATCTTACTCTGAAGCTAAGGCACAATTAATCTCTTTTAAATAAACAGTTTGCATCACTGAATTGTTTTGAATGTGAATATATATTTCTTGGGTAAACTGCTATTGAATAGAAGAGTCCCTGGAGCAATGAAACATACTCTGCAAGACTAGATGCATTTTTCTGAATTTGTTCACACACATTTTTTCCCCCTAAAAAAACTTTTGTCAATGCGTTTCAGCAGTACAATTCTTTCTTCGCTCGCAGGACTACATAGTTGTTTAAGAGGAATGGAAGGAATCCATCAGAGGCTTGTTGCCTGCTTGAAATGTAATCAGCAGTCTGACATCCCACTCAATGACTTAATCACTAACCGGAAAGAGATGCTAGGGTGTTTTACTACTAACTTCAGACACATTTCAGATTGTTCTTGCTTCTCCAGACTGTTTACAACCTTTTAAATCTGTCCCGGGGGGGGGTTGCAGAGTATTCGCTACAAGCACAATGTCTTTAGCATGCTGGTGTCTTGGGCTTAAAGCAGAGAGTTCTGTAATTGTTATTACATTTCCATCGTTGTATCTGATCACATCCACCGAGATCACATTCTTCCTGGACACAATTAACTTTTGAGAGCAAGAGACCTCGCGGCGGTGTTCTGCCTGCATTAATGAGACCCATCATTAAAAATTAAGATGCCACATTTTTGAGAAACCAAGCAAGGATTCTTCTTTCACATGTAACTAATACTCACTCGAAGGAAATTGTTGGTCTCATATATCCACTAATTTCCTTCTCACTTAGTGAACCTAGTGCTCCATTACTTCCAATTCATATCTCCATATCTCCAAGAAAGTCGGGGTGCTGCGTGGCATTGCCAGCGACTCACGGCAGCCGTGTGTGTCAGTGTGTTGCAGGGGGGCATGCGCAGTCGGGCTCGGCTCTACTCCAGCGTCATGCGTCTGTTCCTGCGGTGGTGTCGACTGTGCCCCAAGCGCAGCCGCACAAAGGTGGGGAAGAGAGTGAGGGAGCTATGGAGCTACAGCAGGCTGATGCTGAGGTCCCTGCATTTCAACTCCCTGACCAACTCCGACGTTGTCATGGACTCTCTGTTTGAGCCTATCTACTGGCTGGTGGACCATCTGACTCGCTGGTTTGGAGTGGTAAGTCCGTTGGGTGGTCATTCATTGTGAATACTGGAGTAACTTTGATTTATATTGCGGTCAGCAGCCAGCTGTGAAAATCTGAGCTTGAGTGGCATTCTCTCTCTCTCGCCCCAGGTGTTTGTGTGTCTGGTGATTGTGCTCACCAGCTCCATCCTGCTCATCGCATACCTCTGCCTCCTGCCCCTGATCTTTCGCACCTACTCTCTTGCCTGGATCGTCTGGCACGTCTGCTATGGCCACTGGAACCTGGTGATGATAGTCTTCCATTACTATAAGGCCACCAGGACTTCTCCAGGCTCCCCCCCACAGGTATCAGCTTCCAAGTGTAAGCCAGAAGACAGCACCTTACAGGGACAATTTACATACATAGACATATAAGTTACTGGTAGTATTGCACCATTTGATAATTGAATAGTCCTGATCAGTGTGTGTGTGTGTGTGTGTGTGTGTGTGTGTGTGTGTGTGTGTGTGGATACTTGATTACTTGCAAAGGCTCTCGTTCCTGATATTTGATAACCCAGCCGAAGGGGGATGCAAGTGTTCACGCACCAGCGGAGAGACATGTGGGAGACGTCTTGCAGGCCTTGCAGCCCCTGCCTACCACAGCGAACAGACAAAATGGGAGAAAGTCACTTGTGCCGCTGGTGGAGAAAGACAAGTCAGGCAGGCGTCAGATGAATGGGTCACTGGTCTCGCTGTTAAGAATCACAGATGATGGAAGAAAAGGAGTATTTTTTGTTTGCATTGAAGAGTAAGGAGATTATATAAATGCTGTGTGTCTCTGAAAGGCTCCTCGAATCGGCAGAGTTGAAGGGGGGGGGGGGGTAATGCTGAGATCCCTGATCCAGCAGGATTTGACACATCCTATTGTTTGATGCTTTGACCGCAGATGAAAAGCGATATGCCATCCGTGTCGATCTGTAAGAGGTGCATCATTCCCAAACCAGCCAGAACTCACCACTGCAGCATCTGCAACAGGTAAGGACAGACTCCCAGAGCACCTGGTCCTCACATGTGAATTAAATCAGTGAAATACAGCATGATCAACTATTCATTCTGCCAGCACTCACGGTGAATAGCCAGACTGAAGCTTCACATGTTGTAAGTTTAAATTGTTTCTCTCTTCACAGATGTATACTGAAAATGGATCACCACTGCCGTATCCTTTTCACAGTGTGATTAACCGAGGGATCCTCACCCCTCCAAAAAGGAGTAGGCCTATACCTTGGAAATGGTTCAATTACATTAATGGAGCTTCACAAGAACAGCTGTTATCTTGTTTCGCTCCCTCCTCTAGGATTTAACTCTTTAGTTCTTCAGGATTGTTTTTCAGTTGGCAGTAATTACAATAAGTGTGTTGTTCGTTGCCACTTTTCGTAGTCAAACTGGTTATACAGTTCAAACTGAATTGGCATGTCAGTCCACCATAGTTCCTGTCTCTCCTTAACCCACTTCCCCCTCAGCCTGGCTCAATAACTGTGTGGGTCACTTCAACCATCGGTACTTCTTCTGCTTCTGCCTTTTCTTGACGATGGGCTGTATCTACTGCAGCATCAGCTGCCGCAACATGTTCATAGACGCCTACTATGCTATAGAGGTGAGGCTCTGGCAGGCTGCGTACTCGCGACCCCCCTCTCTTCTCATCCTCTGTTTCAGCTCTTCTCTCAGGCTACATGTACCTGCTTGAATGTTCATTCATTTTTTATTAACAGTTCATCATCTCCCGTGCAGCGCTGCATGGGGGAAACCAAACCTGTCGGGTTTTGAGTGTTATATGTGTTTCAGAGTGCTGAACGAGCAAAGATAGAAAGTGAATCATTTAAAACGCAAAAAATCAGTTTCGGTTATGTGGGGGAAAAGCATGGTCCTTTGTAATTGCAGATTTCAAATATTTAAAATCCTGCAGGAGGTCAGACCAGTCGAGCGGCCGATTGTTTTGTCATGAGGAAATCTGGTTAAGACTGGCCATAACTGTTTTGAGCGTTACACAGTTCACAGCCTTAGAAGATTAAAATGTTTTTACTGTTGGAATACGCACACCTAGTCTTTGTTTAAATGTGTTTCCAGTCCACACTCCTGATCGATGCCCACCCAATAGCCAGAGCTCCTGATCCCATCCTGGAGCCGACCTGTAACGGCCTCCGTTGGCCTGGCAGCTGTGTTCATCCCAGACGTCTTGCTGTGTTGTCGTTGTGAGGTTCCCCATCTCCCGCCCACCCCATCTCGTGCTCTCTCCCCGTGGCTGTATCCAGTGGGCAGAGAGGGGAGATCAGCTCGTGTTAACCCAGGCCCTCTGTGTTTACGTTGTCTCAATAGCGTATGAAGAGCATGGACATCGAGAAGCATGGGGTGGCAGTGACTGAGGTGGGGCTGCTTTACAGCATCCTGCCTATGGGATCCATATCTGGGCAGGTAGTACTGAGACCCTGCACCCCACTGGGCTGTATCTACAGTGGTTATAGATACACAACCATACATTCAACACACCCCCCACTCCCTAACCCTCGCCTTTCTATTGCTGCGCTGTTGGTTTTTAACAAGTGTAAGTTTGAAACGTATAGGAATGGTTTATAACCGTGTGGCCATTTAGTCTGCTTTGATGATGATAAAAAAGCAACATCCATGGCATTTGCTTCATTAATTGCTATGTGTGAATTAACTGAATAATAAATAAAAACAAATGAAACTATGAATTTAGAATATTTGCAGGGGACGGCAGGCATAACAAAAATGGAAGATCCCAAATTCTCATTTTCTGTGTTACGTTATTTCTGTCTAGAAAATAGTGTAAGTTCCTTGCAGAGAGAAGGATTCCTGTAATCACTTTGTCCAGTATTTCTAGTCTAATCTTGTCATCACAGCCCCTTTCTGCAAAGCCTCACACAATACTTTATAGGAGATAAACTGCGTCCTGCTCTGTAAGTGCCAAGATACTGTTCGGCAATGCTTGCTGTTGGCTGTGAAGGTGATTGTGAGTCACAGTCCCTGTCAGGTGAATTAGTTGAGTGTGAGAAATGTATTTTCGTAGTTGTGTGTCTCGTTTGTAACTGTGAGTCACAACATTACTGAGAGTTCAAGCGACGCTTTAAAAAGCATTGTTATTTACGGTCTAAAAATACGATGACCGGCCATCTGCTCACTTTGCCATCTTGGCACAGATCTGGCTCCTCTTGGAACTGTAGTGCTGGCCTCTTCAGAGACTTGAGCACAGGCTTTGTAGGAAGAAATCTATTGATGGGTGCCGGAGATTTCTTTAATCTGTATCAGCAGACGTTTCAGCTCATAATGGAGAAAACCAAAGAGAAACGTGGGCTTCATCTTATCTTTCAGAATAATTCTATGGGCTGGGCAGGACTGTTAAATAATGCATTGTGGGAGCATATTGAGAAGTTTTAGGGTCTTTAAAGAGGCAGAGTAAGCCTCCTTCAAACATCCCATTGTTTAAATATCTGTTTGCTGTCTGTCACTTATTCTAACACCTGTTTTACAGCTTGTCATCGTGTGGAGCTAGTCAATGTCCTCGTGTGTTCTCATCCATGTCTTTCCACGCAGAATGGACTGTGATTGGGGGTCAGGTGCCAAGTAGACGCATTTCTTAATTTTGTTTTCGGTTTTCTTTTCTTGCAAGAGCTACTATCAGACTCCACCGCCTCCCTATACCTTTCGGGAGAGAATGTTCCATAAGAGCATCATTTACCTGTGGGTGCTGACCAGGTGAGCTCTCGGACCCTTCACCAATTCTCCTCATTATACAATCTAAGATCATGAGTGCTATTACTGTGTTTCCAGGCAGTTTTTTCTTGTACTTTACACATTTCCAGAAAAATTTAAGTTCTGGAGATCTTTGATGTTGTTGACTTTCTTCATGCAATGTGTCCTCCCTGCAGCTCGGTGGCGCTAGCTCTTGGAGGCCTGACTTTGTGGCATGCAGTGCTCATCTCTCAGGGGGAGACCAGCATTGAGCGGCACATCAATCGCAAGGAGACTCGCCGCTTGCAAAAAAAGGGCAAGGTGAGAGGATGGGAATATGGGAACATAGAACTAGGGCAGTGAGACAGTTGACTTGACGTTTTGCCACTTGGACTGTGACCTTTAGCTGGCTTGGATTGTTATTGGCTCAGCAAAATACAAGAAGGGAAACCATGTGGAACTCTGAGGGAACTAACTTGTTTATACTTCAATTATCGGCATTAGGGGGAGATATTAATGTCAATTAAAATACTTCTATAGGTGGTAATTTCTAATTGTTCAATAGGTTTTCCGAAACCCATTCAACTACGGCAAATTTAACAACTGGAAGGTGTTCTTCAGGGTGGAGAAGAGGAGGTAAGTGAAATTAAATTCCAGATTTTAGGCTATACACTCACCTAAAGGATTATTAGGAACACCCGTTCAATTTCTCATTAATGCAATTATCTAACCAACCAATCACATGGCAGTTGCTTCAATGCATTTAGGGGTGTGGTCCTGGTCAAGACAATCTCCTGAACTCCAAACTGAATGTCTGAATGGGAAAGAAAGGTGATTTAAGCAATTTTGAGCGTGGCATGGTTGTTGGTGCCAGACGGGCCGGTCTGAGTATTTCACAATCTGCTCAGTTACTGGGATTTTCACGCACAACCATTTCTAGGGTTTACAAAAAATGGTGTGAAAAGGGAAAAACATCCAGTATGCGGCAGTCCTGTGGGCGAAAATGCCTTGTTGATGCTAGAGGTCACAGGAGAATGGGCCGACTGATTCAAGCTGATAGAAGAGCAACTTTGACTGAAATAACCACTCGTTACAACCAAGGTATGCAGCAAAGCATTTGTGAAGCCACAACACGTACAACCTTGAGACGGATGGGCTACAACAGCTGAAGACCCCACCGGGTACCACTCATCTCCACTACAAATAGGAAAAAGAGGCTACAATTTGCACAAGCTCACCAAAATTGGACAGTTGAAGACTGGAAAAATGTTGCCTGGTCTGATGAGTCTCGATTTCTGTTGAGACATTCAGATGGTAGAGTCAGAATTTGGCGTAAACAGAATGAGAACATGGATCCATCATGCCTTGTTACCACTGTGCAGGCTGGTGGTGGTGGTGTAATGGTGTGGGGGATGTTTTCTTGGCACACTTTAGGCCCCTTAGTGCCAATTGGGCATCGTTTAAATGCCACGGCCTACCTGAGCATTGTTTCTGACCATGTCCATCCCTTTATGACCACCATGTACCCATCCTCTGATGGCTACTTCCAGCAGGATAATGCACCATGTCACAAAGGTCGAATCATCTCAAATTGGTTTCTTGAACATGACAATGAGTTCACTGTACTAAACTGGCCCCCACAGTCACCAGATCTCAACCCAATAGAGCATTTTTGGGATGTGGTGGAACGGGAGCTTCGTGCCCTGGATGTGCATCCCACAAATCTCCATCAACTGCAAGATGCTATCCTATCAATATGGGCCAACATTTGTAAAGAATGCTTTCAGCACCTTGTTGAATCAATGCCACGTAGAATTAAGGCAGTTCTGAAGGCGAAAGGGGGTCAAACACAGTATTAGTATGGTGTTCCTAATAATCCTTTAGGTGAGTGTATATGTCCAAAGAAATCCACTTGCTTGTTTTGACTACAAATCATCTGAAGAAGCAGCAGTTATGAGATGAGGTAGCAGTCAACAGTTCCTGCTACTTTCAGGAGGCAGCATTAGCAGGTGGACACTGACAGGCCGTATCTTTTTCCCGCAGTCACTGGCTGACTCGAGTCCTCCTGCCCTCTGGTCACGCTCCCTACGGGGATGGGCTGTCCTGGGATTACACGCCCTACAGGAACAGCTTGATGGCTATCTGAGGTGCAGATGGCAGCACCCCCACCTCCTTCATGGTCCAGGGCCGGGCAGTGAGTAGAGAGCTCGCTGGCGAACAGAAGAGCACTGGGCCCCCCTTACCTCTGCTCCGCCAAGCTACGCCCACTTCGTGTGGACTATTTGTTATGTGTGGTTTAAAAAAAAAAAATGGAGTTGCCTATCCTTTGTATACCTTGAATGATGATTCTTAAGATTGTCTCCTCTGACCCCATGTACTTTATTTTTTTATTTTTATTTTATTGAACCCTTTTGGTGCATTTTCAGTATGGATGTGTCTTTCGAAGTTGACATGGAGTCCTATGCGATGCTGCGCTGTACTGGGTTTCCAGGACCTTAACTGTCAGACTGAACAGACTGGCCACACAAGTACCTACCCTGGCTACAGTAACCCTCAGCGTCTTGCCCCCACACTCCCAGAGGAGATGGGCAGTTGCTATGACAAGCCGGGGGTCCCACTCCGAGCAATAAGAAACTGTGGACTTGGCTGCTGCACTGTCACCCCTGCGACGCCAGGACTGAATGGAGCTGTGCTTCATGAACTGATTGTCTGTGGATATTTGTAACTGTGCATTTGTAACTTAAAATTTAAACACTTTTTTTTAATTCACAAGAGTTCACTTGGATTTATTTCCTGGCCCCAACTCAGATTGCCTGTCCATATTATGGGTACAAAGAGGAGAAACCTTCCTTTGGCTTACTGATCTTGAAGAAATTACAATATGAAATACAGCATGGACAATGCAGACACAATTCTCATTAATTTACAAAAAAAAAACATTTATTGAAAGGTTAAGTTAGAGATATATTCATGTGTATATATATAGTTAACATCCTTGGCTGAGGTTCTACAGTTAAGTGGCCTAGTTAAAGGTTTCTGGTCAGTACTGCACAGACTTCTTACGGGTTGTGTGGCATCAATGACGACAGGAAGAAAGATCATTTTAGAAAATTAAAAAAACATCTTAACCGACTCTCCTATACATTTATTTTAAGTCAGTGGTCTTCAACCCTGGGCCAAGAGAGCAACATGGTCTTGTGGCTTTAACTCCAAACAAGTTCTTAATCACACAATTCGACTGACTGAATTAGTCCAGATTAAATGTTTAGACACTGATTGGAAATGCATATAAAACCTTAAGGATCCGGGCCCTCCAGGACCTGGAATGGAGACCACTGCCCTTAACCTTTAATATACAAATAAGGTTCTGGTGACAAATACAATTTTCATAAACACTTAGTCTTTCTGCAACATGAAACCCGTCCTAAAGATAAGGCATTGAGTTATTTATCATCAATAAAACAAAATATCCATTGTAAATACACTGAACTTTAATTCTTGACACCTTCAATTGTTAACTCTTGCTCAGCAGCCCAAAAGGAGACTGATGAGGGCAAACAAAGCATTAACATACCAGCGTTTCCACTAACGGCAACTGGAGCTCTGTCTGAGTCGCTCACTAATACTGCATCTGTGTCGGCACGCTCAGGGTTAGTTAGGTCAAGTATTTCTCATGTCTCTGCCCTCAAGTGGACTGGGTGGGTTGTTTGTATCGTGGCTTCCCAGCTTTGTTTGCTGAATTCACTGAATGCACATATAGGGCAGAAACAAATGCTTTACAACGCAATTTAAAAGGTTAAAGGCTGTGGTGGTGGCAGACCCTGGTGTTCGAAGTGTAGAGCCTCTCTCGATGGTCTGAGTGGAGCGTGTTGCCCACTTCCCGGGCCTCTCCCAGCAGATTGTCTGTCGGTCTCTGGCAGGGTTGTCTGTCTGTCGGTTCACCTGCCCGGACTGCCCAGCAGGAACCTGCCCACACGGACGACAGACACAGCCGATGGTGAGGTAAAGGCCACACAAGCTCAAATCCATCAAATCCTTGCGTTGCATTGTTGGTCAACCTCTCAACACAGCGGGACTCACCACTCGCCCCGTGCCATCACTGCCTCTCTCCTCACCAGCCTCTTCTTGTCGTCCAGCGGTCCTGCCAGGGCCCTCAGCACCCGCGAGCGGAACGGCAGGACCTGCGGCACAGAAAGCAGCTCAGGCCCAGACTCTCAGACACAGCCGCCCCACAAAAGTTGATGATACTTATTATTCGTCAATATAAATATCAGTGCATAGTATTAGTGCTCCAATCAACACAGTTTAAAGTAAAGGAGACATACCAGGTGGTCCTCAAATCGGGTTAGTGCGTGCAGGCAGCGCAGGGAGTGGATCCGCACGTTCTGCACGAGAGCAAACGGGAATTAGACTGACACTCCTCAGCCAACACTGCATTATACATCACTTCCTGGATGACAGTGTTGGAAACCATGGTTAGAACCTATTAAATACAACAGTCACACATTCACATTAAATAACTGTTACAGTACAGCAGGCTCATCTCTTATTATTTGCAGACAGCATCACATGTGTAATGCATTTTCAATCTCATTCTGCCACTATTGACTTCATTTTCTCACCAGGAACCTCTGGAGAACAAGTCACACTTAAAACCACCTATTTGTCTAGTATGGGTGTGCCTCGTGTGTGTGTGTGTGTGGTTCAGATAGTAGAGGCGGGACGTTACCATGGAGGGGCTTGTGGTGAGGGCCAGAAGGCGGGAGAGCAGGGCGTTCAGCTGCAGGGTGAGGGCGGGCGGCGGCTCCAGCAGGAGGGGGTGCAGGCAGGACAGCGTGGACAGTTGCACCCTCTGGTCTGGGCAGGACAACGCCTCCAGTAGGAGAGGCAGGAGCTGTGGGAGAAGACACACAGTCACATCTCACTCTCAGCCCTCATCTGTGGTCAGGTTGCAAGACTACATTTTCACAATGCATAGGACATGGACACAAAGCTTCGTGACAGTGAGGGCCAGAGGAGCCATCCAAGATGATTTGCCCTCAGATTGTGCTTTAAGTAACAGCCAGACGATTTGCATCAGGTTGGGTGCGTCCAACGAGACGCTCCCAGCCTAGGTCAATACTCCCTTCATCCTGGTGTCCTCCGAGATGTACTCACCGCGGGGAGCTCGCTGAGCTGCACTTGTCTGGGCAGGCTGTTCAACATGTGGGACAGGGCCTTCAGGTAGCTGGACTTCATCTCTGTGGGAGTCAATGAAAATGACAGACAGACAGTCAGCCCAAAACAGAAAAACACCTGTCCACATTAGTATGACAATAGATCATTTAAACTCAAGAACGCTGACACGGACTCCATGGCCTCAGTATCACATCACTTAAACAGCATTTGTTTTCATGTTCATAGTGACAGCAAAAGACACAAACGGCTACAGTTGGGGGAACCACCCATTATGAATAGTTGACTCAGAAAGGCCTTAATAATACAGCTAAATATACACTGCAGCTGCCCTCCTGACGGGAATGAGAAACAGATCAGCACTTCCAATCTGAACTCTCAGTGATGACTATGACAACCTTACTGCTCTCCTGCATGCCAGCCATTTACAGCACTATACGTATTTGTTCATTTTGACCCAGTTTTAGAAGAATATCTAATTCCCACACTGTCAGATTCATGGCAGCAACACTATAGAAGAAAATGACCACCTGTTCCATTAGATGCTGTATTAAATTACAATGTCCTTGGATGCAGTACCTTTGGGTGCCGAGTTGAAGCCCTGCACGATTTTGGGTGCGTTCTCGGTGAAGAACCTCTGGCGGTACATGAGGCGCAGCTGGGC